>NC_090930.1:920877084-921180114 GCF_040938575.1 Ambystoma mexicanum | reverse complement strand
CAAGGAAATGGAAGGGAAGCACACAGTTCTCAGAAATGCAATGAACTGTAATTCAGTTCACCCCAGCAAGCTTAGATTACAGATCGGAGTTTTAAACACAGGCCCAAAATGCTTTTATATGTGCTGGCAATGAAGTGAAAAATATACTAAAATGCTTTTAATTCCCTCTAGGAGGTTCAGGGTGAGTGAAATATACTTGGGATGAGTTCAGGCTCACGTTAGCAAGGATCTAGGATGTAACTAGCAGGTTAAACGAATTTTTGGCAACTGAAAGCAAGAAAACTGCTGTTTTCACACGTTGAGAAATTTGCAAATCGCGGTAAATTCGCGAGTGCGTTTTCCGCGATTGCGGCAAAAGTATCGGGGGTAGGAATGCGGTTCTAAGTCCGTAGGAAAGCCACGATTCCCAGCTTTCAGAGGAAAGTTACTGCAAGTCTCTAGCACAAACGGTTACAGAGATATGAGCGATTAAATAAAGGTCGTTTTTCAGATTTGAAATTTTAAAGTTCAAAAAGACAAGTGCAGCTTGCAAATAGAAAATGACAGGTGACAGCTTTGCAAATGACAGGTGACAGTTAGGAGGCAGTTCTACTTAGATTAAATAGATTGAATTATATTATTTTAACTAAGAGATTGGTTCTGCACAGTTTGCTAGGTACTCACACTATATTCTTGAATTAAATGGGCCTCGCCACGGATCTGGTCAGGTTTTAGACTGGACTCTGGTCTCTGCACTTCACAGTGATCTGGGTCAGCTCTCTCTCTCTCTCTGGATTCTGGAGATTGATGGATTTGAAGTCTGGATCTTTCTGCACAGCTTTCTCTAGAGATTGATGGAGGTAAAGTATGGATTTTCCGGCAGAGCTTCCAGCTGCAAATGGATTTGAAGGTCCCTATCTGTCCTGTCTGTCTGCTTTTATCTGTTTTAAAATGGGTGTGTGTGCAGCATCACTAGCCAGCCCCTCTCTCAACTGCCCATTGGTCCAATTCTCCCCTCTCCCATGATTGGGGAAGGAACTGTGAGTCAGAGTGATGCTGTAGGTTTTATGGGTCAGAGGATCCTCCCCTGTCAAATTGCACACAATCTATATTTGATAAAAAAAAACATATTTGCACAGGTACACATTCGTTTAAAATTACACGCACCCCTCACATATCACAGGAGGTATACCCTGTCCAAATCTGCTCTTCCTGGGAGCTTGCATTCAGAAATGGCAATAGTTGCACTTTTTAACTGATTTCGCAATATCAGACATTACCCCAAATTTATACACATGTGCGCAAGGGGTATGGACATTACTTGATGAAGTGTCAGATTTTTCACATGCACACATTTTGAGTAATATCCTCTTTTCCACTAAAACCCCCCTGAACATACCACCGGGTCCTAACACGTCTTAAAATGTGGGCAGAAAAATCACAAGAATTATGGTGTCATTTAAATAATTTTCACAAGTCCGTACTATGAGTTATTCATCTTTTTAGAGTTATGTTCTGGCCCCAAAGGGGTGTGGTTTCCCCCCAGCACAAGGTTGAATTTCTGGTTTTTCCAGTTCTGCCAAGCCAGCTTGCTCTCACAGGCAGTGCTCCTCCCCTGTCCTTGCAGGAGGAAGCTCCATTTACGACTCCCGCCAATAAAACATTTGCCTGAGTTAGGACAGGGCTTTGTTCAGAGCTCCTGTATTCTGTGGGGGCTCCCCTTAATTCAATTATCAGAGAGATGGCATATCCTTAGTGTGGCCAGCAAAAGGCAGATAGGCCTGGGAACACAGCTGTGACTGAAGTTTCACTCCTGATGGGGGGTAGTTGCCAGGCAAAATTGGAATCTCTTTAAGCCAGTTTTTAGCTACATGTCATTTCTGTTCCCCAGTTTAAGTCAAGACATTTTTTTACATATGCAGCTAGGATGCTGATTCTAAGTTTAAAACTATGACATTTAAACAATTGCAACCTATGTGACACTCAAAAGTAGGTCACTCATTTCTTTTAAACATTTAGATTTTTAGTGTCTTTCAGTCCAAATTTACTAAGCCAGTCTTGTTATAAACCTTCAAGTCACTTCAGAATATAACTTTACATTGGATCCACCTCTCAGTAAGTCTTTCTTTGGCTTGCTTTGGGTTCTTTTATTGTAACGCTCACCTGGTTCCCACGGAGGCGCGGCGTCGAAGGCGCAGAACTCTGAAGATGGACAGGAAGGGTCCCTCTATTCTGGCTTCCCTGGCTCGTTGGATACCCTCCTGTGCGTGAAAAGGAAGTATTACCAACTGTGGAACAATGCTCAAGCCTCCCACTCCCTTCCAACCCTCCACGATACCTCCTCCACGATTCCCCGTGAAGCCTCACCTTAGGGTTTGGAAGGATGAGCTCTCCATCCTGCTTCTGATGCAGGGGCGCGTTGAAACCCAGTTACTTCACTGGATTGAGGATTGATGGGAGTTCAGGTAAGCTTGACTGTTCAGGTAAGGCGCTGTAAAAGTTCTGTTCAAAAGTTCAAGCTTAATAATAATGTTCGTTGTCTAATTGCAGCAAGCGCTAATGCTTATGTCTTTTTCCCCTTAGGGGCCGGGGTTCGGAGTGCCGGAGATATGGCGCCGACCCGAAGTGAAACAGTTCTGGATGAGCGCTCAGGTAATGTCTTTGCATTCGCTCATTCAATGTCTTTGTCTTTTTTCCCCATAGGGGCCGGGGTCCGGAGATGCCAGGAAGCGGCAGGACCCGAAATGCAGTGGGAATAATCCAACAGGTAAGACTTAAAAGGAAACTGAGCTTTCCTTATTCCTTTTCTCCCTCTCACCTTTGTTCTTGTCTTTTTTCCTCTAGGCGCCGGGGCGTAGCTGAATCCGGAAGATCGCTGCTGAAGATGGAAGCGCCTTGCAAAGGTGAGTAAAATGCAGCGCTGCAGCGATCGAAACGAAATGCCTTTAAAATGATGTCTTCCTTTACAGGGCCGTTGGAGAAATGACTCCGGGATGCAGATTTAGCAGGTAAGGGCTTTTCTTCTCCTATTCTCTTCCTTTCTCCCCTTGCAGGTGTTCCAGGGTGCTGGCAGGCGTGGCTGAAGTCAGGATGCTGGAGTTGACACGGTGAGCGTCCAGCTGCTAGGTGCAGAACAACGCGAAGCATGTGTGGCTGTTCGGGTGGGGTTTAAATAGCCTTGGAAGAAGTTCCTGGTATGTATCCTTCCACCAATCAGGTATGTATCCTTCCCCGACCACACCCGGGTGGTGAAGTAGTCCTACAGGTTAAGTAGTCCCATTCAGGCCTCAAGAGGGCCTGGATGAAGCAGCAAGGTCTGCATCAGGTAAGTGTGCACCCAAGCACTTAAACACATATCCTCTTCTATGAGCCTGGCGCCTAAGGCGCCAGGACTGGGGTCCGCTATGAGCCTGGCACCTAAGGCGCCAGGACTGAGTCCAAAGGGCCCCGACTTGGGCCCGCTGAGACTTCCCTGGGGAAAATGATGTCTGCCTCTGGGGTTGCTGGGCCCGGCCTGGCTCCTTAGAGGTAGGCATCATGACAGTACCCCCCCTCAAGGCCCCTCCCAAGGTCTTTTCCTAGGGGGGTTTTGGTTTGTGCGGGAATCTTCGATGGAATCTTTGAATTAATCGTGGTGCGTGAACATAGTTACTGGGTTCCCAAGATCTTTCCTGAGGTCCATATCCTTTCCAATCAACAAGATAGAAGAGTTTCGACTTAACTATCTTGGAATCTAAAATGACTTTCACTTCGAATTCTAATTCTCCATCAATTTGGACAGAGCCTGGGGGCTCAGACAGTCTGGTTCCAGGTTGTACTGGTTTTAGAAGAGATGCGTGAAAAACGGGATAAATCCGCATGTTGGATGGTAACTCGAGTTTAAAGGCCACTGGGTTGATAATAGCTTTGATGGGGTAAGGCCCAATGAATCTGGGATTAAAAGTTCGCTGACCCTTGAGGGGTAGATGTTTAGTTGCTAGCCATACCTGATCTCCTACTTGGTAAGGAGGAGTTTTACTTCGGTGCAAATCAGCGTTTTCTTTATACTTTTTCTTGGCTTGCTGTAAGTGGGTTGTAGCTTCTTTGAAGGCTTGGGTTATTGTGGAATGTAGGTGATTTACTGCAGGCATCTCCAGGGTCAGAGGTGGATCTAGGTCAGAGGTCCGAGGATGGTGACCATACAGGGTATAAAAAGGAGTCTGTCCGGTTCCAGAATGCACTGAATTGTTGTATGCATATTCTGCAATCCAAAGGATGTCCTTCCAATTCAACTCGGATTGGTGTAACATGCACCGCAGATATTGCTCGAGAGTCTGATTGGTTCTCTCGGTTTGTCCGTCGGTCTGGGGGTGGTGGCTGGTGGATAACCACACGTCTATTTGTGCTAGTTGGCAACATTTCTTCCAAAAGTGGGAGATAAATTGACTTCCACGGTCTGAGACTAATATGGAAGGGAAACCATGTAACCGCACTATATTTTCCATAAATTCCTTGGCCAAGGTGGAAGCTGACGGCAATCCTTTTAAAGGGATAAAATGGGCCATTTTGGAGAATAGATCCACTATTACGAGAATCGTGTTGTAACCACCACAAGGAGGCAGGTCAGTTATAAAGTCCATTGACAAGGTGTGCCAAGGTGCTGGTGGAATGTCCAAAGGTTGAAGTAGGCCGGCTGGCCTTTTCTTTTGACTCTTATTTTGGGCACAGATTCCGCAAGACAACACAAATGACTTTATGTCTTTTCTCCAAGAAGGCCACCAGAAGTGGCGTTTGATCTTTTCTTCTGTTTTCGCGATACCGGGGTGTCCTTCCATTAATGATTCATGATGACGGGTAATGACAAGTTCCTGCAATTCTTTACTTGGCAGAAATAACCGCTCTTGGAAGTAGGGTAAATCATCCTTAACGGTGTAGTGAGGACCCTTTTGACTCCATTCCAGTAAGGCAGAAGAGTCAAAAAGCTGTTTTACTTGAGCTTGGATGTCCTCAATGGTTTGCAATGAAGTCAAGCCCAGAATTCTTTGTTCCGGTATGATTGGCACAGGTTCTAAACTCGAATTGGGTTCTTCCATGCCTATCCGGGATAAGGCATCTGCCTTACCATTCTTGCAGCCAGGGCGATAGGTAATTACAAAATCAAATTCCGCAAAGAATAAAGCCCATCGGAGTTGTCGCGAAGATTGAGCTTTGGCCGTCTTTAAATACTGCAAATTTCTGTGGTCCGTAATTACGGTGATGGTGTGTCTTGCACCGAGAAGATAGTGACGCCAAGCCTTGAAAGCTGATTTAATAGCCAGTAGTTCTTTGTCGGTAATTGCGTAATTGAGTTCAGGTGGAGAGAATTTTCTGGACCAAAAGGCTACAGGGTGTAGTTGGTTAGTTTCTGGGTCTCTTTGCGACAGGACAGCTCCCATGGCCGAACTGGATGCATCGGTTTCCACGATGTAAGGGAGATATGGGCGCGGGTGCTTCAATACAGGTGCAGAGGTGAATTCGGTTTTCAGGTCCTGAAAGGCTTGTTCAGCCTCAAGAGTCCATTCAAAGCGTTTATTTTTCTTTAGGAGAGCTGTGATGGGTTGAACAGTTCGAGAAAATTCCGGGATGAACCTTCGATAGAAATTGGCAAAGCCAAGCATGCTTTGCACTCCCTTCACAGAGCTAGGAGATGGCCATTTGAGAATGGCGTCCACTTTCCGCGAGTCCATTCGGATTCCTTGAGGTGTCAGGATGAATCCGAGAAACTCCACTTCTGTGGTATGAAAAACGCATTTTTCGAGCTTGGCAAATAATTTGTGCTGGCGCAATTTCTCAAGAACTGCCCTAACATGGTTTCTGTGATCAGATTCTGAGGAGGAATACACCAGGATGTCGTCAATATAAACGAAGACACAAACATCGATAAGTTCCCGAAGAACATCATTCATGAAGTACTGAAAGGCGGCAGGTGCGTTGCACAAACCGAAGGGCATTACTTGATATTCGAAGAGCCCAAATTTGGTGCGGAATGCAGTCTTCCACTCGTCGCCCTCTTTTATACGTACCAGGTGGTAAGCTCCTCGGAGATCTAGCTTGGTGTACACACGAGCATCTTTTACTTGGTCGATAAGCTCAGGTATCAGGGGCAAAGGGTAACGATTCTTAATCGTTATCTGATTTAGGGCGCGGTAGTCAATACAGGCCCTAAGGTCTCCTTCCTTTTTAGGTACGAAGAACAAAGCGGAAGAGACTGGTGACTTTGATGGGCGAATGAAACCATTGGCCAGGTATTGATCCAAATACTGGCGCAAATGCAGGTTCTCAGGTTCAGTAAGAGCATAAATCCTACTACAAGGTAGTTGTGCATTGGGTACCAAGTCGATTTGGCAATCGTAAGATCGATGGGGAGGTAAGGTGTTAGCCTGCTCTTTCTGAAAAACGTCTTGGAATTCTTGGTATTCAGATGGTAGCTGTACAGGGGTGGAAGTTACAGAGGCTAGACCCATAGCTGGATTCCTTGGGTAACAGGTTGGTTCACAATCAGGAAAAGTTATCTTCTTTGCTCGCCAGTCTATTCTCGGATTATGTGTTTCTAACCAAGGGATTCCAAGAAGTACTTGAAATTGTGGGGCCTTGATCACATCAAACACGATTGCTTCCCGATGTCCGTCCTGACCCACCAGAGTGATTTCAACTGTGGAATGCGTTACAGGCCCTGAGGCTATTTTGGTTCCATCAACTGTAGTAATTACATCTTGGGTTACTTTCGAGCGGAGAGGAAGCTTAATCCTGGAAGCCAATTCACGGTCTATGTAATTTCCAATAGCTCCACTGTCTATGTATGCTTTTATAGCATGCAACTGCTGAGGCTGTTTTGGGTTCACAAGCACCATTGGCATGACAAAATGCGAGGTCAAAGAGTTTGTTTTCAAGCTCGGCAAGCGGACCCCTACGCTTGTCGGGCTAGGTCGTTTCCCGAACCAGGTGTCAATAACTCGTTATCAGTGGCTCCAACCACCTTCTTGGGTGGTTTAACTGGACAACTTTGAAGAAAGTGACCGGAAGTTCCGCAATACAGACAAAGTTGCATTTGTCGCCTTCTCTCTCGTTCCTTCTGCGTTAATGGTCCTTTAACACTGCCAATTTGCATAGGTCCGGAAACGTCAGTACTCTTGGAGTTAACGTGGGTCTTGATAGGTACTCTGGTTTCATACTTGAGCCGATCTGCTTTTCTATTTTGAAGTCTGTGATCAAGTTGAACCACTAAGTCTATGTAGTCTGCGCAGGCCTGGGGTGGATCTACTATCTGAGCTATAACATCTTTAAGCTCTCCGCGCAGGCCTCGATGAAACAATGTGATCCTTTTATTTTCAGGCCATCCGGTTTCCACAACTAGTCTATTAAAGGTGGCGATATAGGACAAAAGATCCTGATTACCTTGTCGTAAGGATAGCAGTTTGTTGTCAAGGGTCTGTCCCTGCGAGTGTCGAGCGAACAATCTTTCCATGCTGACCTGGAAGCCCTGGAAATCCCGGAGAATGGGATCATCCTGATTTACCAATGGAATAGACCAATCGGCAGCACAGCCACTGAGGTAAGATAGTACAAAGGCTACTTTGGTCTGGTCGTTGGGGAAGGCCCCGGGCCTGCATAAAAAGTGCAAACGGCATTGGTTCATAAAAACGGCATATTTCTTGGGATCCCCCGCAAAACGTTCCGGCGGGGCCAAAGGCATGTGTCCAGGTAAATTGATTTGTACCGGGTTATTCAAACCCATTGTTGTAGAAATATCTCCGGAAACAGGTAAAGGAGTGTGCTCTGCCTGGCCCTGCAATAACCTTTTGGCCAGATCATCAGTTCTTTCCTTGGATAGGATTAGTTCCCTTCTGAGAGCATTAGTCTCCTGGCGGGCTGAGTGCACTTCTGCCCGTAATTCCCCTAAAAGATGGGCCAGCTGATCTGTCTCGGAAGTCTCCATAGCGCCCAGGTGGGAAATTGTGGTAAGGCTTCGCGTTCTGTAACGCTCACCTGGTTCCCACGGAGGCGCGGCGTCGAAGGCGCAGAACTCTGAAGATGGACAGGAAGGGTCCCTCTATTCTGGCTTCCCTGGCTCGTTGGATACCCTCCTGTGCGCGAAAAGGGAGTATTACCAACTGTGGAACAATGCTCAAGCCTCCCACTCCCTTCCAACCCTCCACGATACCTCCTCCACGATTCCCCGTGAAGCCTCACCTTAGGGTTTGGAAGGATGAGCTCTCCATCCTGCTTCTGATGCAGGGGCGCGTTGAAACCCAGTTACTTCACTGGATTGAGGATTGATGGGAGTTCAGGTAAGCTTGACTGTTCAGGTAAGGCGCTGTAAAAGTTCTGTTCAAAAGTTCAAGCTTAATAATAATGTTCGTTGTCTAATTGCAGCAAGCGCTAATGCTTATGTCTTTTTCCCCTTAGGGGCCGGGGTTCGGAGTGCCGGAGATATGGCGCCGTCCCGAAGTGAAACAGTTCTGGATGAGCGCTCAGGTAATGTCTTTGCATTCGCTCATTCAATGTCTTTGTCTTTTTTCCCCATAGGGGCCGGGGTCCGGAGATGCCAGGAAGCGGCAGGACCCGAAATGCAGTGGGAATAATCCAACAGGTAAGACTTAAAAGGAAACTGAGCTTTCCTTATTCCTTTTCTCCCTCTCACCTTTGTTCTTGTCTTTTTTCCTCTAGGCGCCGGGGCGTAGCTGAATCCGGAAGATCGCTGCTGAAGATGGAAGCGCCTTGCAAAGGTGAGTAAAATGCAGCGCTGCAGCGATCGAAACGAAATGCCTTTAAAATGATGTCTTCCTTTTCAGGGCCATTGGAGAAATGACTCCGGGATGCAGATTTAGCAGGTAAGGGCTTTTCTTCTCCTATTCTCTTCCTTTCTCCCCTTGCAGGTGTTCCAGGGTGCTGGCAGGCGTGGCTGAAGTCAGGATGCTGGAGCTGACACGGTGAGCGTCCAGCTGCTAGGTGCAGAACAACGCGAAGCATGTGTGGCTGTTCGGGTGGGGTTTAAATAGCCTTGGAAGAAGTTCCTGGTATGTATCCTTCCACCAATCAGGTATGTATCCTTCCCCGACCACACCCGGGTGGTGAAGTAGTCCTACAGGTTAAGTAGTCCCATTCAGGCCTCAAGAGGGCCTGGATGAAGCAGCAAGGTCTGCATCAGGTAAGTGTGCACCCAAGCACTTAAACACATATCCTCTTCTATGAGCCTGGCGCCTAAGGCGCCAGGACTGGGGTCCGCTATGAGCCTGGCGCCTAAGGCGCCAGGACTGAGTCCAAAGGGCCCCGACTTGGGCCCGCTGAGACTTCCCTGGGGAAAATGATGTCTGCCTCTGGGGTTGCTGGGCCCGGCCTTAGAGGTAGGCATCATGACATTTATTCAGTTTTCTACAAAAAAGTAAAATCTGGTGTTGTTTTAAAACGCCGGCTTTCTGATAGTGGTGAGTACTGGTACTGCACCCCTTTTTGGGATTTAAGAAAATGAATTCCCAACAGTTATGGGTTTGCTTTTGGCAATCAGCATTGCCATTCCCAATGGTTTCAGACTACTGTGTGGGTAGTCCAATGGTGGTTTTAGGCAGTGCCCTTCTGTGCCCATAACATCGGCAAAAATGAGTGGCAGCCTATTCTTCATGCATTTCCCTGTGCATTTTCTGGGAAGCTCTGGCCATCATGATGTTTTCCATGTCAGTACTGCACAGTTTTGAGGTAGGGCTTGGATGCGTGGATAAAAACATCCCACAGGAGCATGCAGGAGTGGCGATCGAGGGGGAAAGGAAAGTTGAGCATGCAGGAGTGGCGATCGAGGGGGAAGGGGGAAGTGGAGCATGCAGGAGTGGCGATCAAGGGGGAAGGGGGAAGTGGAGCATGCAGGAGTGGCGATCGAGGGGGAAGGGGGAAGTGGAGCATGCAGGAGTGGCGATCGAGGGAGAAAGGGATGGAGCATGCAGGAGTGGCGATCGAGGGGGAAAGGAAAGTGGAGCATGCAGGAGTGGCGATCGAGGGGGAAGTGGAGCATGCAGGAGTGCGATGGAGGAGGAAGGGGGAAGTGGAGCATGCAGGAGTGGCGATCGAGGGGGAAGGGGGAAGTGGAGCATGCAGGAGTGGCGATCGAGGGGGAAGGGGGAAGTGGAGCATGCAGGAGTGGCGATCGAGGCGGAAGGGGGAAGTGGAGCATGCAGGAGTGGCGATCGAGGGGGAAAGGAAAGTGGAGCATGCAGGAGTAGCGATCGAGGGGGAAAGGGAAGTGGAGCATGCAGGAGTGGTGATCGAGGGGGAAAGGAAAGTGGAGCATGCAGGAGTGGCGGTCGAGGGGGAAGGGGGAAGTGGAGCATGCAGGAGTGGCGATCGAGGGGGAAGGGGGAAGTGGAGCATGCAGGAGTGGCGATCGAGGGAGAAAGGGATGGAGCATGCAGGAGTGGCGATCGAGGGGGAAAGGAAAGTGGAGCATGCAGGAGTGGCGATCGAGGGGGAAGGGGGAAGTGGAGCATGCAGGAGTGGCGATCGAGGGGGAAGGGGGAAGTGGAGCATGCAGGAGTGGCGATCGAGGGGGAAAGGGAAGTGGAGCATGCAGGAGTGGCTATAGGGGAACTGCTAATATATGTCATTTTGATTGTGAAAGAGGGCTGTTTTGTTCCTTTTTTCACCTTCCTTCTCTTCTGTTTCAAATACACCCAAAAGAAGACATGTTAAGTTTCAGTGTAAAGTTCTGTGCTGTTTTGTGTAATGTTTTGGGTATTGAAGAATATGATTCCTTTGAGGGTGAACATTAGAAGAGCAGGTTTCCTACTTCAGCAATCTGGATTCCTCCTTTTGCTTTCAATAAGAATGAATCGCTCCGTGGCCTCTGTATCCTCTTTCAGACAGGCAACACACCATTCACAATTACATCTGTAAGCGACTAATAGGTAATCATTCTGATTCCTGTTGGTAGTGGAATGCAGTCAATTGCCTAAGTAATTGAAGAGGGGCCAACCACCAGTCACCCATAGACTGCGCATTGTCATCAGGGCCTCTTTTGTGCACCTGCCTCGCTGGCGCAGAACACTGCAGCACTTCACTCGTTTAGCCTGAGATTCATCATTTGGCTGGGTCTAGGGATATGTGAAGGTGCTTGAGGGGTCCTGACGTCAGAAGGCAGCATGCAGGGGGTATTGGCCACAGGAGGCCAAGATCTCCGCTGTGCATTCACTGAGGGGCACAGCCATATCCTCTAGTCTTGAACCACACACAGTGATGTTACCATGGGAAGTGTGTGACACCTTCCTACCCCCAAACCCTTAGCCCGTAGAGCCCACCACCGGTGGCATGAAGGATAATGGCAAGCACCTGCATCAAAATCTGTGCTCCACCTGGTGTCCTGACTGAGAACTGTATGAGGGATTTGCTCCTCCCTATCCCAAACCTAGGGCTTTGAGCCCAGTGGCAGAGTCACAGAGAGAAAAGACAGTAACAGTCCATCATGAGCTAGGAGACGGTGGGTTCATCAAGAAAGTCTTCCCTCGTCATTAGGGCTCATGTCCCATGCAAGAGCCTTTCAAATTCTGTCTATGATATGATATGCTAGGTTATTTATAACGCGCTTAATACCCAGAGGTTTCTAAGTGCGGACCCGGGGATCGAACTTGCGTTGCTTCGTGTCAATTTGCTTCCAAGGCGAGCATGTTGCCCCCGAGATATCCTCTTTTTCTATAGGATTGCAGAAAGCAGAGAGAGAGAGAGAGAGAGAGAGAGAGAGAGAGAGAGAGAGAGAGAGAGAGAGAGAGAGAGAGAGAGAGAGAGAGAGAGAGAGAGTGTGTGTGTGTGTGTGTGTGTGTGTGTGTGTGTGTGTGTGTGTGTGTGTGCGCGCGCGCGCGCGCGTGCGTGCCCCAAGTACAGTATTCATCTCACTGCAAACCCCAGAACAGTCCAAACCACTTTCAGGAAATATCACTGAACCCCTGTTAAGCCACAGAGGGGAGAGAGAAACAGCTGGAGGAACAAGCAGTGGCTCAAACATTGTAAGTGCTCCCTTTTCTCATGGGAAGTGCTACAACAATTGTATGTGTGAGTTACTCAGTCAACTCGCTTTACTTGCTGGTATAGCCTCGCATGGTTATTTTCACACAGCCCTGTGCTACATTCTGATCACAGACACACGAGATGTACCGGGGATGGTACTTCACACTCTTCATACACACCAAGGTTGTTACTACTCTTCATCCCAGTCACACTTGCCATGACCACCACATTGCCATTTAATCTTCCGAGCCTGAGCTACCAGTGTGCATGAAAACAACAGTAGGAGCCACCCACCCCACTGCCCTGCCTGGCATGCCTTCTATTGAGACACAGGCCACCCTCTGTCGGGCCTGGCTGCTGACTTTGAGGATACTGTCGCTGTCCTTGTAAAAGCACTGTTATCTTTCATAGCGTCTGCTCAGATGTGCTGCTCATCCATTTTGACGAATGCTGGTTGGTCAACATGATGTACAGAGAGGATTCTCCTGTTATCGGAGTCAATGGCACCAGCATTACTAAAAAAGATATTCCCATTACACACTAGCTGGGGGGTAGTTTGAGCTGTCATTGACTACAGACTAATGCTGCCGGTGACAAAGACTGCTTGGTATACCTCAACTGCAGCCGGCAATCATCCTTTCCCATACAGCATGTGTTGCTCAAATACCCATCCACCATATAACACCCATCTGCAGTGTGCCTGCTACCACTAGTTGTTGTACACCCGAGTACAGACCTACTGAAGAATGCAGAATCAGGAAGTGGTTCCTACAGAGGTCAATGTGTGGGTCTTGTGCATCCTACTTGGGGTTTCGTTGCTCTTGGTAAGTGGGGACAGACCGATGAGAGATTTCAGACTGGCTGTTCGGGCTGCTCATCTGATGTCTACACATCAGAAAGAAAGGATTCAGAGTCCTCACCTTTCAACAGCACACCAGAAAAAAAGCACATGTTCTTGCAAATTCCTCTCTAGTGCATTATTGCTTCTCAGTGTGTCATCACACTACACACAGTCTCTAAAATCACAATGTTCACCTTAAAGTGGAGGGTCAAGGAAAGATGCCAAACGATATGTGTGTTTTATGCATGCATCCTCACAAAATACTGGCATCAGATGTGTGACTTGCTTTTGCTTTCATGTTCTGTTACCTTTTTGCGGAGGTATATCTCACTAAGTGAGAGAGAGCTATGGCTCAGAGGCTGTGTGGCTTCTCAAAGAGATGTGACACATAGCAGGCATTGTGCTTTTGCTTCCAATGAGTCAGTGTGTAGCAGCACCCATCCGATGCTTGACTGTGACTGTAGCAGGTGGTCCAGCATATGCATTGTTGCTTTCCAGTGGGTCCTCATAGACATCTTCAGCTGATGGATTGAGAGTTAGTGTTGCACCTATAACACTCACACAGCAGTTCTGGTGCGGTATAACCAGGTGCAATGAGAGTATATCTTTTGTGGAATGGCAAGTATATCAGGGGAGCAATCCGGGGAGCAATCCCTGTCAAAACCTCACAGTGGAGAGCATGTGCACAGCATGATACATTCACGCTGTTCCCCACTGTTAGGGTGGAAATGACATTGGAGCCCTTGTCCATTGCCCAAAGATTGCTGCATTCGGCCACCACCTGCTTCACATTATTCCAGATGTTTGCACCTGTGTGGCTCCTGACAGCAGATCCTTGCATGCACAAAGTGGGTTGAGCTGGAAGTCCTGGTGCTGCTCTGATCATATTTTCTTCTTGTCAGTGGCACCGCTAGAGGGGAAGGTGGTCCATTACACTGCGTGTTCTTCTGCCATGTGAAGTGGACTTTCCTATACTCTGAGCTGTCCATTGTCCTTTCCCCCTCAATAACTAATGCAACATACAACTCAGGCAATCATTGCGTGCAAAGCTACTGCAGCTGGGACTTTTCTAGTGAGTATCGGCACTTGCTATCAGCTCCCTAAAACATTTCTTTGCAACCAAGGCATATTGCAGAATCTCTGCTGCTGCCCTGCCACCAGCTTGGCCTTCAGCATCTATACTTGTGGAATGTTGCGTAGATATTCCTGGCTGCACTGAAATGTGTTGCTGAGACTGGGCAGCATACCGTTACTCTTCCTCTATAGCATTACATGCCGCTGGGAGTACTTTTCTGCAGCATCAACAGGCCGCCTGAGTATGCTTCTGAGTGTTCGCTGACTATTCCCGAGCATGGCATTGCTTCATATGGGCTGGCATCAATAAGGTACCCAGATTGGTCCCTGACCTCTGCCTGTGACTGTACCTCAGTCATCAGCGTAGTATGGCTTGCATGAGTCATACGAGACTTGCTACTGATGGTTTACACCGAGTCCAACCACATGAAGGTACTAGTCTCAGACTCGAGAGTGCGTTCATCAAGAACGTATTTTTTTCATTAGGGTCATGTCTTCTCCAAGAGACTTTCAAATTGTGTATGCGTGCACTTCCCTGTGGGTGTGCAGCAAAAATGGTGTGTGCACCCACTTCCCTGTGGAAATGCAGCACAAACTGTGCGCTCAATTCCTGAGGGTGTGTTGAAAAAATCGTGAGTGCGCTCCTCTCCTATGGGAGTGCAGATACACTTGTGCGTGTTCCCCAGTGCCTGTGGGAGTGTAGCAAAAATGAATTGTGTACCCTTTCCCTGTGGGGGTGCAGCAGAAACAGTGTGTATGCCTTCTTCCTTGCAGGAGTGCAGAAAAGAATAGGTGTGTTCCCCTTGCCTGTGCGAGTGCAGCAGAACATGTGTGTGTCAGCCCTTTCACTGTGAGATGGCTGCAAACATTGCAAACCTCCAATGTGGAAGGATGTCAACAATTGTATGTTCGTCCCTGATGATAGAGAAGGACTAGCTTTGCCAACTTCCAGTCAAAACAGAGAATAATTTTATATTATGATGAGCATTACCTAAAATGCCCCAGCTCTGGAAACAGCAACAGATGTCAGCCACCCAAAAATGGTTTCTTCTTTGTAAGACTGGTCCCCTAGGGGAACAGGTTATGCTCGCCTGTAACCACCTTCTTGTAACTACGCGCCCAGATGCTTCATGGCAAGGCTGCGCTCTACAAATAAATAAATACATAAATACAAATACAAATACCCTGCTCCCTCTCTATAGAGAGAGGTCACCTGGCTCCCTGAGTTCCCTTACACTCATCTCGCAAAGGTTCAAGGGATCCCAGTATAAGAGGAAATCGGGGGGTTCGGCCCAGGCTTCGCAATAAGCACGGGTGCCAATTGAAGTCAGTGGACATGGTCAGAGCACAGACTCTGCTGGGGGTAGGGCATGCCTTCTGCTCCCAGCCTGGGGCTGCTGTTGACGAGCCCGCCAGTGCAACACCCCCTGACGTGTAAGGGAGCTGGATTCTCCAAGCAACATGACTGATGTTCTATCCTGGGGCCACCGTCAGAATCTCCAAAGCGACAGAAAATATAGTGACTTCAGTGATTCTGTGTACTTGTGCTACAATGTTGCACATTTCTGATATACCCAAATTAATACTATTGCACATTTCTGATATACCCAAATTAATAATACAACAGCTGATTTAATTCATGGTCCATTATGTCCTTTCTGCAGGACGAAACGTGTTCGGTTTTTCGACAATGTTCGTTTTAGTCTGCAACGTGATTTTTTATGAGCTATTAACCTGCAATTACTTATGTATGTACAGAAATGTTACTTGGATTTTTTATCTGGCAACAAACATACTATTTTGTCTAATAATTCTGGTACTAATGGTTCCCACAGAAAAGTAAGTCCAGTTGTGAATGGAAAATCTAAATCTAACTATTCAGTTATCTATTTAGCTTTAATTTATGGAATGAATATAAAGTTTCTAATTTAAGCAAGTTTGAATTTCTCACCCACGTTTGTGAAATTTTTTCATCAAACGCTATGTCTTAAGCTATAAAACTATATGAATATTCAACAGGGAGATACAAGTTCGTGTCCTTTGAATAAAGTGTTATTTCGATTACCTTTGAAACCCAGAAACCCAGCTGACATTTGGCCATTGACTCTCTAGTTAGCAAGTAAAGTTTCTCGCTGGCAAAACTCGATGCTACTTAGCAGATGCTGCCAGAAAATGAAGCATTTATGGGGCGTAAAGAGTGGATGGGGATTGCATTCTAAAAATTAATGGGCAGGCCACAACTCAAGAAATGAAAGGAAACATAATGTTTGAAAGATCACAAAAGTACCCACTGCTTTTTTGTGAATTAATATTAGCACTCGAGTTAACAATCCACCCCACCCACAGCTGAGAGATGCATTCATTTCTTTGGTTCTAGTCTTGTTCGTTTTTTTATTTTCGTTTTTTATTTATTTTGGGTATTTATTGAGCATGGAAGTAGCTTTGAGAAGCAGCAAAGTGCTGTATAATAATGGGTTCATATGAATGCAGATAGGGGACTCAAGTTACAGGAGGGGTGTTTTATGTAGAATTAAGCAACTGGAACAGTAATTAGGAATGAGGTGGGATCAGCTGGCAGGTGGGATTGGGGATGGCTCAGGTGTCTGAAAGAAGATGCCCCTTGAAGCTGAGGATCTTGCGCTCCATTCTGAAATGCACAAGGGTGAGTGGGAGTCTGGTGTTGAGGGTTTCCAGCTTCGCAGTCTGGGGGATTAGGTCAAGAAGACTTGTTTCTTGTGTTCTCGCTTTTTGAATTTCTGGGCCTCTAACCTGCCTGGTTTCGTTTCTTGTGGATTGCGACTGCCAGAGATGGTGACCTTGTCGGTAAGGTAGGAGGGAGCTGCAAATAAATTGCTTTGTAAAAGATCAGTGCTTGTATGGGCAATACAAATAGTTTGATGAATATATGCGTCATGCGGGAAAAATCTGCAGAGGCCTTTTTCAGGCGGGTTGCAGCATGGAGGGCGCCTTTCTTTGCTGCCAGGGTGGAGGTGGGTGAGCCAGTGAGCTGGATAGCTCCAGCACCCAGGTGAGAAAGTACGAGGCTCTGTATTGCAGATCAGACGTTTATGTATGGAAGGAAGGGCTGGCATCTCTGTGAAAGATTATGAAGATAGGTTACTTATACTTAATACCCAGAGATTTCTAAGCACCGACACAGGGATCGAACCTTTGGTGCTCCGTGTAGTCTTGCTTCCAAGGCGAGCATGTTGCTCCTGAGCTATCCTCCCAAGACAAGATTACTTTGGTACCAAGGTGTCTGTCTTTCCTTTATTATGTGTGATTTGAAGGATGGATAGTTATTAGTGTAGCACCCAAGAGATTTGGCCCATGGTATCAGGGACAGGGTGAATCCCTCTAGCTTTATGATGGACAGCCAGGTGTGGATGCAGCTGTTTTATGTGATATTGGAGAGGGGAAGGAACTCTGCTTTTGTGGGGTTGATTTTAAGGTATGTGCCAGACATGCAGGTCTGTCTCAGAGCGAGGAATGCCTGTGTTTGATGGAAGAGTCTCTGAGGTAGAGTGAGGATTGTCTGCGTATTGGTTGAGGTGAATGATGTGGCTGACAAGGAAGGATCCCAATAGCTCCACCTAGAGGTTGAAGATAACGGAGGAGAGGTTGGATCCTTGTGGGACTCTGCAGGTGACAGGTAGTGGGGTGATCTGGAGGTAGCCATCAGTTCAGCGCACTGATGTATGCTAGGGATTGCTCCAAACTGTACACTACTGTGCGGTAAATTAAACCATCCTTTAGCAAAGCTAACCATTGTACCTTTTGTGTAGGCATGAGGTAGGCATTTCCAGGCCCTCTAATAAAGGTACTACTAGACCATAATATGCAAAGAGTTATCAAATTGCGCGGGTACCTGAGCATATGATGGCTATGACTGGCAGATGCCTATAATGTCCATATTAGAGCCAAAACTGTTGTTCTTGCCAATGCTTGTATTTTGCATGAATGCAGTCCAAGGAACAGATGTGAGGACAGCCATATTAAAATGGTCCGAAAGTAGTACAATACAGTCCAAACTCAGGCTACCTACACACATTCCATTTCCTCACATTGGGATTTTATACAACCCAGTTGCACATGGGTCACTATTATTCACGTCAATCAAAATCTCTTTATCTACCTCTTGCATGTGTGAGATGCAATCAAATGTCTTACTTGCAGGTGCATACAGATATCTACAATCGATACAATAATGCACTGTAGCCGAACACTACTTTTGATGAGGACCACCAAACTACAACTCCCTCTATGCTTAGAGATGTTGTCTCAAAAGCCAGAAGTGGCAGAAGTGTAGCCAATTAGAATCTTTGATGGCTGCGGCCAAGTATTTCCTGCCCCAAAGTACGCCGTGCCATTGGGGAACAATAAATGTACTTACATATTTAGAACTCTGCAAAATTAAAGAAAGACATTGAGACATCCACTTGTTTCATGCTCAATTTTGAAGCAAAGCTTAAATAGAATGTCTAAATGTACATAACAAGTATAGACATTTTCCAGTTGTTGCAAGCACTAATAAGCAAGTGTGGATGATGATGTTTTCACAAGAAGATCAAAGTGATGTTTTTAAGTTGCTACTCACATTACTGATATAACTCTGGGAATATATATTTTTTTTAACTGAAAGACATAATTCTCAGCGTTAACTATCTTGTCTGTCCATGATTGGCACAGGATATCAGTAGCAAACCTTGACTCTGCAGAAGAAGAAAAGTGTAACTATTTTAACAGCTAGGGATATTTGTAAAAGAAAAAAACGGTTGAATATCTGATATCAATGTACTTGTCAGATTCTCTTTTGTCAGTCTTTCCTTCCCAACCCAATAAGCTTTTAGGGAGGCCTGGCTATAATAGTGAAACCTTAAAGTACTAAAGACGTCGTCAAGAAGTGTAGATATTTACCAAGCAGAACAATGTTTTTCTGTCAATAGGAGCGGGAGGCAAACACATGGGCTTGATTCATGGAAGTGTTTTATAATGGCGCAATCCCATAGGAAAACGTTCCATGAATCAGGCCCACATGGGCGGGTGAAAGGTGGAAGGGGAAGGGGCGGGACGGGAGCTAATGTGTGAGAGGTAGGAGAGCCCAAGGTGGAGATGAGAGGTGGGGGTGCAATAGTAGCAGGGGAGGGAGGAGGCGGAAGACTTGCATTCCACAGATGAATGATTGGAAAAGAGTTCAAACAAATTCATCTCCGAGCCTGTCAGCAGCACATTAGGAGAATGGAATCGTATTTTCCTTGATCAGCGACCCACTGGATCACCCTGTGCAAAAGAAATAGGCAAAGTTAAAAAGATTAAAAAAATAATAATAATTCTAGTGCACAGGGGAAAATGCTTATGCTGTGTTCATTCAAGAAAGAGCAGAATACCTCATAGAAAAAGTCACAGTTACAAAGTTGTATACAATAAAGCTATGAGTGTCACTATATTATCGAAGCAAAAGCAACACATTTCCATATTTTGGATGGCTGGCAAATTGACCCATGCCAAGTGGCACCTTGAAAAAGTTGTGATAATTTTACCAACGCTGCTTTACATGCTGGGAGTAGGCACTTGCGTTCTATGAGCACAACAGAACTACAAGTCCCAGAATGCAAGGTATGGTGATTGGAAAGCAAGGGATGACTTAATGGTGGGAATCTTTCAGCTTTGATTGTAACTTGCTAAGTATGTCCTCCCTAAACAATTGGGTGGTTTGGTATTATGGCAAAATTAAACATAACTACACATTTAGGAAAACAAATGTTCATATTGATGATTACTGGCAAGTGAACCCATGTTTTATGACACTTTGAACAAGCCCTGGCATTTTTACCAATAGTGCTTTACATACCGGGAGTAGGGGCATACTTATTATGAGGACAACTAAACTACAAGTTCCAGAATGCAAGGCAATGTTGGTTTAAAAGCAAAGACCTCTTCAAGGGTGGCCACTTTGCAGCTTTGATGGTGAATTGGCAATGATGTCTCATCTAGAAACCTGGTGGTTTGGTGCTGTAGACATACCTACACATTTAGGACTCTATTATAACGAGAGAAATAAACAGTTAAATCTATATATGTATAATGGCTCAATTGAGTACTAAACCATAAACAGAACATCCAGCATTCACATAGATTTAGCTAAGTGCTGCATGCACTGATATGAATTCTGAGTGATGAGCATTTCACACGCAGTCAACACTGATATTTTAAGCTGCTGCTTCTGTCCATGACTTATCTATGGATACATATGTTTATAAACGTAATCACTGAATTCTCAGAGAAAGAGGCAGGAAGAAATTCTATAGACATATTAAACTTTGGCCACTGGTGCAAAACTGAAAGTCATGCAGTGCAATGTGCTGAGCACATTACACTGGCCTATGCAACATGTTTTATTTTGGGCTGCAAGATAACACCAATATGTTTTCTACAGCTGCCGATGCATGACCATCTCTGTTCCATTAAGCATTGTGTCCCATTAAATAAACATTGGAGGTTTTTGAAGTTTAAAATAGTTGCCTATGGATATTGCGTATGGATCAAATGGCTCAGGCACATTTGATAAAGACATTTGCAGCACATTCATTGCTGACTCACAATAATTCTACGTGTTTAGATCAACTCTTGTTAGATCATTTTATATTTGTCGACTCATTTGTTTTTCTGTTGTGGGGGTTCCACAATATACACACCCTCCCTGTCCCATGCAGAGGAGTGAAAAGAATGTTACGATTAGATTTAGCGAGTTGAATTGGGTATTAGAAGGTTTCAGAGTGGTTTGGATGTCCATCTGTAGCCAATGACCTTTGGCCATGTTAGAGAGGTTGAGGTCCACATTATGATGACAGAGACATCAGATGAGAAAGTTCAAGTATTTGTTTAAGATCAGAGAAGAAGGCTGATGGGGCCAGAGGAAGCGGTTGGACAGCAATGTTTTTGAAGGAGGAGAAAGTAAAGTCAGAGGAATGAAGAAGAGGTGATGTTACGGCCCTGCTGTTCATCAGGGAACCACCAACAAATTGTTATGTTAGTCAAGGGAAGAGTGTAGCAGAGTTTTTGTGGAGAGAAAGGGTTGCTAGGTGTCAAAAAGGGCAGGATAAATGAGGTTTTATTAGAAGTGGGTGTTCTAGACGCCCAGAGTGAATTCAGTTGGAGAACCAGAATGTCGAGAGAGCTGGCCGGGGAGTCCCTTGAGGGATAATGACAGGGGAAGATGAGATTTGTGTTGGTTAGGTGTGGAGGGATGTATTATAATGGTGTAACCTGGAATGGGGGAGGAGCGTTGGGATATTTCATGAGTTTAGGCAGAGGCCCATGGACTAAGAGAGCACAGTTAGTAGGAGAAGTAGGGCGGGAATGTTGGGAATTTACCAGGGCCAGAGGCATGGTGGAGTGCAGTGGGAGCAGCAGGTGTTGACGAGAGGGTCCCTTGAATGTCCCTCTGGACCCCTATAAGCATGAAAGCCTGAAGAGCGAGAAATGCAAGATGGCAGTCACTGTTTGGCCAGCCTCCAGGAGGGCCGGTGACGTCTACATATGCAAACAGATATTCTCTCAGACAACCATTAAAACCTTATCCAGCTGACGTCTTAATGGATACAGGTGCCTCAACAGTGGACCTGGTCGACTAAAGATAAATATCCAGCTGTGCTGACGTCATTAGAGACACAACAACATAGTAACGTTAGCCACGAAACAAACTTGCGTTCCTGCATAAAGTTACATGGACACACACGTGCACACACAAAGAACAGGCTTACACAGTTCTGTAGATAGAGGACAGATACATAGACAGAAACCTGTCAGAAACCTTTCCTTTTCATTAGCAAGACGCAAAAACCTGTCAGAAACCTTTCCTTTTCATTAGCAAGACGCAAAAACGCAGACACGCAAGAGATGCAGAGCAATCTTAAATCCACCTATTGCAACTAAGCATATGTAACTACAGGGTCGTATAAGGAACAGGGAAGAACCAAGTACCACTAACTCATAAGGAAAATAATACAATATAGACCTATAGAAATCATAGAATAACTATAGTAGAATTGCATGAAGCCAGAGGCCTCAGAATATGGGACACAGGAAAATAGATTTTGCAGCTCACTGTGCAGGACTGGTGCTCGCAGCCAAGGTCAGAGATGAGCAGAACATTCCTGGCTCCAGGGACAGGGAGCCACCTCCAAAATAGGAGAATAAATCCTCACTAATTGCAGACAGAAAAGCTCAATATTGCGGTCCTCACCCACGTGACCCGGCCAAGCTGAACAATAGTCATTTTCCCGCTGTGGGAAGAGGAGCAGTTCCCAGTGAATCAGACAAGAACTGATACATGTGTTGTATTACAATGTTGTAACCTGTAGGCATTCTCTACGGCAAAATGGTTATACCAGTAGCAATAATGGGAACACATAGTCTTTCTCATCACCTTGAGAAGGTACACAGAGTGCTGAGAACAGAGCTTGGTCCCAGGCCTGAGGAGACCCGCTCCAGCCAATCAGGGAACACACATCCAGGGGTGGGTGGTAAAGGGCTCCCCACTTCTGTGAAACACACTTAAACCGGACATTATGGAAGTAGCATGTGAGTGGAAGCGGTGTATGGGAAAGAGAAGTTTACTAGGGTCCTCAATCCCCAACTACCTCTTCAAATCGATGTAAGACAGTCAGTGCAATTTAACTCAGTATTAGTACAGTATCACTTCGTCTCGGTGATTGATATTCTATGATGGGAGCTTACATTGATGGAAAAAATGTCAGGTAGTTCCTTAGCAATATACGACAGCAGATAGCAGCCTGGATCCTTTATTTGAGTTTTTAACTGTGTTAATGAAGTTGTGTGTTTCAGCTGCCCTGGGTTGCACTCGGAGGCGGGTCATCTTTGTGATGGTCTATTTGTACCAGACTTTACACCAGGCACCACTTACATGGGTCTCAATCAGTGCCAGTTTCCTCTTTTTGTATCCAAAAAGAACATTAAAAAAAACAAAATGTGAAAAAAATGGTAGTCCTGCGAACCCTGCAAAAAATGTAATGGGCAGTTTTTGGTGAAGGCTCAGGCAAAGCCACCTGACATGTACGGGCCAGTCAACTAACTTCTATAGGTGTCGTCTATAGGCACTACCACCCCAGTAGTGTAAGTTCTAAGGTTTTTGGGCAAGAGCCCAAATTTGTGACGACACACACCAACAAAAGGCCCTGAAACAGGCTCTGGAGCTGTGATTGCTGGAGAATTATTTTCGGTATGATCTCTGTCTGCTATGGAAAATAAAGGACAGTTCCAACTTGCTCTTGGCGGAGTCCTCCGTCTTTTACCAGGGGAGGGTTCATTGGGCCCTGGGTGCCCTGCTGAATGGTTGTTATGTAGCACAAATCCATTCCTCTAGGATACCTATACAGTGTGAGCCTTGGCTTATACAGGTACAAAAAGGACAAAACACAGTTTGCCCTTGTTCTTGAGGCCCTTAATCAAAGACACAGTCTTCTTTCAAAACCCAGATTGTCTCTGTCACTCACCGCTCATCTTGTTAAAGCACTTGACCAGTGAAGTCCTGTTTGGATATTATTACAATCCTGGCACATTCGTGACCCTCTGGATGCTTGCCAGGCTACTGATAGTTAAAACCTAATTACTTTGATTGAGCACAGACATTCTTGTTGAGCTACTGCACTGTATGTTTCCCTCCTACACACGAATGGGGTAAGCATCCTGGCTGGGACACAAACAGTGGAAAATGGCCCAAGACAATAGTCCAACACAATATGAGACACTAAGCTAACTAAACAAAACTAGATGTTTAAATGCATTACTCTACATGGTTCTGGTGCACTTAAATTAGGCCCGCTATCAAACCAAGACTTATGTCATAGTGAGAATACATAAATCTAACACAACTTTGTTAGAATCTAATGTGTATTCCAATTGGCAAATGAAACCCCTTTCCATATATTTCAAATGCAAAAGTATAGTTGTATCTTCTAAGTAAAAAAATTCCATCACCAAGTTGAAAATGTAAATATAATATTTTTTCATACATCAAAAGATCAATCATAATCTAACCACATATATTCAGTGGAATCAAAATGTCCTTTTTTTATAAATACACAATGTCTTATAAGTATTTCAATCAAAATAAAAATAAAAACATTTCACATTTTCCTTAATCAAATCTTATTTTCAGTTTCTGACAGATAATAGCAATACCTATTCCTCTAAATAACTACTTTGGGTTATTTACACTCTTCTTCTGGTGACTTTCTAATTGGTCTTTGTACAAACTATATAAAATAACTATTACTATATACTAACAGGAAATAAATCCCTTACCCGTATGCTTCTTATGATGTCAACCAACCTTATTAATGCCTCAAATATAATTCCTGCAATTACTCCCCATTTATTGAAACTCTGCAAACAAATATAAGAAATGGTATCACTATTGGTAAAAACTATTATTATAATTTCATTAATGTCTAGATTTTAACTAGCCTTACCATAACGTGATCATCAAATAAGCTGTCAAAGGCGGTGTGTACATCGCTCCATCTAGATCATAATGTGTCTTAAGAGTTCTTTATTATTTCTCATTATTTTCACACTATCACTATTTCTATAACTATCAAAACAAAAAAGGGCATTCCACTCAGACTAGAATGTTACATATCCCTCCATGTTATTTTAATTGCTAAAGTAATACTCACTCAAACATATAAGAACATCTGCTTTAAATTACACATGTTTATAAACCATGCATTTAGATGAGAAGTGTGAGTTTGTATGAATGCCTGTTATATACAATTTAAAATGATGACATGCCAGAAATGACATCACACGTGTATAAAGTGCATCAATCTGCAATATTGTATTGGTGTTGTTGCAATGAAGACCCACACTCATCTCTAACGTAAAAATGTTTCACCTAAATGCTAATATTTTTTTCAATACAAAATGTAACATATCAATATGTGTAACAAGTGCAATTTCTTCAACATTGAGAAATCCAAAATCAGTCTACATTCTTCATAACAATTGGTGTTTTCTCAGCATAACAATACTTTCCACAGTATATTGACTTTCTTATCAATGCATAGATCTAATCAAAACAACATCAAAGAAGAACAAAGACAATGGGGTCATTACGAGTTTGGAGGTAGCCATGGCGCTGCCTCCAAACCCGGGTCCGGGTCCGGTCTGTCTGAATGGGGACTTACCGGGACATTCCGACCTATGCGGACCCGGTAAGTCCCTATTCAGTTGACAATTCCCCATTCCCATTGAGCCCCCATGGGGCTCAATGGGAATGGGGAAGGTACTAATAACGGGCCCGCAAATAGCAGGCCCGTTATTAGCTCCAAGGTCCCTTAACGGGACCCGCAGAAAACAGCTGGTCAGACCAGCCGTTCCTGCCGGGACCCGCTAAGGGACCTCGGAATAGGGCGGTAAGGGTTTACCGGCACCGGCATCATTACCGGTGACCGTTAACCCTTACCGCCCAACTCGCAATGACCCCAAATGACATATCTTAAGTGCCTTAATATCCCCAAAAATCTTTACTCTATACTATATCGATATGTACAAATGTAATACTTAAATAAATTTAGGTTGTTTCATGGATCCATACCAAACTCCATAAATTATGTCAAAATATCTTTAACATTTTTTAGATAACAATTCCAATATTTCTGTGTCAAATTATATTGCGTCTCAAATTGTAACATTAATGTGTTCGCATAGCATAAGCCATTTTGGCTTCCATTAATGTACCAGATGTTTGAAGATAGAACTGATCTTTGTATCTAAAGGAATTATTAATAAGATTTATTTTAGTAATTTCAACATGAATACTCAATTAGCTTGAAAATGTTCTGTCTGTAATAGGAGACATTCCATGACTAAAAGCCCATCCTCATGTGCAATATTCTTATAAAGACATTGCATAAAGTATGCAATACTTGATTGTTATATTGGTTGTACAACCCTATCAATGTACTTGGAAAATGGTTCCAGAAAGCTGTTCATAGCTGCACTAATTGCCCTTCCTGGTGACTTTATCAAACATTTATCCACTTTTGGTAATATATATATAATATATAAAGTAACAGAGTCAGTGGATGATGATTAGTCAAACACTGTCTGGTAACATAGATTATCCAAGAGGTAGCTTCAGCCTGTGTCAATGTATTCTCTATGAAAATGTTTACCGTCTGTGTAGGGTCAAAATATGATTTCATATAAGTGTCACTCTCATTTCATTGATGTGTAGCCTCCTCTTCTAATTATTCATGTTCATAATTACCAATGTTTCCTCTTTATTTGCTGGTTTAATTATTAAATGTGACTTATTCAACAACCTTTCTATTGCTTTACTTTCTTGAAGATAACAATTCCTGTATTTCTTGCGTTTAATTTTAATCTTTTAAAAATCCTCTAAGGTAGTTTCTTTTACACCATCCTCATGTAGAGTTTTGCACTGATGGGATCATTTTCTCTGTGGTCAAATTCAATTGCATTCAGGTTAGTTTACTGTCTCTGATTTCTGTTTCTGTTGTCTCACATACTATCCTCAATGTCATTGTTCTAATCATGTTCCAGAATTCAATTTCTTCCTCTAAGAAAGTACTCATATTTTGTGGGTCCAAAGATAACCCCTTCTGTAATACTGAAGTTACAAATGTAGATCATTAATATTCAGAGATATGAATAACTAACGTCTATTTTGGGATGCCAAGCTCTTTCTTAATGTTTTCTTTTTACTTTCCTCTTCTAGTCTTATGGTTTAAATAAGTTACAGATTTAACTTACAATGTTGTTTTAGAACCTTAAGATGAACTTTCCTCATGAGTAACATTATTTATTGACTCAGTGTTACGTTCCCCTATTCCTGCATTCAATATTTTCGAAGAAGTGCTGCCTGTCGAAGATTCCTTACTTTTCCTAAGAATTCTATTCTTACTACTAGAAGCAATAGTCTATTGATAGTATTATTTCCAAGTGTATTCTATCAGCCTCATCACGGGTTTGGTGGTATCTCGGTGGTAAATCCATGGAGATACCATCAAACATATTTACCATTGCTGCAACTTGGTCCGGGGAATACCTGGGTTACAAGTTGTGGTAGGCGGTTTTAGTCCCCATTAATCGGAGTCCATAGAGCTGCATGGGGTTTTGGGCAGAATTACTGCAGGCAGTAATTCTGTTGATTTTGCCATTTGTTTTTGGGAAAAGGTGGCAAATGTACCTCCATATCCTCCTCCTCTCTGCCACACTCATAGTTGGACGGTGTGGTAATGCGGCGGTAACATAATCACTGCAGCATTACTGCCAATTTTACCACACCGCATGTCATGTCTGAATGTCCTGATCTTTTTGGTTTTATGTTCTTTTTTATATGAATCAAGTTTATTATCAATATCATATCAATTTGACTTTAATTGTTAATGACTCTTAAAACTAGACACATTATTCTTTAGCAGTCTAATATCCTTATCACCCTGTATAAGGAATATGCTAATTATTCTCTAGTAAGAATGATCCGATCAAGAGAACATTTATTGGCGATTTGTCCTCACCATTTGACAAAAACATGATTGTCTTTACATAATGTGGGTTTGAAGCCTGATTCTTAATCTTTAGGTATGCATGACATTTTCTGGTTGATTCTTCTCTTAAATAATATTTTAAGTTGTTTAATCAATTGCTCTGGTTTCCCAGTACCTAACAAATCTTTTTCTCTTAACATACTCAACTTTAATATGCAAGAATCTTCATCATCTGTGAAGCCCAATGTTTCCGGTCCAGTATTACTAAGTGTACCTATCTTAGAAAAAGACATTAATACGTACATGTGCAAATCCATGTAATTTGTGAGAACAATCCATAATATCTGACAGGGACACCAATAGCCGGCACAAGGTTCTATTGTGCTTCTATAATATATTTCTGTCAGAAGTTCATTCCCTCATGGACTGACACTCCTTTGGGAGTGATACTGTGTGTCCTGGAACAGATGTCACTGAATGTCATGCTTGCTCTGTGTCTCTCACCGATTTTGTTTGCTGCTGTACATATTTTTCTTTATGCTATTTCCTTAATTAAAATGGCTGACGGATGTTTAATCCTCAAATCTCAATTGTCTTTTAGGTAGTTGCCTTGAGCGCTTCTTTTCCCTTTCCCATCAGTTCTTTTGCCCATCCCCTCCGTTCCAATGCCCACTTGTATTTTTTGTGTGTTATTTTTCTTTTTCTTTTGATGGTTTGGCGCCACGTAACTGTATCTCTCCATCCCAGTTCTTCAGTGTATTGTGTCCCTTCTCTCTCGTCCTTTAATTTGATTTCCATTTGGGTTTTTTGTTCATATGTTCCTCGGGCTTCATGGATGGGGATAGCCCTACCTTTAACACTTCCTCCCCATACACAATATTCTCACATGTTTCGGCTTCCCTTCAGGACCCCTTCTGAATGTACTGTGTTATCCTGCGTTTCCCCCCTAACCCTCCGTGGTTTCAGCCTGCTCAATAAACATTCACTTACTTTGATTGTCAGCTGTGTCCTTTTGGAGGGCAGAAACTGAGTGAGTGTATTTTCAGAGAGTGTGCCTAATGGGGCTAGAACACCAGTCTAGTGGACAGTTTCTGTACCATATGAGGAGCTTTTCCTTTTGGGATATGTAGGTGAATGTAAGTTTCAGTATCAGTTTATGCATGTTACCAAATCCTTCTGGAGTTCTCCATGTAAGAGTTGAGGGCTCCAGATATGCCCGGAGCTCGTGGAAAGGACTGACCACAATCAGGCCTCCTACTCTCTTATTAATCTTATTATGTTCAGATTCAAATTATTTGCTTAATAGCCGCCCTTATTTGGAGCAATAGTAACCTATACCACACAGACGTGACCAAAACTCTAGGCACCTCCATTCACCAACACCTGCTCACACCCTACAATATTTGTAGGGGAATTTCCAGACTGTAGCTACTCACTATGAATTTTCTCTTAGCTAAATACGCATCCGCGTCCGCTCTGTGCACTTCAATATGCATCAATATGTATATAACGCAATGCACAACTACACATAGGTTTCTCAGCTCCTTCTACACAATGCAGCAACCAATGTGTTGACATATACAGTTTAAGACAAAAGATCTTCAATTCTTTTCTGAAAGTTGGAAGGTTTCCTGTCTTGCCAAGCACCAGTGGCCTCTGTTGGAGACAACATACAAGCCTATGTGGGAAGCTGGGAGGATAGCTCGGGGGCAACGTGCTTGCTTTGGAAACAAGATGCAGTGGTTCAAGACATTTCAAGTGTCTGCCCCATGCTTCCAAACTGTAGAAGTACGGCATTAAGGACAATGTAAATTACTTATAATAATATTTATTTCAACTTCCTTGGGTGAGATTGCTAATGGTTTAATGGCTCTTCCCAGAACATCATAATATTTTGGTTTTTTCAAACTAAGAGAAATCTTCCATTTTGGCTCGTTTGCCTTCCCTCCTTTGCAAAAGACAGCATGTCTGGAAAAACGTGCAGCCTAGAGGGTGCTGTTAATCCTTACTGTCCATAAACGTCTAGTTAGCTATGCATTCATAGTATATTCATAGCGTAAAAGGCAAGGCAGAGCCACAGGCTTAGAGTGGTTGATGGTACTGCATGCAAGGAACTGGCACAATAAAAAGGAAAGGATAGCTGCTCATGGTTCTTTACCACGGGTCCCCCCCACACATGGTTTAAAGCTGCGGATTGAGGGACTATAGTGCGTATAAATGAATGTGAGCACTCTAAATGGGTTGAGCCAATTTAGCAATGATCGATCAATGATTTAGCTCCACACAAACAAGATTTGCTGCTGTACTAACCTGTTAACTGGAGGCTACGAGGCTACAGGGCTAGCCACTGCAAAGCGTGCAGCTTCTTCGTTCCCTGGAGGGGGCAGAGACCGCTCGCGATCACGCGACCTATCACGTGAGTGAAAACTTGTTGAAAATGCACCCGCGTTCAGGCGAGCGCTGCGTTTGCTCCACACAAACAAGATTTGCTGCTGTACTAACCTGTTAACTGGAGGCTACGAGGCTACAGGGCTGGCCACTGCAAAGCGTGCAGCTTCTTCGTTCCCTGGAGGGGGCGGAGACCGCTCGCGATCACGTGACCTATCACGTGAGTGAAAACTTGTTGAAAACGCACCCGCGTTCACCCTCGCGGCGTTGAGCCCGGTAGGAGTAGAGGGCGACGGCTGTTGTGCGGCTGTTGTGGCGCTAGGGTGCGCTACCGTTTTTTGGGGAGACTGCGGAGGAAGTATCTCTTTGATCCCCTTCCGAACACCTAGTTACGTCAGCCCAGCATCAAAATTGGCCGAAGAGGATCTGTATTTACAGATCCCCGCATTGATCTACCTCTCGGACTCCACTACTCCAGAACTCTTAGCCCATAAGGGCAGTGTTCAAACTCTACCAGATAATTACAACGGGATTCCGCGGGAGTTAAGGGTGCATGGTCCGGACCTTGACGAGTGCAAACAACGGTCCACGTAACACTAAACAGATGGCTCATCGGGAACTCTTCGACGAAGGAGAAATAGAAGAAATTCCAGAAAAAGCCAGTGAAACCAGGGATCTAGACACGGATAATGAACAATCCCGGCGCTGGCTGAGGAGCGACAAAGTAGAAAAATCCCCGCCAAAAAAGTCAAAAGAAAAACTTGTCGTGAGCGAAGAAGGAACCCAGGCAATGAACAGAGTAACACAAGCCCTAAAAGCTTGCAGGAAGGCGCTTACAAAAGTGGCAGGAAAGTCAGCCGTAGCGGAGATGAAATCATTTAATGAAAGAAACCCCCCCTTGGTGGTACATGAAGTAAATGAACAGTATAAAGCACAGGAAATGTTGTCTACAGAAATAATCCACTTACCAGAGCAAGAGGCATCCAACATTCCGAGTTCCGCCAGCAGGGCGAGTGGGTCTCCGGCACTGGCGGCCACAGGGCAGACAGTGACGGACCCTCAACGGATCTCAAGCGATACTGACGCTAGAGGAAAGTTGCACATACAGATGCCCACGAGGTGCAGTGAGGAGGACCAGCAACAAGTGGTAGAAGCAGGAGAAATGACAGGGATCACCGCAGAGAGGGAAGAGGGGTGTGTCCAATTGTCAAACGAAGAGCACCCCGACAATCAGGAAAGCCAGGAAAGAGCACATGAGTCAATTAGGGCGAATTTAGCCCGAGCCTCGATTCAAAGTAAGTGCACCGAACCCAACAGAAAGTTCTGAGATGCCAGCAATAATGAAAAACAATGTGACTCTAAACGAAGAGCCCAAAGAAAAAATAGTAAACGGTAAAAACATCATAGATGACCAGACAAATACCACTAACCCAGAAGTAAATAAAAAAGGAGGAATAGACACATGTTCGCAAGAAAGCGAATTTACGTCTTCAGACTCGGACATGGACCCGGGGAGAAAAGAGCATAAGGCTAAACAGAAAAAAGGAAAACAGTTAACCAAAACAGCGTGGCTAAGAAAAAATAAAGAAAATAGCAATGTAATAAAAACAACTAAACGTAATTTCGAAAAAGTAGCTACAGTAAACCTGACAGGAGAAAGCAGTCGTTTAAAGCAACATAAAGGACCCCCACCACCCTTGATTTCAGGAACTTTAAAAGCTTTTTTCTTCAACCAACAGAAACGGAAACGGGACTCAGAAATCGAGGTATCCGATGCGGAAATCTTAGAGGCTGCAACGGACCCAGTATTAGGAATTAGTCAACATCAATTAGAACCAGAAGTAGCCCAGGAAGGTACACCGAATTCGGACTTAACGAAAGCCCTGATGGAGAAAAGAAAAGCGGCATTAGAACTTAGACGACAAATAGTAGAAAGAGATGAACTTCGCAGACAAAGTACATCGAAAGAACAACAAGAAAAAACAGTAGGAAAAGAAGAACGTAGTCAAAAAAGCCAACAGACTGATAAGACGGTCGATATATTACAAGAAAGGAACAATGGAACACAAGAAAAGTCACTAACAAACATGCAGGCATCTATTAGAGAAGAAGTTTCAACCCTTCCTAAACAAACACATCAAGAGAAAGACATGTGGCTAATCGATCTGCGGCCTAACGGGTCGAAAGGGCAATTAAATCCAAGCCATCAAGAACAGACTCCTGCCAAAATAAGAGCAATACACGATAAGAGCCAATTAAGAGATAATGGGGCAGACATAACAAAACAAACGTCCACAGAGACGGAAGAACATAAAATCAGATTGAGCGACAGCCTATTCATGGAAGCAATGGTAACCCCGAGAAAAACACCCAATACGCCAAAACTAACAAACAATGAAAGGCTGAGTGAAAAACCTATTTCAACGCAGAAAGAAACACCAAATAAAAAAACAGATCTTATGACCATCATGTCAGCCATAACAATTGCCTTAGCTCCATACTGTAAATTATACGAGGCAATTAAAGAAGGTATTCATGACAATACTTCAATATTAGCATCGATGTCTGCAAACATTACACACATAGAAAACTGCATGACATCAATAGAAAGTAAGGCCACTGATCAACAAAAAGACTGGGAAAAAGAAGTGGAAGAGTTAAAAAAGCAAATCAGGAGCCTAACCATGACGAAAAATCAAGAGGAAGAAAAAACGAGAAATTCACAAAAGGGGGTTTCAGTGGGAAGGACGGAGGAAAGTCACAGAGATGAGGAGGAGAAGGATCCAGGGTTAAATGGTCAACTGCCATACCCAATTAAATCAGGACTTTGCATTAAGGCTAAGAAAAAACCTCCAGTCCTATTAAAACTAACCAACAACGAAAAAACGCAGAAACAAGAGATGGCAGAAAAGGTGAACCAGCAAGACCCAAACAAACAAAAAGAAAATAAAGAAAAGACTCGAAAGGTTAGCCTAAGAGATACGCAAGAACGGGCAACAAAGGAGAAAAAGATGAGCTCCCCACGATCGACAGAAGATTTTATGGATGATACAAATATGATGAATATATCCCAACGTTGGGAGACGGCTTCGGATAATTCAGTCATTGAGGTCAGTCAGGATAACCAAGAATCAGAACAACAAGAAAGAGTACAAGAAAAAGCAATCTCAGAAGCTAAGAAAAAACAAAAAAGATTGAAAGACAACAAAACCTTGAAAAGGAAAAACAAAAAGATAAAAAGGAAGATACTGATAAGTATTCAAGAGATTATAAACAAAGGAGACAATCAACAACACACCAAAAAGAAAACACAAAATCAAACCACAATAATGATAAAGTAAGAACAAATAAAACAGAAAAACAAGTACGGATATTTAAAGTTACCCAATTAGATTTGAACAGAGGACACATGATCCTGAACAGGAGGACATTCCTGAAAATAATGAGCACAATGCAGTCCTTAAAAAAAATAAGGACAGAAGACATCATGTTAGTGGAACCGTACCATAGAGGAAAAATTGCAAAGGCATACATCCATCTGAAAGAAGAATGTATACAAAATATGGATAAGATAGTGGGCAGAGTGATGGAGGAAAATGGGCTGGAACTAACTGAAATAACCATAGATAAACAAACAGTGAACCTAGACTCTTATCTCAATCGACAAGGTGAAAGGAAAATTTGTTACACATCACGTACAGAAGAGTGCTACCGAAGAAACAGAATCGGAAAAAAACAGGAAGTTGACGATTACAGCAGGGAAAGAGCATACATACACGATAAATATCGAAAAGCATACCAAAAAAGAACCAGAAATGAGAACAATAAACTTTACGGCCAAAGAAGAAACGACCAACAGGGAACAGAGACAAGTAAACACCGACTAAGAAGAGATACCAGATGCGATAAACAACAAGCAAGTCCGAGATATAGATGTCCTTCGGGCGGAAAGGAGAAGGGGGGAAAGCCCGTCCTGGTGAATACAAAAAACAAAGCACCAGGAACTGGACCGGTGGCCTGGATTAAAGCAGCACTAAACTTGAATTCTGAAAACTAGCAACGAAAACAAACTCTGACATCCATAACAACGAGAATCCGGTACGAAGAGCCAGAAGAAGAATTGACTAGCTTCATACTTGGTTCATGGAATACAAGGGGGCATGTGCATCTAACTAGACCTGGAACCATCGATCTGGGTCAATTGGACATTATATGCCTCCGAGAGACGTGGCTTCAAGTGAAACCCAGCTTAGATGGTTTCGCAGTGGAAATTTCACCAGCAATCAGAGGAACTTTTGGACGTCCGTCGTCGGGTCTTCTAACAGCGATAAAAATGGGAGCAAGGTTGTCGACTCCAATAAAATTGCACGAATCCTATGAAACGCTTGTCCTGATGACCGCATGGACGGAACAACGGGAAGGACTTAAGAAAAGGCACACTAATCAAATAATCATAATAAACACATACTGGAACCCTTTAAAAATGACAACTAAATCCTACTGCACGAAAATGGAAGACCTTATAGATCATCTACACACAGAATATGAGAGTGCTTATTACATAGTGTGCGGAGATCTAAATGCGGACTGCAGAGAGTGGACCATAACGACAAAAAGAGGAAAATCCAGAGAACCCACGCGAGAGAGAGGAAAAGCTTGGAGAACCATGATCAAATCTAGAAACCTTCATAACGTCGCCGAATTGTTCCCAAAACAAAAGAACATTCCAACTTGGGAAAATTCGAACCTGAACGCTACCTTGGACCACATATACGTGGCAACTGAGTTAACAACACGGATCCAGGAGTTTAAAGTCATTAAAACAACACAGAGCGACCATAATATGTTAACATGCAAATGGTTAGGCAACCACTTACAAAACCCAAGATATAAATATAACTTGGACATAAACAAGCAACAATCAAGAGTTTCTTTGAATGAAGAAGAGATTAAAAGAATAACAGAAAAATACGCAATGCCAGACTTAACTAAAATGCAAGAGATGAAACGACCGAACTATTTACCTTTACTGATCCCATTTAGAAAACCTGTGGGAAGTCAATCGAAAAAGAAATCGACCAACCCACATGTATACGACAGATTGGTGGTGGAAAAAAGAAAAATTGTCAGAAGACTGAGAAAAAACGCAAAAAAAACAGATTCCATAGAAGATTGGGAAAAATGGAAGATGGAGTCGAAGAACTATAAACAGTGGGTAAAGCAACATAGGTTACAACTCTACCAGCAAGATGCAGAAAACATGCTAAAATGTCTCAGTTCGAAGAAATCAAGTGACTTTTGGTCAATAATCAAAACATCTAACCTTACAAAGGAAACAGATACAACAAATGCGGTTGACAAAAAAAGATGGAAAACATACCTAACGTCGCAATTCCAACAACCAGAGTCGTGAGAACTACCCCAAAAAACTAATCACACAGTACCATGGGTAGACGTAGCAGATCCCGAAGAAATCGAAAAAATCATAATCAACTTGAAAACATCAAGGGCCCCTGGACCAGATGGACTGACTAATGTTGAGCTGAAGCAAGCACCGAAAGCCTGGGCAGCGATTATAAGTAAAATTTTCACGCATTGTGCTCAAACAAAAATGGTCCCAGAAACGTGGTTAAAGGCAATAATAGTGCCGATTTATAAAAAGGGCGGAAGGGAAGACCCGGAAAGCTACAGACCCATAGCCCTATTAGACATCGTGGGAAAAATATATGCATCGCAGCTACTAACCCATTTTAGAACTTGGACAAGGCAGGCACCGTGTTTTGACATCTTCCAGACGGGTTTTCAAAAAAATGGAAGTACAATCATCAATATTCTAATACTTCAAATTCTGAAAGCAAAAGTGAGAGAAGGGGCACCCTGGGTCTATTTGGCCTTTGTAGATCTATCGAAAGCCTTCGATAAAATCGACCGGGAAAAGCTATGGTCCAAATTAGAGAAATGGAAATGCCCAAAATCTATCACGGGACCCATAATAGCACTGCATAAAGATACAAAGATCAGAGTGAAACTAAGTAAACAAGGCGCCCTGAGCGACGAGATAATGGTCCAGCGCGGCGTTAAACAAGGCTGTCCGCTAGCTCCGGCCTTGTTTATATCCTTCTTGGGAGATTACCAACAAGAGGAAGAAACAATAAGAAGCTTCCCTCCCAAAATTGGCAAAAGAAGTATCTCGAGGTTGCTATATGCGGACGATGCCATTATCATCGATCAGACGCCCATCGGCCTACAGAGAAAACTGGAAAATCTGGCAAGATACATGAAATCTAATAACCTCGAAATTAACACAACAAAAACTAAAGTGCTGGTCATGGGAAAAAAGATGACGAAGCAAAAAAAAAAACACCAACATGGAGACTCGATGAGTGTAAATTAGAAGTAGTGGAAAAGTTAAATTACCAAGGGGTGTCCATAGATGGATCAGCAGTGGAAAAAACAATGCAAGACAAACTATGGGACAAAGTGAAAAGGCTCACGGTCCAAACAAAACTGATCGACAAAAAATTTGGCAAATTCTCCATTATGCCAGCAATAAAATTCTATAACGCAAAGGTGGTGCCGGCGATCATTTATGGTATGGAGGCTTACTTCAACTTGCCCCAACCACCATGGCAAAAACTGGAAGACTACGTGTGGAAATCTGTCTTGGGTTTACCCAAGTCGACGTCGATGCCAGCAATAAGAAGGGAATTGGGTCTGGTCTCTCTTGCGGCCATGGTGGAACAGAGCAAGCTAAGGTTTTATAGAAAAATCATAATGGCAGACTCTCTCCCAATATTCACAGTGATCGCGGAAGAAGTGAAAGACGGAAACTGTAAAGCTCTCAACAGATGGGTGGCAACAATCCAAGAGTCTATGAGAGAAATCGCATGTACAGAAGAGGACTTAATAGCTAACCCTAATCGAGTAAAAACAAAAATAGAACTCATGGATTGGATTCGATCGATAGAAGCGGCAAGTGCAAATAAGCTACTCACTCATTTGCCACCGACATACAATAAAGTGAAAATGCCGCTGAATTATTGCAGGAAGTTTCCTAACAAAAAAATGCGAGAAACATTTCTAAAGGCCAGATTGAACCTACTAAGGACCCAGCAAATTTTGACAATTAGGTCACCAAAGACGGACAATAGATGTCGCCTATGCGGAATAAGAGAGGAAGTGGAAACACTGAAACATCTGGTCCTGAAATGCACAAGGACCCGCCAGAATAGAGACACATACCTGTTGCCCTGTGTGAAAGGGGGGACCACGCTAGATACAGAAGAGGTATGGTGCAGATTGATTTCGGGAGATATGACAAGATGGACAATCGTAATGGTAAAGTTGATAGAACTGGCTTTCGAAATGATCTCAAAAGCACCACAAATTGATCCCGCCTGAGAAGAGATGGATAACACTAACCCATCCAATAGTAACGCTACGTCAACGAAGAACTTGAAGACACTGGGAAATTTTTTTTTTTTTTTTAACCCTACAAGAGAGCGCGGAGGCGCATCTGAAGAAGCAAGAAAAACTTTTCTTCTTTTTGTAAAAATCGTTAAAATCTTTTCGATTAAATTAAAAAAAAAAAAAAAAATGATCAGTGTGTCTGTGTGTGTGTAATCTGCAGGGCAAACATTTTACTCTCAGTCAGATAGCCCAATCTGTGTAACCTGCAGGTCACAGGGTCAACAGTGAAATTGCAATTGCGACTCAATCCTCTGAGCTGAGGCCTATTTGATAATGTATGGGTGCATATCCAGCACTTCATCACGCAAGTGCCCAAGAACTGTGGTATAAGTTACTATTTCTCAACTCTATTCGCAACATCAGAATTATAACATTCTAAATTGACAACAGAAATTGAAAACCTGGCTTCACGGTTATATACAGATCTCTGCAGTGGATCTCTACTTACCTATCTTACACGTTCATCATTGTTCATGTCTATGTAAACATTTGACAGCTGGGAAGAAGACATTTGATTAATTCATTGGCAAATTGCAAAAAGTCATATTGAGACTATGTAGGATGTAGAGGTTAAAGCAGGAATGGAAATGAGCAAACTGCATGAGTATGTGTAGCTACCCATGAATACATAATATGTTTGTAATATATATTCATTAGCTAAGGGTACACAAAGGGCTTTCGAGAGATTGGTGGTCTTCCAGGCAAGGTAATGTGCAGATTACTTGGGTGCCCATCAGGGTGATTGCAACATGGAATCCCATTGACACTGTGCTAGGTTTCTTTCACTGCTTGTGGATATTATTTCCCTTTTCATACACAATAATATAACTCAACCAAATCCCAACCTGGCTGATAAAGTAGCCATGTCAATGTATGTTATGGAACAGCTGCCACATGTGTAGAAATGCCATTTCACGATATTTATTTTCTCTAAGATGGTAAACACGAGCACTGTTTTTTAGGAGTCTGGTTGAAAGGTCAGCGTTGACTCCTGCACTCCTCCCAGCGTCCAACCTCGATCAGGGATGCATTTACTGTCAACTAAGCAAATTTGAGGGAGAAGGGTGCCTGAGTTGAAGAGGAGATGGCGACAGCAAGCAAACGTAATTTAGCAGTCTAATGTTTTTGCATTTCAAATTGTGAGGTGATACTCCTTAATTTATGCTTTTAACTACATTATGAAATTAAATTGGTTGGCAAGATTAAGTACTTATAAGTTGCAGAAAGATTAGCTTCTTCGTGCTTTATAAAACACACCATGGGCCTCATTATAAAGCTGGCGCCCCCTTCATTACGGGAGCACTGATTACGAGCTTCCCTTTGCGGGACGGGTACCGCGAGGGGAAGAGGGAGGTAATACCGGGCCAGATGTAATCTGCCCGTTATTATCTCCCTCCCCATTCCCATTGAGCCCTATGGGGGCTCAAATGGGAATGGGGATGGGTTCCTGCAAGGAGGACTTACCGGGGCCTCCTATGGCGGAGTAACCTGGTAAGTCGCCATTGCAGGAACCCGGTAATGGAGCCCGGAACGGAGGCAGCCATGGAGCTAGTAGCTCCATGTCTACCTCCATACTCGTAATGAGGCCCCATGAGTTTAGAACCAATGGGTTTAGTAACTTCATTAGGTCACTCTACCCGTAGGCCCAGTTTAGTTTTTGTTCTTTCATGGCATGAAGGTGTTCCTTTATTTTTCGTTTGTGTGCAGGTTCACACTGAAAATACACTGCTTTTTAATAAAGAAAACATTTCCGTATGCCCAGTGTGAACCCGTGTGATGAAGAAACACATTTTTAAATGAGTCTCTTTATTTTCAGCACTTTTTAAAGTATTTTAAGGGCGAGGGAACTATGGTGTGTACACTTTTTATTAATTGTTTTAAATAACCTTTGTGTTACTAAGTTTTCCATTTCTATACTCAGCAACAAAATGTAAAACACATTTTAATGAGCACTTTACAATATTTCAAGCCTCCTCTAGGGGGCAAGTTAACATTTTTTTCATTCCCTGGTGCTATTAGAAAACATGTTTTTCTTTATGCTTAATGGTATCATGGACAGCCAATAGAGAAATAAAAAAAAATCTGTCAGCTCCACTGGGGCATCTCCTCTCCTCCAAGACACTGAAAGCTATTTTATATATGCTGATTAATAATTTTCAAATGTCAGTTGTGTGCATACATAGTGTACATTTCCCTTTCTGTGTGAATGACCAAAATTGAAAATAAATTATTTCCTACCTACTCCAGGGGATAGAAGCCTCCTGCAGGATTACAGCCATATTCCACATTAGTAAAGCACCCCTCTAGTGCCATTACACATATTATTTTTGTTGTTCCTACAGGACGCTCTAATTAATAGTTTAAGGGTAAAATAACGGTCAGTCACAGGAGAACTTTCTGGCTGAAGTCAGCGCGGCCATGCTCCTCAGCCAAGGACAGTTTGATTCTAGGAATTCAGTGAGTACTCCTGGTCAGAGTACTCAGCTTACAATTTCAGCGAGAAAGTAATATTTGTTGCTTTGATGTGTTTTCAAGTCTCAGAAGAATCTGGACTATGGCTCCCGGCATAACACTATATTTCTCTTTATTGCTTCTCACTCTGAGTCTTTAGAGTTTCTGGTCCTACCAAAATGTGGGCTTAGGTTACCAAGGCTTTCACCTTCTCTAGTGCTTGTACCCTAGCTGTACTGCAGCTTAGGCTCCACCAGTGTCACCTATGAGTGTCTTGGCTAATGCTCGTTTTCTGCTTTTGACCACCTGCCAACTTCGTCCTCCTGTCTGTACCTCCTTTGCCTCAAACATTTCCCTGGCTTCGATGGCCTCCTCCTTTCTCTATCCTCTTCTCTCTTGCATCCTTCTTCTCTTTCATCTGTTCTCTTTTCTCACGCTCTCTCCCTCCTCCAACTCTGTTCTTTCTCTTCTACTTCTTCTTTTTGATCTTGCTTTGCTCCAGCTCTTCCTTTTTGCTCATGCTTGCTCTCTATGTTACTCCTTCTGGCCCGCTTTCCACACCTACTCTCTGTCAACCTTTTTCCAAACTCCCTCCCTGCGGGCTTGCCTATGCCCCTTTTATATCCAGGTTCAGGCTGGGATTGGGATCCTAAAACACCCATCAAGGGCACCTGGGCTATGTTGGTGGCAGAAATACTGGATTAGGTGGTAGCCATAAGGCCCCCTCCCTTCCCATGTATGCCTTTGCCTAATGGAGTTCGGATTAGAATGGCCCCACTAGCAAAGAATTCAAATGGGGGATCGGCCATATGGAACTAGCCAGTCCTATCATGGCAGCTTCTTGAAACTTCCTGTGGTATTTTATTTACAATACCACATATGCCCTTTTGGCAGTATCTATGAACACCCGTACCTGGTAATCTGAATACTGGAATTCATATAAACAACCCCTGAGAAGGACCCAATTGACAGTGACCAGTTTTGTTTAGTATTTTACCACATGTGACTAAGTAAACTACCGCCTGTGGTAAAATGAGTTTACAACCTGTTCTGCATCAATCTGTATGCCAACCCAAGAAACCAGAACACATAATAAGTACTGTGAGGATAATTCATCTTTCTCTTTAGTTCTTCATAGCATCTTAGAATTATGCAAAATATCAAACAAGACATGCAATGCAAAGCAATCTCACATAATGTTTTCTGTGACTCAAACAATGAAAATAAAATATTTGCAAATACAAATCATCTGCATTGGCTTTCTCCACGATAAATGTGCTTTTCCCACATAACAGGCTTCACATAAACATGTACTAGCATTTCAATTGCAAACACTGTTATCAAAAAGACCTTGACTCACGATATATGTTTTTCACTGCTTAAATATAGCTCCAACTATATTTGACACTTTTTTAATGGAATGGAAAACACCAGAAAAATATCTGTCTACATTTGTAACGGTGTCATTACTTTCCTGGCTGTAACTATTTAAAATCCACTCATACAGAGCCCTCGAATAACACCCACATGTGTTAATTGTATGACAACATTCTTCAAATGTTGGTGATTCAGGTTGCTGCAAGTAGAGGTCCACAGAATTAACTGATGATTAGTAATAGATGCTCTTAATGTGTTGGAGAGAATAGGTGGGAAATGTCAGTTTGCCCATTGCAGCAAAATTACTTTAACCGATTTTGCTAATACCTAGATTACTTACCGGTAATCCCAATGCACTGTGATTTATTCGTCTTCATCCCAGTCATTATATTATGAGGCATCGTGCCTCACAAAGAGGTACCCCATCTAAAATAGCAAAAACATATATATATTTAGAGGCCGGCCCTTAGGGTTCCTCGCCCTCCGGGTGGTGTGTATTATGTGGCTAGGGAATCATCCAATCATAATTATTTGTAATATTCCAACTCAGGGAGAGAGGGTGGCGAATTGCAGGACTGGAATGGGGAAGAGTAGGAAACAGTGGCATAGGATTACCAGTGCGTAATCTAGGCATTACTACTTTGTATGAATTCCTTGCCACAGTCCTTACATTATAAGGATTTAAGAAGCAGTGCACACAATATTGCCAAAAATATAGACTGACAACAATTGTGGTACACATAAAAACATTTATTCAAGTGTAGAATTTTTTGGTCATTCACACGATTCCCCAGATACTTGGTAAAACAAAGAGCTAGTTGACCTCATCCATCTACGCAAAGTGACAGACGTGTGTTTCTTTCTCATGTTCCCTGGTTCAAAGGAGACATAGAAAGTGTCCCCCTGTCAGCCAGCAGTGGTTATTTTCCAGAAAAATCCTTACCCCCTGCACACATTCTATGGAACAAGCACACATAGGGAGGAGTGCAAAGGACTGTCCCTACTTTCCCCAACAGTCTTTGAGATAAAAGCATTTGTAAGAAATACTTTAATGGGGAAAGATTTCAGATGTTCAAATGGGGGAAGGGAGGGCCTTCAGGACTAGGGCAAGGTCCCAGTTCAGGATTGTGATCTAATCCTCTGCTGGGATAGCTCAAATCCTTTCAGAAGATGGGAGGCAATGGTCTCAATGTGGTGAGCAGGACCCAGGCAACATAGAACACCCAGATGGAAGTTAGTTGAGTCCTGACGGAGTAGACTGCCTTCTCCATGTTATACCTCTTTTGTAGAGATTCCAAGATCTTGATATCATTATAAGAGAGAGGGTGAAGGTGAGAGAAGCAGAACCTCATTAATAGGGAATTCCAGTGGCGGGCATAGGAGACAAGTGTTGTGGCTCTTTGTGAGCTGTGGGTGGCATATATTAGAGCCAGGGCTATTCACCCTCTTATGACTTTCGAGATCCAGGAAGTTGGGAGAAGCTTTTGAGGACTGCGGATTAGAGAGTCAGCCATCCTAGGGATATAATACTCAGGGGTAGAGGACGATAGTCAGAGGCACTGTGGTGGAGAAGGAGAATGAGTGTAACAGGGGTCATTTGGTGCTAACAAGTATCACTGAGGCTTTCTCCCTCTTGAGCTGGAGGTGCATCTTGAGAGTGAGGGAAAAGGGGTATATGCTTAGTTTTGGGTCAGAAGCGAAGGTGAAGAAATGGAATCTGTGCCCATTGCAACCCTGATTTTGTGACTAGGAGAAAAAGAGGGGCAGGAGAGTATCCTTGTATAAAGTAAACAGGTTCTACTGCAAGGATTTTTTAGATCAGTTGAAACACCTTCGGGTTCAGTGAGTAGTAGTCTGAGGAGGGAAAATGTTGGCTGAAGTTCAGAGCCCCTGGGTTGTCGAAGACTCTGACAGATAGGACATTAGGGTCCACTCAATCAAGGACCTTCCCTGCTACACTATTCATATGGTGCTAGTAAGTACTACACTGTCGGTAGACATAGAAAATCGAGAGCTAATTCTTAACCCATGTGATGTAAGTGGAGAATGAGTGCCATAAGGGCTTCTAGGATGGATGATAGTTCTTGCTAGTTTGATGAACTCAGAAGAGTTCCATGGGGCTGTTCACCTTGCACAGATAAGGGGCCCAAGATTGCTCCACAGACTACTTTGCTGCATTTGTTGTGAGGATGATAGGAGGGTGGGGGCTCAGGGGAAATCCCTCCAGAATGTGGGACTTCACCAACCACCAGGGGTACCAGGTGATATCTTGCCCAGCTGACCACAAAGACAGAGGGCCTCATTAGGAGTCCTGCTTTAAGGCACCAATGGCGCCGGTAGTGCTACCGGTGCCATTGTTACCTCACCGCAACATTCCGAGTTTGCTCGCGGGTGCCGCTCTGGACACCTGGTCAGACCAGGTGTGCAGAGCAGCACCCGTGAGCAGACTAGGATGGTAGCAGCGGTCCCATTATTAACAGTACCGCTGCTACCATCCTCCCCATTCCCATTGAGCCCTATGGGGGCTCAAATGCAAATGGGGACATACGGGGTCCAGGTCCCTCGAATGGGAATTACCGGGCCCTTCAAGGTCGGAATGGCCCGGCAAGTCCCCTTTTGCGGGATCCGGACCTGGACCCGAGTTTGGGGGTAGCCATGCCCTTTTTAAGGGCATGGCTACCTCCAAACTCGTAATGGGGCCCAGAGAGTGCAAAGTTGCTCTGGACAATGAGCCACTGGTGAACCATCACCCCCACCTTGACCGGGATAGTTGAGAGCTTGGACTGCAGCTTGAGCACCCTTTATGGTGAAAGTGAAACCATACCTTTCACTCTGTCAAACACACTTCCAATAGACTCTAGCATCTGGCCAAGGTATTTTACATTTTAATCGTTTTTTTTGTTGTTGTGATTTGTAAGGCAGAAGATGCATTTTACAGAATGCGTTGTGTTGCCCCAAGGGTAGAGCACAGCAGAAAAGGAAAGTGTAGGAGCATATATATACTGGTCATTCAAAGTCCTTGGGGCATTCAATTTATTGGGAGAAGGGGTCAAGGTAATGGGACAAGTACACAACAAGAGAGGGTAAGACAAGTGCAAAGCCACCATTAAATAAATACAGATAATCATGTGCATGAGTCAGAAGCCCAAGAAGTGAATGAAATAGAGCAGCCATGGCACTCTAGGAGAGTGTGTGAACTGGGGTAATCAGGATAGTACTAATTTCATGTCTGAAAGGCCTTGTCTTTCATGCCCTACCTGGAGAAACTGAGATGTGGGCGCCCAGGTAGGAAGATGCATATTTGTAAAATTCTTCTAAACTTCAGGTGACTGCCTTCAGACTTTACGTTCATAGGTAAATTTCCAATGGGTTGTGGCACAAGAGATGATGGCTCGCCAACCAAGTTTCTTTTTCCCAAGGAGGTAGAAGATCACTTTTTGCTAGTGGTGGATCTCAGATGATGAAATGGCAGTATTGTTAGATGTAAGATCTGATGTCTGAGGGCTCACCCCCACTGGCTGCTTTGTGAATGCAACAGAGGATTTTCCTTTAGAGGGAATTTGTGCAGAGCTTTTGGTGATGGGGAGATGCGATGCCAGGGTATTATCCTTATGGTGAGCCAGACTGCCTTATTCTGCATCAGTTGCAGAGTGTGTAACTGGTAGTTAGGGAGACTGAAATACAGGCTGGAGCAACAGTCCAGTTCGGCAAGCAGCAGTGCTCTCTATGATGCATTTTGAAGTAAGGCAGTATGCGTTTGAGCATGTTGAACTGCTAATGGAAAGATTTAGAAACCTCAGGGTTGCCTGACCTAACGTGGGTGTGTGAATCAGCCAGTTGCTCATACAGGGGGTGACGAAGTGGTGATGGAGGATGTTCATTAGTGGTATGGCACATGTTGAGAAAAATCTCTCATGCTGACTTCAACATAAAGGGAAGAACCCTGAACTGGAATGTATAGCTCGACTCCAAACCTCAGTAATTCCTGAGGAGAGGATTATGATGTGGAAGTAAGCACTCTCTGGTTTCACTGAGGTCATGCACTTGCCCAGAGAGACCAAGGGATAATTAACTCAAAGATCACCAACTTTCAGGGGATATGTTTGACATATTTGTTCACACTTTCATATCCATTATGGGCCTTCTGCTGCCCTATGTATTCGCCACTAGAAAAATGATGGAGAACATCCTTGTCCCCACATCCTTGTCGATCAGCGACATGTCTCCCCTGGCCGGGTGGTCATGAATATCCTTAATCAGGGTCCCTTCCTTCATATGATCTCTGAGCTATGGCGTGCTAATCAGAGAACTAGGGGGTATGTATGAATTCTATGCAATAGCTCCTTTTCACTAAGTGCCAGGCCCATGTGTCTGAAATGTCTCCTAAATCAGTGTCTCTGAACAATTGAATGTGTCCTGCAACCCGACCACACTCAGAAGGCTTGGGGGCTCCACCGTTTAAAACCTCAGAGGAACGGCAGTGCCCTTGGTCCTTGTATTCTTAGGATTTATGAAACGTGCTCCCGATTGAGCATTGTTTGGGCCGGAGGATTGAGCTTGGTATCTGAAACCGTGGGGAGCTGGATCTCCTCATCTCCTCATCTCTCATGAGCGTGGTTGTCCAGTTCTCCTCTTGTGGGCCCAATAGCTTCTGGCCCAGGAAAAGGGTGCAAAGTGTAGCAAGCATCCTGATCAAACATAACTGAGTAACAGCAATCAGGCCATTTTTTTATTCTCCTGTACACTATCGAGATTTCGTCCTTCACGTGTTGTTTCAACATCACTAGCTATCCCTTCTTGTCCCAGATTTTCAGTTTCCGGCATTTACTCATGTTCCTGTCTAAATTGCTTCAACTCACCACCTCCTTCCTGCACTGGGTGGTGTAGGTGCTGTTCCCCAGGTGTCTTATAAGGAAGCCTTCTTACATCTACATGTTTTTGCATTCACTGCTTTCTTCCGGATTCCTGCAAACCGCTAGAATGAGTAGGAAAACATTTACCATACATATCATGCTGGACAAACAATATAGTTCAATGTATATAAAAAAGGATGCCCCTCATTAAGAAAGCAGTGTGTATGTTGCTTTTATTGTATTTATTGAAACACCAGGGTATCATTTTGAAAAGAAATGACTTAGAATAAGCAATAACAGAAATGTGAAGCAGTTCAGGGGTAGGGAACCTTTTCAAAAGGCATTGTTGGACTGGATGAGATAAAAAGGGCAACAAAGGGGTCAAATGACAACATAGACAGGGAAAAAATATTCTGGCATAAGAGCCTAAAGCAATGTACTACAATTTACAATGTGTCGACCTGTGGTCCAAAAGCAAGGGAGGTGGATATGGATAACACAAGGTGTCAAAAGGTGTCTTAAAAAAAAGAGCAATTCCTTATCCAAATGACCAAATCATGACAACAAAAGCATTTGAGCAAGTTAAGGACAATTGAATGTGGAATAATGGGCGTTGATAACAGTAACCTCAATACCATTAAACTGAGTAAAGTAGCTGAGGTGTGTTTTACGCAGAGGGGGGATGTCAATCCTGGGATTAGGATTTTTGCTTAGGGGTTAATACTGATTTAGAGCATTTCTTTTGGCTTTGTTGAGGCTGAAGTATGAGTCTAGAAAGTAACAACAATTAAGGGTCAATGCGATAAATGTTCACTTCGTGGAAAGAATTTCGATATTGGTTGGAATATTTTGTCCATATATGCAGTCTTCAATGTGTGGCATGCTCTGACTCCGTATGAGTATTGACCCACTACAGTGAGAAGTGCCGTAGCATGCTGAGATACCTGTACATTCTGATGTGTACCGCGTCCCTCCAGTTGCAAGGAACGTGCCCAGTATTTCTCTGTGAGAAAAAAAGGTGAAATCCACAAGTTATTTTTATTTATTTATTGAACATTTGAGAGGTACCTATACAGCATAAGTGTTTCCAGGTGCCACAAGACATAGGAGAGAGGGGAGGTACAGAGGATAAATCGACAGCAATGGTCCTACTAGGCCTTGTGACATTTGGATCATGCAAGTGCAGTAACAAGAAGTTCAGGGGAAAGGGAGAAGTGCAGGCAGGAGAGGGCCAAGCGGCTGGGTAAGTGCTATGGGGAGCCCAGGACGGCAAGTGCCGGGGGAATCATGGGTGGGGTCAACTAGTGCGAGGAAGTGGATGGACCAGACTAAGTAGGCTAGTCAGGGAAGGGTGCCGGAGGCAAGGGCAGATAAAGGGGTGAAGGGGCAGACTGGCTGAAGGAGGGCCTGGCCAAAGTAAGACTCATAAGGACACAGGAACCAGTCACAGTGGAAAGTGGAGTTAGCTAAGAAGGGAGAAAAGGAAGAAAGGGGAGAAAAGGAAGGTCTTGCGATGCTTCACGAATTTAAGAAGTTCTAGCTCAAGTCAGAGAGGGGCGCGGAGGCCATTCCAGAGGGAGGCTCCTGCAGAAGAAAGAGATCTACCCCCCATTCTCTGTTTGGAGAAACATCTGATCCGAAGAGAGTTGGAGCAAGAGGACCGAAGGACACTAGCAGGGAGGTATTTAGGGAGGGAACTCTGGATGTAACAAGGTCCCAGGCCCCAGAAAGCCTTGTGGATGATGCAGAAGGTCTGGAATTTGATCCTTGTAGCCACAGGGAGCCAGTGGAGAGATTCTGGATTAGTTGCAGGGAGCAGAGGGAGGAAAGAGGCAGAAAGAGGCAGATTGAGGAAGCAACTGTTGTAGTAATTCAGCCTGGAGAGAACCAGAGCTCTGGATAAATTGAGTTTCTGGGGAAGGTGAAGAAAGGGAGAATGCCTCTGAGGAGGTGAAGCTGATATTGGGCCTTCTTGGCAAGGTCAGCCATTTGATGTGAGAAGGAGAGAGATTAGTTGAAGATGACAGCCACATTTTTTGCCTCACAAGTGGGTGATGGGAGGGGGCCCAAGGAGGGCGGCCAGAGAGTGGGAAGGAAGGAGGGGGCAGGAGTCCTAATGTCTTACTGGCACTGAGGCAGAGATCATTAGTAGCACATGCCTGAATAGCAGTCAGACAATCGGGGAGAATGAGAAAGGAAGCAGAGGAGGTAGAAGAGGGGAGCTTAAAGGAGAGCTGTCTGTCATCAGCATAACACTGGAAATGAGGAGAGAAGGTGGAGATCAAGCGAGCAAGAGGGGCAAGGTAAATGTTGAAAAGCCATTGTGAAAGATTAGAGCCCAAATGGACGCCGCAGGTAGAGATAGAGGTAGAGCAGAGAAAAGGGCCCAGTTGCCCTTGGGAGGGCCCATTAGAAAGGAAGGAGGTCAGCAAATCAAGTGTCCAGTCCGTGATGCACAAGGTATCAAGGAGCAAATTTATGATGTGAAATGGTTGACCGTGTCAAAGGCAGAAGACAGATCAAGGGGGATGAGAATCAAAGGAGAGTTTGAGTTGAGATTTGAGAGTAAGTCATCACGGGTGTTCAGGAGAGCAGTTTTCATGCCTCTGAATGCTCTGAAGTCAGACTGGTGGTCGTGGAGAAAGCCAACAGATTTGGTGTGATGAATTAGTTGGGAGATTACCAACGTCTCCAAGAGTTTACCCAAGACGGTTGTAGTGGAGATAGGGTGGGAGTTAGCCAGGCAGGAAGGGTCAGCAGGCATTTTTATTAGGGCGGGGTGCACAAGGGAGTGCTTGAGGGGTAATGGGAAGGAGCCAGTGGTGAAAGAGTGGTAACAGAACTCAGTCAAGGAGGGAACAACAGAGGCAATTTTGTCCTTGATGGATCTAGAGGAGCATTGAAGCCCTTGTTTGGAGGAGACTTTCATAGAGCAGACTGTCTTGGCGACCTCATGCGATGCTATGGGTGAGAAGGAGGAGAGTAAGGGGAGGGAGAGATGGGGTCCCAGGGAGACCTGCAAGTGCGTGGAGGAGGGAGGGGAGTAGAGGAGACAGAGGACAGGATGTCCTAAGTTTTGGCTGTGAAATGGGAGGCCAAAGCCATGCAGAGGGCCTGGGAGGGAAGACAAGAAGTGGAGACTGCAATAGGATTGGCAAGTTCCTTACAGATTTTGAAAATGTCAGCCGTGTTGGTTGAGGCTCCACAGATGCGGATTTGGATGTGGATGGAGAGTCTGTATTGCCTTTAGAGAAGGTGACAGGCCAATTTGTCAGAGGATGTGCTAAAACCCAATCAATTCCATTGCGCAACTCTGCACTTGCGTTTCAGCGAGACTAAGTCGGAATCATACCAACTATTGCACTTGAAGGCAGGCTTCATGTAGATCCTCATGGAAGGGGCAAGGATGTTAAGGGTGTTGGCGATGGAGAGCTAAAGGTTAGCGAGGGCTGAGCCAGTGTGAGAGTCAATAGCAGGAGTGGGGTGAGGTGAAGGAGGTGTCAAAAGCAACTACTGCCACTTGTTTCATCAGTCAAATGACAGAGAAGGACACTGGCAGTGTGGGCTGAGGCATAGCTGGAGAGTACAGTAGCTCCAAGTGGGAGGAAAGCATGGTCAGATTGGGAGCGAGGAGTAGTGAGAGGGTTAGAGAAGGAGATGTCAGCTGAGATGAGCGCATCAAAGGTGTGCCCCGCTGAATGGCCTGGGCTAGAGGGAAGAATGGTGAGAGAGAGAGAGTCACAGAGGTTGTATAAGAGTAACTTGGCCACATCAGGAGAGTCAAGATGAATATTGAAGTCTCAAAGTAGGGGAAGCTTAGAGGTGGAAGTCAGAAGGGAATAGGCGAGGTCAACCCACTCTCAAAGGAAGAAGGAGATCGGCCCAGGGTTCCTGTAGATGGTGGTGAGAGTGAGCGAGAGGGTAGGAGCGGTGCAAAGTTTGCAGACAAGACATTCAAATTAAGAGTAGGATTGAGTGGGTATGATGGAAGCAGGGACCCATTTGGAGAAGACAAGGGCCAGACCGGTTAGACCTGGGCTTGGAGAGGATCTTGTAGCCATCAGGAAGGAGAGTGTGAGGAGAGTGTCAAAAGTAGTGACAGAGTTGGCATTGAACCACGTTTCAATGAGAGTGAGGACATCAAGGTCAGTCTTCAAGGAGGTGACATATGTTAGAGGAGTGTTTGACTGCAGAGCAAGAATTTAGGGTAACTAAGTAAAGCTGGTTGCCACCTATAAAGGTCTTCAGCGGGGTACAGGGACGAGGTAAACCCATCGGTGGGGGCAAACAGGCCAACGGGGGTGCAGGCAGAGGAGTGGCAGGAGAGGGGAGGAAGTTGAAGAGAGACAGAAGACGCCTGTCAAGAAGAAGTTTGGGCTGAGAGCCCGGGGCCATGAAAGTGCCATTCTGATAGACATTAATGATGCACATGGATGATGAGAAGTATGCCAAGAGAACTTCCCATCTGGTTCCACCATTAATGGGTGAGGAAGAAAAAGGGAAGAGGATAGAGACCATATGGGGAATTCATAAGTCAGGAGAGGGGAAAGTAGAGAGGATGTCAGTGATAGTCTGCCTGGAGAAAGCGTTGACGTAGGTGTCATCAATGGTCAGTCCTGGGTTGGAGACCAGGAGTGCTTAATTAAATGTTTTTCTTCCAGACTTTGAGAGAGAGGTAGGAAAGGTGATAGAGTTGCAATTAGAGTAGACATGTCAGATGGAGAGCACCATAGTAGCAGATGGGGAAAGGGACTGCACAATTCATGAGGTGAGGAAGAGTCAGAAGAAGTTGCATGGCGAGAGTGAAGACTAGGGCATCGTAATGGCGACATTCATTGAAATATTGTCCTCTGCAAATATCAACTGTGACCATACATTCTTGTTGGAAATCACGTTGCATTTGCCCAAGTCCAAAATACTGGTCATGATATCAGTAAGGCTCTTTCCTGCTAAGATCAGAATGAGCCCCTCACTAGTGTGAATTTGCATGTGATGGATGTGGAAAGGGTGGAGAGTGGCATCAAGTAGATGGTGAAAATGGTGGTGGTCTGGGTGAGAGTAGCCTGAGGGGGCACAGAATCAATGATGTTTACATTCTTTGCTGAAGTTATCCTTCTCTGCGTGGGAGTCACGGTTAAGCAGAATGGCGTGATCCATTCTCTTACAGCCCTCAGTGCACCTTTACAGACTTTGAAAAGGAATATGAGATCAACTCCCCCAACGGTTGATCACAGATGAATTAGGACCATAACTGAGTAGCAACATGAGGTGCATATCAGGATTGTTTGTACAGCACTTTCAGTAATGGGGCTTGTTTGAAATCTGAATTTGTAGCGAGTGAAGAAATTCTTTGTTATTGATTTGATCTTGAACATGCACAGGAATGGACAATTCCAGAGGTTGCACCGCTAATAACATTTTCAATATTCTGCAGGACCCAGCAACAAGGATACACATCATTTCCAGTGTGAAAACCTTTACAGAAAATATCTTTGGACTCATTAAAATGACAAAGTTTGAAAACATCTATAGTTTTATGCAAGATCCAATACAAAGGTCCCCATTGTAATTGTTTATTTATACAGCGCTTATACACAGTTGGAGTGCTTCAAATCCCTTCAAGGCGGGAAGGGAGCAAGGGAATACAGTAGCCATTCTGAGGCCTTGAAGTTTCTGAATGATCTAACAGAGAAACTTGCATACTAGGTCTGTCAGCATTTCTCCTAGTGCAAGTGCATCAAATGTTACAGTTGCGCCCATGCTAGTGAGGGGGACAGTCAAAAGGGGGGGGGGGCAGGACAGACAAACTTACTAGTCCTAGTACATTTGGTTATGCATGCATGCAGACAAAGGTGAGGACGGGGGCTGGGGGAAACAAATGCATACAGTCCAGCAAGGCCCTGGGTTAGGTGCAGTCAGAGGTTGCCCCGCTCATGGAGCATAAGCTAAAAGTGCAGTAATGCTGAACATAGTGCAGTGGCACAGAGGCAAGTGCAAAAGACTAGCAGGGGAGCCTGTGAATTGTAAGGCTCTGGAGGTGAACCAGGCAACCAGTTAGCAAAACTGAACAGAGTTAGGGAGGAGAAGGAGGAAGGAGTATGGAGAGAAAAGAATGGGGGTTAGCAGGGGAGAGGGAGAGAGAAGGAGGAAGAGAAGAGGAAGGTATTGAGGAATTTCCAGAACTTAAGGTGCTTTGGCTCAAGACGGAGAGCGGTAGGGAGGCTGTTCCAGAGGGAGGTACCTGCGGAGGATAAGGATCTATCCACAAATCTCTGTTTGTGGAACCACTCGCCAGCAGAGAGTTGGAGGAGGACGAGCAGAGAACTATAGATGGAGAGTATTTAGGAAGACAGCATTGTAGATATTGCGGGCCCTGCCCCCAGAAAGCCTTGTGGATTATGCAGAGGGTCTTGAACTGGATGATTGCAGCCATGGGGAGCCAGTGGAGGAATTTCAGCACTGGAGAGATGCGGTCTCTGGGCTTGAGGCCAAAAATAAGTCTTGCGGTTCTGTTCGGGATGAGTTGTAGATGACGGAGAGTAGAAGTATGAAGATTGAAAAAGAGGCTGTTGCAGTAGTCCAGCCTAGAGAGAACCAGGGATCTTGAGGTGGTGAGCCTTAGGAGGAAAGTGAGAAATGGTAGAATCCCTCTGAGGAGGTGCATTTGGTAGTGGGACTTTTTGGAGATGTCTGAGATGTGAGAAGAGAAGGAGAGAGTGGAATCTAAGATGACCCCTAGATTCTTTGCCTCATTGGTAGGTGGGGACATAGGGCCAAGGGAGGCCGGCCAGTATGAAAGTGGGAAAGCCAGAGCAGGGGTCCCAATGAAGATGATCTCTGTCTTACTGGCATTCAGGCATAGATCATTAGCAGAACACCAAGAATTAATTGTGGATAGACAGTCAGGGTAGAGCTGCTTGTCATCCACATAACACTGAAAGTTAGAGGAGGTACATATCCTGTGGGCCAAGGGGGCCATGCAGATATTGAGGAAACAGTAGAGAGGGTGATAGAGGAGAGAAGGGACCCAAATTCCACCTGCGAAGGTCGGTCAGAGAGAAACGAGGCAAGCCACGCTAGGGCCTGATCTGTGATGCCCAGAGGATCATGGAGATGGGAGATCAGGGTGTTGTGATTTACTATATCGAAAGAAGAAGAGAGGTCAAGAAGAATGAGGACAGAAGGAGAGTTAGAGTCAAGATTTGAGAGCAGGTCTTCACGGGTTAGCAGAAGAGCAGTTTCCGTGCATCTGGATGCTCTAAAGCCAGACTGACGGTCATGGAGACAACCAAAAAATTCAGTGTGGAGGGTGAGTTGAGTGATAGCCAGCTTCGCCAGGAGTTTCCCCAGGAAAGGGGTGATGGAGATTGGGCAATAGTTTGCCAGAAAAGAGGGGTCGGTGGAGGGTTTCGTGAGCAGAGGGTGCACAAGAGAGTGCTTGAGAGGAGAAGGGAACACTCCAGTGGTGTAAGAGAGGTTGCAGAGGCCAGCCAAGGCTGCAGCGAGCCTGTCAATATTGTCCTTGATGGTTTTGGAAGGGCAGGGGTCCACCTGTTTGGAGGAGGCTTTCATAGACCGGACTTGCCTAGAGCCTTCATCAGGTGTGACAAGGGATAGGGAGCACAGAAAACGGAGCAGAAGAGAGAGAGGATTGAGTGGATGAGTTCTAAAAGGGGAGCTTAGGATGGGAAGTGTAAATGGCTGTCATGAGTATGACTATGATGAACTTTAAGGACACATGGATCATTTGTTTAAGGTCTCTTTTGGAGTTGTATGTTTCGGGGTCTGAAAAAGACAGATCACCTCACCAGGAATTGCTGGCATAAAGTGATTTGCTCACTTAAGTAGTAAATCCGCTGCCCCTTCCAACTGCTCACCCCTACCAAAATCACAGGCCTTCCCCCTTTCCAAATTACATGCTCGCCCCTTCCAAAATCTTCTTCTCTGGCATCTCTATTACATCCGCTCTCTCATCCCCTACCATGAGTCCCCTACTCCTCTCATTCTCCATCTGCTACTCTCTTCATCTTTAATTAGTTTAGCCACCCCTCTACTCATCTGACCTTCCATTCTCTTCTTTCTTCACCTTCCATCTGCCTGCCCTTTCCCAGTACAGAAAACTGCCTTTGCCACAACTTCAAAAATGAAAAGTGTATACTGGAGACCTCGGAGAGGTGAACTCCAATTAACCATGCCCAAAGAATTAAAGGTATGTACCATTCCTTCAACAAATATGCACTAACTGTTTAAAAAATGCAAGAACCCAGCACAAAAGAAGGATACCGAGAAGCAAGAAAGGTAATATGAAAACATCAACCTAGCAATCTTCCCTTACCATTTGCTCTCCCCTTACTATTCCATCCACTCCCACCTTCACCTAGCACCCCCATTCACTTTCAATCCATATCCCCATTACTGCTATTCACATTTACCACGGCTACCATGTATTCTTGACCTTGCTGTGGAACAAGCCACACATCCAACTCCATCGTGCTTTCAGCTCCAACAATTTCTCCCTGAAAACTCACATCTATTTAGCATCACTCACGAGAAGGCTTTTTTTTCTCAAACAAGCCAGTCAGTACTTTCCCCACTTATTCTAGGCTGTATATCTCTCTCTCTCTATATATATATATATATATATACATATATATATATGTTTGTGGGTTCCAGTCCTATAACAGTTGGTGGGCTGAAAATCTGAACCAGGGTCAGCATACTGGTCTGGGGTGCACTGGCAATAGTGAACATTTATCAACCCCACCCATTCACCCTGCACGGCGCAGAGTCTAGCCCTGTGCTATCATTATAGGTGATTTTGGGAGATTGACGATTGTGCGATTTTTCAAAAAATAGTAAGTTAGGACACAAGGTCGGTGTACTGGTGATAGTGAAATTTGAGCAACCCCACCCATACGCCCTGCACAGGGGTGGAGTGAGGTCTGGCTCTATGCTATGAGTATAGGCGATTTCGGGAGATTGATGATTTTGAGATTTTTCAAAAATAGGATGTTATGACGCATGCAACATACACAAGTGTATAGCAGACCCCCACATGCATGTCAGCTACAGACTCGTGCCACGCCGGGTCGTACCACTAGTAGTAAGATAAAAAAACATAAGCAACATTGTGAGATGTTAAGTAGAAGCAGTGTTTTCATATAGAAGCAGCAGCCCTCGTAGGCAGCATGACACACACAGGCTTGAGTTTTCAACACAACAACAGTTCAAAAACGTGGATCGAGGCCCGCCTGGCCTTCCATGTTAAAGTCTCTCTTTCTAGTCTTCCAAACAATGTTTAACAAAGTTCATGCCGGTCCGCCTCTGCCGGGGTCAGATATATTCAAAACAAACATTCACATGGGCCCCCCTCTGTCGGGCTCAGACCTCTTCAAAACAAAAGTTCACGTTGGTCCCTCTCTGTCAGGCTCAGACCTTTCACAACATAAGTTCAACAATACATAAAGTGGCTCCCTTCCCCAAACCTATTTCACTGTGGGTCTCCCTCAGTCAGTCTCAGAACGCTTTCGAATGTTGAAGACTTTTGAATGTACATGGTTTTCTTCACAGACCTCCACAGGACCACTTCAACTCACAGTTCAACATTCAGCTGTTTACTCTTCCCTTCTCTCTGGGTTAATTTTGATCACTTAACTTTTACAGTTCATTCACTTTAACACTCATCCAATTCACCCTTCACAAAGACTTTCAAGTGGGTTACTTCCTTTTGTCAGACCACTCCATTACTCAGTATCGCTGGTTTCACAACTATCTTTACTTCAAAGTTTATTCACAGGTCAGACTTTCTTTGGGTCTCATCCACACGCGTGCAGCCTTCACTTGCGATATAATGTTGCAACTCCAATCTTTCCATAGCACACACCAGTCTCTCAGGTTGCTTGCCAACTCACCAGCTGTGTGCTTTTCTTTCTTGTCTTTACAGTTGTCCAAATCACAAGTCAAGGTTAGTACCACATTCTTGGCCTCACCTCCCCAACTCTTCCGTTCACCCGGCAGGGTCGCTGGCGTCCTTGAAACACAATGCAGCCATCTGCTTTGGGATTTGGCTTTCTTCATGTGTCTTTCATGGTCTTTTGGATGCAACAACCTCCTGTAGGGAACTCCTGGGGTTCTCGACCTGCTGTTCTCATCCTGAAGTCTGTCGCTGTACTCCAGGAGGTTCGCCTTCGCCCCGGAGGTTCTGCTCTTACTCATGTTCCACTTTGCTCAGAGTCTGTCTGTATGGATCTCCTTTTATCCGTGTGAGGAGAGCTAATTGGTATCAGGTGTATGCACTTAAAGTCAAGTGCCTGACTTTGCCTGACCCCCGATTAGCAGGACATGTCCTGTGCAAGGTTGAAGAGTTAGTCTTGTTACTCTTAGTCACCCTCTTCCTCTGCCCAGTGTTTGTGTAGAAAATGGTGGGAGTGTTGGGACATCAAAGAATCCTAAAGAAAAGGATGGGCTAGGAGTACAAAAAAGGGGGTCTCACTATTGGCTGCCTCACCCCCACTCCCTGAAGTCCCATGCCCCGGGTGATCCTCCTGCACTGGTCCACCCCTAGGAACTGGATCCAAAAGCAATGGCTGTGTCCTGGCCACCTGGATGACAAGTCCCTGAGGACAAGTGGTGAGACACCCTTTGGTTTCTCACATACTCTTTCCCTATGCAAGGTGGATAGGTTTGTTCTTCTCTGAAGTCATCTAGTCTGAGGTCTCTGGAGAGGACAAGTGGACATTTTATCTAGGGACCCTCGCATATCCACTGAGTTTCTTTTCAGCTCTGCTGGTGCAGGCTGGATGTTGACATTAGTCACCTGTGAGTAGCCCATAAACTTGGATCGGGAGGGTTTTATTCAAACAATGTCTTTATGAGGGTCTGTTTCCATCCATTCCCATACCGGAGAGGTCTGGGAATAGAAATCTGATTGCCACTGATCTTGAGGTGTACATTCTCTGGGTGAAAAAGGAGGTTATTGAAGAAAGGTGGAACATTTGGGAAAATGTCTTCCTTTAATAACCTCTTCAAGAAGTCTAGGGATAGTGGCCAATGACACTAGCCGGGATTCCCCTCTGATATTAATGTACACCGGCACTCGGGATAGATCTCTTTATCTCCATGTACACAGATGACTCTAACCATAGTTGCATGTTCTAGATTGGCTGAAGTGACCAAATGGCTCTTATGGCTGTCTGTTTACTGCGGGAATAATGCCTTCACTACTCTCCCATTTGCCAGAGCTCTCTCATATGTAAAATCAGCTGAGGAATGGCATAAACATATGCTAACGTTTTCTATATCTTCTTCTTGTTCTTCCCACTTTTCTCCTTTTAGGCACCCTATTTCCATAGGCCCCTCCTTTTGCTTTTTGGGACAATGGCAGGCTAAATGACCCGTCTCCTGTAAGGAAGGTGTGGTATCAAGGTAAGACAGACACAAGTGACCACAGTTCAAGCGTGCTCATTGAACTTTAACAAGGATGTGATAAACGCCTATCTAATCCTAAATCTACAGATGAGAGCAAGCTAAGACCATCAGATAATAAAAATGCAGTCCTAGTGGAGTCTCGTCAAAATAAAAGGGCCTATACAAAAAAACTATTGCCAATCCTTACCGCTAAATACAAATAGTGTGGTGTAGTGTTCATAAAAAAGAAAGAAGTGTTCACAAAATAATAAATCAGGATGTTCAGGCAATTGCCCTCCATTCCCCACGTTTTCAGCACTGGACAATGCGGTTCACTCAAGCATAGCACACACTCTGGCTTCTTTGGCATGAGGACACGGTTCCATTACCAACATCAGGGCCTTCTGTGTCCTAGTCTCTTAAATTCAGAGGGCCTGATGTATCAAAACAAACACAAAGTTCCTTTAAAGTATTCAAGTCAGGTGATTCACTCTTCACCCTGGACCCCCCTCAGACGGACTCAGATTCCTTTTATACCACAATCTTTACTTTGGATCCCCCTCTTCGGGGCTCAGATCCTCTTCTCCAATGTTTATAAAATATCTTTTCTCAGGTGACTCACGGTTTTTCCCGGATCCCCCTCAGCCGGGCTCAGATCCTTCCTCTTATATAATTAGTCTTCCTCAGTCAGGGCTCAGACCAATTTCAGTTTGTATCAAACTATCGCAGACTTTAGAATGTGCACAGGTTTAGCTTGATCCGTTGCAGGACCACTTCGATCTCACAATTCACAATTTACACTCTCGGTTGGATACCTAACAGAGACCTTCGAATGAGCACCCATGTGGTGCCGGACCACTCTGCATATGGTATATATCTCGGCTTCAAAAGTTCAGTCACTCCTTGGATGTTCAATTATATTTGAATGACTCATCAGATACGCCTCACAGTCAGTTCTTTGCAGAGTTCTTCATACAATGCTGCCACTTGCAACTTTGGTTTTAACACAGACCAGTCTGCTATTAGTCTCCCCACCTCACCGGGTGTGCTGACTTTACTGGTGCTGCTTTCTTGTAGGAGCCAAGGACAGTATCACAGCAGCAATCATTCTTCCCCGCCTCGGCTACTGATGTAGGAGAGCCCTGGGTACCTTCGACAAACAATGCGCCTTTCTTCAGCTTTAACTCGTGGTCTTATGTTTCTTATTCTCAAGGGCTTGTGAAAGTAGCGTTTTTTCTCCGAATAGGTCATGAGCACTTCCCTGCTTGCAACCCCCTCTGGTCTTACTGTCTTTCTCCTCATATGAAACTGTCATCTGATGGCAGTCAGGTGTGTGTAATTATCAGCAATTGCCTGACTCTGCCTGACTCTTGTGTTGGGACATGTCATGTATAAGGCTTGGGTGTTAGTCCGTTTTCTCTCACAGTGAGCGGTCCATGAGAAAGTGTTCATGTCGGGAAATTGGGGGTTGAGTTTCTAAGTAATCTATCTGGTAGGATGAGGAAAAGGTGTTACAGGGAACGGGATACCGCATCTCACCATCTGGTGTCCCACTCCCCGAAGACACCTCATCCAGGTGATCCTCCAGCACTGGTCCAATCCCTGGAACTGGATCCAAAAGTGATGGCCGTGTCCTGGACACCTGGGTGACAGATCCCCAGGGACTAGTGGGTGAGACACCTTCTGGTTTCTCATACTCCCTACACGAGAAGCAGATGGGTGCTGATGGTTTAATCCCTCTGGGCTCTTCTCTCCTTAACTCTTTCTTACTCTTAATGTGTTTTTTTTATTTCTACCCTCTCTTTCATGGGTCCACTCTCAGGTTTTAGAGCGTCCTCCTCATTCTAATGTCTAGTTTTGAGAGCAGTAGTTTGTTTTTTTTTTTTTCTTTCTTAATTCTTATGTAAGGAAGGGAAATGCATCTGAATGATTTTGGCAGTCCCAATAGTCATGCTAAGGGTGGGCCAATTTAATTGTAATACAGCTTTTTGTAGAAAAGGAGGTAAAGAGTTGTTACATTTTCCAAGTTGATAATTCTACTAACTCCTCCAGAGTTTTATTGCTGACCGATAGGGAGACAGTATTTTTAATTTGTTCCCCTACTTCCAGGGGGTCTGACCAGGGTTTAATTTGATGGATCTTAGTTTTTGTCAATAAAAAATACAGGTCTTAACTACCCTTTTAAGTAGTCCTTCTTTGATGGATATTAAGCTAGCTCCCAAGGCTAGATGAAGCAACTGATAGGCAGTCTGTAGTTTGCCTTTTAATAGAGGACTCAAGTAGAATTTCGTTAAGTGTTCTCCTTCTTGGTAGGGTTGCAATATCCCTTGAGGTAATTGGGGTCTTGCTTGTAATTCAACTAACTTTGTCAATATTTCTTGAAAGCGAGCTTCGGCCTGAATCTGATGGGCGGCCAGTTGAGCTACAACTGTCTCAATATCGGCCATATTTTTGGTAGGGGTAAGGGTTCCCTCTATTGTATTCTCTGACTCTGAGAAGAAAAGGGTCGCAACCTCTTCAGAGAAGGTTTCAAAGTCATCTGACCCTTGTGAGCTTGATTTTGATGAAGGGGTTTTGCTTCCAAAAAAAAAAAAATCGGGAAAAGGTGGGCTTAAGCGCTATGTCTAATGAATATATGGGAGGGTCTTATATTTAAGACTATTTGGTCCCATGCTTGTATTTGATAATGGGCTATTGGTAGGGTGTTTAATAGCACCTGGGTTTTGAAAAATAAATCCTGTTGGCTAACCAGGATTTGAAGAATAAGATCTCCTTAATGGTGGATAGTCTATCAGAATCAAGAACTTCAATAATACTGTTTTCCCCTTCCAGTGGGATGACAATTACTAGCATGAGTTCTCAACTTTTATCAATTGAGTCAGATCCCACCACTGACACCATATGTAGGGGAGGCATGGTATCACAAATAAAACACTGGCCCTCATTAGGACTCCGGCGCTAAACCATGGTGCTATTAGCACCATGGTCGATGCGGAGTCCGCCATGGCGGAACGGGGAATTAGCACCCCATTCCGAGGTTGGCGGGGCAGTAATTCCCCATGTCGCCATGGCCCTTCCCCATTCCCATTTTTGCCCCATAGGGCTCAATGGGAATGGGGAAGGCGGCAATTACAGTACCGCAAATTGCGGTACCGTAATTTCCATCAAGATCCCTTTGCGGGTCCCTACTTTAACGGCTGGTGTAGACCAGCCGTTAAGGTCAGGTCCCACAAAGGGACCTCGTAATTAGGTGCTAAGTGTTTAAAGGCGCCGCAGCCTTTTACGGCGCAGTTAAACACTTAGCGCCAGGGTCCTAATGAGGGCCACTGATACAAAAGGTACAATTTATAAGTTTAGGGGTTTGGAAAAGCTCCTACTTTGCCCTATAACTAGGATGGGAGTAGTCTCGACCATCAAATAATAAATAAAGCAGTCCTAGTAGATTCTGTAAAATCAAAATGGCCTACGCTAACAAAACATAATGCCTGCCCTATCTCTTGTGCAAACAGTGTATAAAGAAGATATGTATGTAAAGGAAAATCAGTGTTCAAATATAAAGAATAAATATGACTGAATCAGCTCTCCTCCGCGCGTTAGACAGCACTGAGAAAGGCGGACCCTGCAGGCAGGATGACACACTCTGGCTTGTTTTTCAACACTAGGACAATTCAAAAACATGGATCAAGGCCCGCCTGGCCTTCAAGGTTAAAGTCTCTCTTTCTAGTCTTCCAAACAAAGTTCAATAAAGTTCATGCCGGTGCCCCTCTGTCAGGGTCAGACTTCCTCAAAACAAATGTTCACGTGGGTCACCCTTTGTCAGGCGCAGACCTCTTCAAAAACAAAAGTTGACATGGGTCCCCCTCTGTCGGGGTCAGAACTCTTCAAAACAAAGGTTCACGTACAACCCCCTCTGTCGGGCTCAGACCTTTCACAACGCAAGTTCAACACTACTTAAAGGGGGCTCCCTTCCCCAAACCTATTACACTACGGGTCTCCCTCAGTCAGGCTTGGACAGCTTTTTGATGTTGAAGATTTTTGAATGTGCGTGGGTTTCTTTACAGACCTCGCAGGACCACTTTGACTCAAAGTTCAATGTTTAGCTGTTTACTCTCCACTTCTCTCTGGGTTAGTTTTGATCATGTTGTTTAACAGTTCATTCACCTTTTCACTACAAACAATACACCTTTCACAGGGACTTTTGAGTGGGCTGTTTCCTTTCACCGGACCACTCAGTTACTCAGTATTGCTGGTTTCACAACTATGTTTCCTAAAGTTCATTCACAGGTCTGTCTTTCTTCACCTCTCATCCACATGCGTGCAGCCTTCACTTGCGATATAATTTTGCAACTCCAATCTTTCCCTAGCACACACTGGTCTCTCAGGTCGCTTGCTAAACTCATTTGCTGGTGCTTTTCTGTCTTGTCTTTACAGTTGTCTAATTCACGAGGCAAGGTTAGTACCACAGGCTTGGCCTCGCCTCCCCAACTCTTCCATTCACCCCAGAGGGTTGCTGGCATCTTTGAAACACAATGCAGCCTTCTACGTTGGGATTTGGCCTTCTCCACATGTCTTTCGTGATCTTTTGGAGGCTACAACCTCCTCTAGGGAACTCCTGGGGTTCTGTACCCGCTGCTCTAATCCCGTGTTCCATCGCTCTGCACCAGTAGGTTCACCTTCTCCCGGAAGTTCTGCACTTACTCCTGTTTCAGCTTGCTCAGAATGTGTCTCTGTGGATCGTCTTTTATCCATGTGTGAAGAGCTAATTTGCTATCAGGTGTTTGCACTTAAAGTCAAGTGCCTGACTTTGCCTGACATGATTAGCGGGACATGTCCTGTGCAAGGTATATGAGTTAGTCTTGTTACTCTCAGTCACCCTCTTCCTTGGCCCAATGTTTGTGTAGAAAAGTGGGGGGAAGTTGGGACATCTCTCCCAGGGCACAGACACCCACCGAATTTCTTGCACTCTCTCATAGGGTGCATTTAATAACACATGTTCTCTGCTCCTTCCACAGGGCCAAGCCACTGCATAAGGTTCTAAGGCTCCCCTACTGGATGTAGCCACTGACTAAGGTTGTCAGGCTCTCTTACAGGGTGCAGCAACACACTGAAGGTCTTCATCACCCTCGGCACCTAAGCATCCCTTACATTTCCCATCTCTCTCACAAGATCCAGACAATTCCTAAAATCCTCAAGCTCCCTCTCACAGCACCCAACCACCTGTTCAAGCTGGTGTAGACCCTCCTGAGTGGGACACATCCCATAGAACAGGTTTTATAACGTGTGTTCCCATTAGTTGTCTAACTTGGGGTTTTACCCTTAGACACTAAGAGGAATCCAGGCATGGACCCCTTGCTCACTTTAACTTAGAGAGGCTGAGTTTCACCTCACTAATGGGGTTCAACTGTCGAGGTTTGCCACTGGTACACTTTTTTCCACTGCCCAGGTGATACCAGACTGATGTGCACATGGATGTTTGTCATCTGTGAAGGGTACATTGAGCTAAAATGGGGTTGTAGTTTCTCCTGGGTGGGAAACGTCACATCGTGCAGGGTATTTGAGCTATGTTCATTCTCAGTAGAGGGGCTCCCTCATTTTTGTCCAGGATAGTTTGCATTGCATGGCTGCAGGGTCCTATGTGTCAAGCTCATCCAGTTGTTTCAATGTTGTGGGATAATCTGGAAAGGGGAATATTTGGTTGATGTGAGTGTACGATTTAGGCTTTGCATCTTATCCTTCAGTATGCAGGCAATTCCTAATGCATTGAGTACATTGGGTGAAAGGTTCTTCTGTTGAATAACATTGGGGAGAGAGGACACCTCTCATATGTTCTCCTGGATATAGGGAAGGTCTCTGAAAGGATACTATTATTGTGCACCAAAGTGGTCACACGTGTGTAAGTAGCCATGGCTGCTTCTAGAAATTCCTCCCCAAGCCCATCCTATTTAGAACCTCTCTGAGAAAATGCCCTACACGCGATCAAATGCATTCTCAGTGTCGAACAATGTATGTTTGCAGTAGTGATCTATTTGATTGTCAAGTTTGCAAGTATCACTTTACTCCTTTCAACGTGATATAAAGCATAATGGCCCTCCTCCATTTATGGAGGCAATAGGGCAGTTCCTCCCATCCCCACATTGATGGACTTATTGGATGCTTGGTGCTCTGACAAACTCGTTGTGCGGCATCTTCTCTGAGAACTTCCATACATGACAAGACAACCTGCTACACGAGAGTACTTGCTATGGAGTGCCCGGCCTCATTCGCCAGTGCAGGTGAGGCAGCAAAATCCTTTGTTCATGTCCATGAAGTGGGTCTTTTTAGACTGAGAAATCCAAGGAGAAGGCCTCATGCTCTACCCCTCAACTATCTTGGAAAGCAGAAAGAAGCTAGAGCGCAACAGTGCCTGAAATGTATGTAGGGGGGTTCCAAAGTGATTGAACTTTACCAGACATGAGAATTTTGTGGAGTAATCAGGGGCTGATGATAGAATGCCCCAGGGGTGTCACCCTGGCCTGATTCGGCTTCACGTGGGTCAATGGACATGCCAAGCTGAGTGGCAAAGGGGGTGTGGCTGGTGCGTACTCAACTGGACCATTTGAGAAAAGTATGAAGAGAAGACTTCATGGTGTGGACTGTGACAGGTGAGATGAAAATTAAATCAAATGATATTTTATATATATCGCGCTCGTACACAAGTGTTTCAGAGCACAACGAGGCAAAAGGGAGGGGAACAAGGGAGAACAAAAAATGTTTAAAACATTTAAAAAATGGATGAAAGATAAGATTTCAAGTCAAACCTCACACCTTTGCCCCATTCCAACACAGATTTAAATGGAGTTCACACACAAACGTCAAATGAAATCCTCTGCAAGATAACATATCGCTCTCTGACAGTCAAGTCTACGCCCATAGATAGCCCAATCCTGTCTGCAGAAATTCCTTCCTCTTAAGTAAGTGAAGGAAAGGGCCCAGTCAGCAACTCTGCGCCTTTAAAAAAAAATCGTATCATACTTTATTTGCCAGCACAAAGCATACAGCCTTGCATCTACAGTATCAGAGGCTAAACCCCAATATCCTTTGAGTCATTACAAAATTCTATAGGTCAAGAAGAGCCTTGCACAGTCCTGCATGTTAGCCTCAGTGGAAGTTAACATATGCAAGGAAATGTGTACATGATATCATATTGTCTCTGCATCATGTAGTTAATTTAAAGAGATCCATATGAAATATAAGGAAGGAGAGGAAGCAGGGAAACAAGAAAAGGATGTAGAAGACAGAAAGTGAGAAAGGGGAGAGTCAAGGGGGGGTATGTAGTCACCACTTATCTTTCACATACCTCAATCAGTGTGTACTTCTAGAAATTATCTCTAGATGGGCTCAGAATTCTGTTATTCCACATAGGCTAATCTTCACTTTAGATCTGCTGATTCAGATCCGTCAGAGAGCCACGTCTCAGAATCAGGTTTTCTCTTATCTTAAAGGAACAGAAAGGAGAGAGAGCTGCAGAGAGAAACAAGATGGTGGATCCTTTCCCCAATTGTGCTCAGCTCCCTCTGGCTACACTAACCCAGCCCTCTTTTCAGACCCATAGCATCAAACACGCTTTGATATGCAGCACACTGGGGTGTAAGCTAGTAATTTTGTATGGGGTGTGCCATTTGATTCATGTTTCCCATGACAGCTCCTGCTGAGGTGTTATTTTGCTGGAGAGAGGTGTTACCCAACCTCATAAAGGATCAAAAGAGAGGCAACTCCTGCTGGTTTCCATCCTGCTGGTTGCAGCCGGGACAGCCAGTCTAGTGAGAATACACAGCCTGTCCATTGCTGGCTTGGGCTCACAGGGCTGACATATGTATGATGCCAATCTGGAGTGGCTTTAATAATTATGAGGAATACCAGCCACTATTTAAAGTTTACATCTGCCACCAGGATAGTAACAAACTCACATAACTATGTGCTTTTGAAAAAAGATGCCTATTTTAATGCAGCCTATGTGTTGATGGTAATTTGCTGTCACCTGAGCAGTCAAGAGGGAACCTGTGACCCCTGAACCTGCTCTGTGAAACTGAAGAGCAGGCACTGCAGATCAGGATAGTAAAGCTGCAAGGCTCAAGTGCAAACTATACATTAGGCACGGAGTGCATGGAGAGGGTGTCTGGTTAGCAGACCACGCTCTCTGAGAGAGGTTTGCACACACCGGTCAGATAGCACAGCGAGTAGAGGGCTCACTTTGACATCCGTGCAGTTCGAATCCCGGCAGGGCCAAACTCAGCCTTTCATCCTTCCAAGGTCGATAAATGAGCACCACACACTGTGGGAAATAAGCAGCGCTCAGATGCCTGAGGGTTTGTAATGCTATATAAAATGCAAAAAATAAATAAAAAATAAACACACCATTTTATTATTAATTTTAAAAAGCCAGGGCTTCTAAACCATTGCAATCGACATCTATACCAAGTGGCCTCATCTGTCTCATGCACAGACTTATTTTTTTATTTTATTGTTTAAAGCGCCGACTAAGAGTGTTGTTCATAGTGTGGTTAGCCGGCATTTGGGCTGGGATGTTATGACAGTAGCACAGTAGTGTGAGTTCTGTGCATCAGTATGTGCATCCTTTGGAATTAGTCCATGGTCAGGTGTTGTTCAAAAAGCCATGTGTTGAGAGACTTTCGAAATCGGAGAATTGTGGGCGCATTCCGAGCGACACTGGGATTGAGTTCCAGAGGGTCTTGGTTTAAACAATAGTGGACAACTGACTGGGTCGACATTTTGCACTGAAAATTAGTTCACTTTCGACATGCTCTTGCTGTCCTGGATGAGGTACAGGGCCTGACATTCTCCAAAGCAACTAATCCCCCACTGGACACAGTTTTCAAGCAGCTGCCAAGACCCGTAATCTTGCCGATGTCGCCAGCGTCCTGCCTTAAATAAGGGAGACCCACACGGGAGGTTGTCTGAGGCAGGGAATATGCCAAGGGGCTACTCCAATGGCATGGCTTTAAAAGCCTGGCTATACTGTTTTCTATTTTTGGGATTCTTGATATTGTGCCTGAGTTTTCTGTTTCATCTGATTGAATATCTCGTAATAAAAGAAATAATGAACTACTCTGGCATCCTGTCTATTTATGCATGAGTGCATGTCATGTCACATTACTTGTTCGAACTTTCCAGAATGTGGCAGTGCGATTACATTACAAATCATTAAAATGGTCGGGTTATTTCTATGCCTTGAACACATTGCGGTGAACTACACTTTACCAGTGTACTGGTACCCACTTCTGCAGCGGGCAGATATCCACTTTAAAATACTGACATGAAAAAGAATGGCGCTGAATACTACTGAGAAAACAGTGCCTGCAAAGCTTTTAAATGATTTCATTCCAGTTGTGTGTGGTAAGAGAAGGTATTTTGCATAGCAGCTAGAACTGCACATGGTGTTGTATTTTTAAACCCATCTAGAGAAGAAAAAAAAAACTGCGTGTCAAGTCCACTTAATAGCATTTGCTGTTGCCATAGCGACTGTAATTGAAAATACCCAATACAAGTACTGGAAGGAAAAAAGAAGCATTGCTACTAAAACATAGTAACAGGCTTTGAAGACTCATCTTGCATAGCTGGCGCTGCCAATTCACATTTTAGTAGGCAAATAAAACTGCACATTCGGACATTCTTAAATTAATGTCGTGTGGCTTCAGTCTACGCGTCTGTTGAACGCGGGTGTCACATATATATAGAACCGGTTGACCATGTTCAAAGCGTTCCGATCCAGTTAATACCATGTTGCACCCAGCAGAAAAAGCAGCACTGGCCTTTTCCCAGTATGCCTATGCATTGCAAAAAGGCGAGACATGGAGTCAATTGCCCGAATTGTTATAGAAAAGCTTGGGCCGGATGCAGAACACTTAACCTTCTATGTTCTTTTTACTGAGATTAAATGCAGCTTTTATTTGGTGCAATAGGTTCTTTCTTTGATGAGCCTTGGAGGTTGTTAGTCCACCACAAGTTCCTGCATGATGCTGAATTCTTAATCGAGCAATGTTTGTATACAGCCTTTTCTCTGGAGGTCCTTACACGTCTAAGCATTTTAGTGATAGATGCTGTTATTGGCCGACATAATGGTTATCAGTTGGATTTCAATGTGTCGTTCTTGGAAGGATAAAGGTCTGCGGTGCCGCAGGTTGCACACACACATCTCTGACATGAGTGCTAACTTTCTGAGCTATCTTTTTTAAAAATATATTTGTTTGTTTGTTTTGTTTGTTTATTTATTTGTATTGCGCACCAGATAAGAGGGTAACAGGGCGCAGAGGTTACAAGTAAGTTCACAGCTTAGTTACAGAAAATAAATCACAAGTTCACAGCTTTGTTTACATAAAATAATTACACAAGGCAAGTAGGAAAATAAAGTAAGGTACAAAAAGGTAGAGGTAACAAGTTTGTTACACAAACAGAATAGAGGCATGAACACGAGTACTCTGTCTAATACCTAGTAGCAACGTGTTTGACTACTATTTGTAGTGTGGTGTGGGTAGTGAGTCTTAGAGGTCTGTTGTCTTAAGCCAGTTGATGCAGTTATGTCTGAATTTCTGATATGGTTCATCCGCTCGGAGGGATGGTGGCAGGGAGTTCCAGAGCTGGGCACTTTGACAGGAAAGTTACTGCCCCCGACCTTCGATAATTTGAACCTGGGAATAGAAAGGCAGTTGGTGTTGTTTAGTCTGGAGGGCCCAGTTGAAGTCCTTCTGTGGAATCTGTCAGAGATGTAGCTGGGCGCGGCATTGTTCAGTGATTTATGAATGAGCAAGGCGGTTTTGAGGCGGATTCTATCGTTGGTAGTGAGCCAATAGTTTTGTCGCCTAATCTCAGAGATATGTTCTCTCCTGGGAACACAGAGGGCTGCTCTGAGGGCGTTATTTTGCAGTGTTTTAATTCTCTTAATAATGTACTGTTTGGAGCCTATGTAGAGGGCGTTACAGTAGTCCAGTCTAGACAGGATGAGGACTCTATCCAGGATGATGCAACTGTTATTGGAGAGAAAAGGTTTGCCCATTCTTATAAGTTTGCATGTGTAAGCGGAAGCGGAGGCCATTGAGTTGACTTGTTTAGTGAATGTGAGAGTAGAGTCGAGGTAAAAGCTTAAGGTTTTTACCTCGTTCGCGACTTTGATGAGGTAGCCATCAATTATGAAGGATTTAGATTTGGGTCCTAGTTTTTTGAGATTTGTGGGGTTGCCCAGGATGATGAACGCTGTTTGGTCATCATTCAGGCATAGACCGTGAGTTGCCATCCATGCCTGGATGATGAGATAAACTCTATTCACCAAGGCCAAATCCTTGCCGTAATCCCCAGAAAGTGGGAGGAGAATCTGAGTATCATCTGCATAGTTGGTGTAGGTGATGCCCAGAAGGTCCAGATTATCGAAAAAGGGCTTAGTGAATATGTTGTACAAGGTAGGTGAGACACACGATCCCTGGGGCACTCCACAGGTGATAGGAATGGTGGCAGCAGCTGCTGAGGGGGAGAAGACCCTCATGGTCCTGTCGCTTAAGAACAACTCAATCCAAGTTATGGCCTCCTTGGAGAAGTGCGCGGCCAAGTCTACTTAGCTACATAAGAGCTTATGGTCCACACAGTCAAATGCAGCCAAAAGGTTGAGGAGGAGAAGGAGGGCTGATTTCCCTTTGTCCCTTAGCTGGTCAATTTGTGTCTTCAGGTAGAGAAGTGCAGTTTCTGTTCCATGTTGGGGACGGAAGCCTGTTTGGCGAGCTGCTAGCAAATAGTGTAGTTCCAGGTAGTTCTGAATTTGAAGATAGTCAACCTTTTCCAATATTTTTAGGAGAAATCGTACTGTCGTAATGGGCTGGTAAATAATTGGTATTGATGGGTCTAAGGTTTGTTTTGTTAGCAGTGGGAGCATCCACGATTGTTTGAGGTTGGTAGGGATGGTGCCAGACGCGAATGAGGCATCGATGAGCTTTGATATGAAAGGCGCTAAATCCCTCGCTGCATCCTTGATAGGTGGGGCTGGACAGTGGTCGCCCTGGCACTTAGAGGGTTTGAGTGAAAGTATGACTTTTTCCACCTCGATAGTAGACATTTTGGAGAAGTTAAAGCGAGTGGGTGGGGTGTGAGGGGTTATGAGGGTGATGTTATGTGGGGTAGAGGTGATTAGAGATGGGGTTAAGGTGGTTAGATATGCTTTATTTTGGGCAATTTTGTTTTGGAGGCTGGTCACTTTATTGGCTAATGCATGCTGGATGTCGGAGCACCATGTTTTGTCTTTAGTGCAGGTGTCTGGCATATGGATGGGGGACTCTAATTCTTTTAGTATCATGAATAGTTCCTTCATACTGGAATTGGCTTGTGTAATGCAGTTATTATAGGATTCACATTTGGCCAGGCAGATTTCTTTTTGTAAAGGGATGAGATCTTAGTAAGATTGGTTCTATTTTCTTCTGAGGGGAGAAGTCTCTAGGAATACTCGCAGCTTCTTTTTTTTTAACTGGAGGTCTTTCAGGTGTTGGGTGAGCCATGAATTTAGGTGAACTTTAGGCTTACTTTGTCTCATTTTCAGCAGATGATGGTATCTAAGGTTGTTGTCATGGTTTTGTTGTACTCGTCGACAAGCTCGCCGGGATCAGTGCAGTCTGGCAGAGAGTTAAGAGTGTGGAGAATAAGAGGAATAATTCTATCCGCTGTAATATTCTTTTTATTCCTAGTTAGGGTAGGTGGTGGAGTGGGAGTGGGTAGGGGTAAGGGTTTGGTAGTGTCTATATTGAATGACAAGAGATGGTGGTCAGTCCAAGCTTGCAGGGTGAACGAGGTGAGAGTGGGGTTGCAATTATAATCTGCCACCCAATCGAGGGTTCTCCCTTTATTGTGTGTAAGCGCAATGATTTTTTGGTTGAGGCCTAGTTCAGCCAACATGTTGGCAGTGGTAGTGGCATGTTTGTCTTGTTGGTCGGTAAAGCTCAAGTTGAGGTCGCCTAGTAGAAGTACTTGTGAGGTATTTTTAAGGTTATTTGAAAGAATGCGGGAGATATCCTCCTCGAATGTTCTGATAGGGCCAGGTGGTCTATAAATGAGATGAATATCTGGGATTTGGCTAGTGGTAATTTAGCTGTGAGAACTTCGCAGGATTGTATGTCATGGGAGGGGGCAAGTCACATGGATAGGTTAGATTTAAAGATGATGGCAATGCCTCCACCTCTAGCCTCAAGTCTATCCTCTCTTAGAATCGAGTAGCTGTCAGGAACTGCTAGCATGAGCATGGGGCCTGCTGCAGTGTGCAGCCAGGACTCAGTGATGGTGAAAAAGTTGAGTTTTTTTACCAGAACTAAATCAGCGATCTCTGTGGCGTGTGCAACTAAAGATCTGGCGTTTATCAATGCCCGATTGAGAGGTGAGAAAAGGTGGCCTGAGGCAGGTAGGGATGAGATGTTGGTGGCTGCATACTTGGGTTGTTTGGCGGATCTGCGTTTGAATGTTGTAGGGTGGGGTGAGCTGTTGTCAATAGATTTGACCTCCCGTATAGTTTGGCTAGGGAAAGGATGGGTTTTCATGGGATCTGAGCTGGATGTAGATCTGGCTGGGGGTTCAAATATTTCAGCCAATCTTGAACGAAGTCTAGTATTCCTGGAGTCTATGTTGCAGGGTCTGCTTACCCACAAGTCCTGAGTAGGGTTGCTGGGTTGGGGCAAGCGTGGTATAGCGCCTATGAGCATTCTAGAGTCAGTCGTGGAGTGCAGGAGATTGCGATAGGATGGTCAGACTTCAATAAAGTGGCTAGTTTAAGTAGTGAGTCTAAGGGGCTGGTGTTGAGGAAAGTGGTGAGCATAATGGAGTGAGAGTCACGATGGTTCCTATGGGAGTCTGGGAAGGCTATAATAGGAATGTGGGATAGGAATCATGTTAGATAGGCAATAATGTGGCCGGGGCTAAATGTGATAGAGTACTGTGTGGGTCAGAGGTCAAGAGAGTAGTAGCAGTAGCTAAGGTGCATACAGTAGAGCGCTAAACTACTGGCATGGAGTGCTATGCAGTGGGAGGCACTCAAATAACATTTGCAGGTTGAGCTGCATTTAGTAGAGTGCTAGTCTCCTAATGTGCAACTATGCAAAACTATGCAGTACAGGGTATGCAAACTGTGCAGAGTAGGAAAGCATGAGAGAGCGCTCAGATAGCACTGATGGGTTGTGTGCATTCGATATAGCATTGGCTGCTAATGTGCAAGGGAATGCAGTACAAGGATCATGGGGTGGCAGTCAGGTAACAGTGCTGAGTTATAGACATTCAGTAGAGCGCTAAGCTGCTGACAAGATTAATTATGCATTTCAGAAATCATGGCACAGTGCTAAAATAGCATCAAGAGGAAGGTGCATTCAATGGAGTATTGAGCAAGTAATGTAGAGTGTGTTAATAGGTATACAGTAATATGTAGTGCAAGGATCAGGGGATGGCATTCAAGTAGCATCACTGAGTTGTAGACCATTGGTCAAGAGCTGGCATGATAAACTATTCGGATGCATAACTATACAAGAATATGCAGTACAAGGATCAAGGGGTAGAATTCAAGTAGCATCACTGAGTTGTAGACAATTGGTCAAAAGCTAGTCAGCTGGCATGATTAACTATGTGGATGCATTACTTTAAAAGAATATGCAGTACAAGGATCAAGGGGTAGCATTCAAGTAGCATCACTGAGTTGTATAGACCATCGGTCAAAAGCTAGGCAGCTGGCATGATTAACTATGCAAATCAGAAATCATAGGATAGCATCCTCCATTGAGGTGCATTTGGTGGACAACAGACGAATCGTATGCAAAGTTAGGCAGTTCGCTCGTCATGTGGTCCCGTTCATTCGGCGCAGGATGCACATGAGAGTATGTGAATGGAGCTGAGTTAGTGGCAATTATAATATTTATTTATTTATTTATTTATTTATTTATTTATTTATTTATATACAGGAGGAACAACAAAAGCATGTGCAATAGATAAGAAATCCTATTTGAGGGGAATCAATGAGCTTCTTACAATGGTGTGAATTTGAGGGACATTCTGAACAGGTTGTGGAGGGGACTAAATGTAACAGTCACCAGAGACAATACCTAACTGGACATACATAGATTAAGGACAACAAAACATTGAACATTTTTAAGTGCAGGTAGGCGGTACGGCCAGCTGTGCTCGGGATGTGACCATGATGGGTGAATTCTTAGAGTGGAGGCAGAGGAAGGGGGGGGCAGAGGCACGTTAGAGGCAAAGGCAAAATGTTAGGTAGCAGGAAGATGAGGGGTAGTTTAAGAGGGTAACTCGGAGGTGATGAGGTAGGTTTTTAATTTGGCTATGAACAAATCCATGTGGACTGTCTCTTGGATGTCCAGGGGAAGAGAATTCCATGCAGGTGGAGCAAGAAGAGAGAAAGATTGGAAGCAAAGGGAGGGCGAGGAACCACAAGGGTAGCCGAGAAAGCAGAAAAGAGATTACAAGAAGGCTTGAAGAGTATGATAGAGGAGGATAGATACAGTGGTGCCTTATCATGGATTGATTTGTGAACCAGGAGTAGACATTTAAATCTGGCCCTGTTTTGCATCATCAGCCAATCAGCCTGGTGACGGTAACATGAAGTGGGTGTGAAGTGAGGGAGTTGGAGGAGAGCATTGTTAGCAAAGTTAATGATCTTCTCGAGAGGACAGAAATCATAGTTGGTGAGACCAAAGAGGATGCTAGCACAGTAGCCCAGTTTGGAGAAGACAAGAGTGGTTAAGAGATGCTTGGCTGTGCTGAAAGGAAGGAGGTGCCTGATTTTCCCATCATCCAGGAGGCTGAGGCGAGCTGCTGTTGCAGTTTTGGAGATGAAAGTAGAGAAGTTGTGAGAAGGGTCATAGATGATGCTGAGGGTTCTAGGTGAAGAACAGTAGGGGGGTGTCTGGTGGGAACTTGATAGGTAGAGGAAGAGATGAGAGAGAGCTTTTAGCAGGGAAGAAGAGCACCTCTGTTTTGCTAGAGTTTAACAGAAAGTGCAAAGCCATCCATTATTTTAATGGCAGAGAGAGTTGGACATTTTGATAGAGAAAACAGAGGAGAGTTCAGGAAAAGAGAGGATTTGAATGTTGTTCGCAAAGAGTTGGTACGAGAATCCAAAGGAGGAGATTAGTGCCCCAAGACCAGAGGTGTAGAGTGTAAAGGGGAGTGGACCCAAGACAGAGCCTTGTGGAACACCCACACTTAGGGGTGTGTGATGAGAGGCAGAGAATTGGCAAGGAGCAAGGTAGAATTCGGCAAGGGCTCGATCGTGAATCCCAGGAAGACAGAGAGTTTTGAGGAGATCAGAGTGATCAACAGTGTCAAAGGCAGCAGGCAGATCAAGGAGAATTAGGATATAGGATAGGTTGGAGTGCTTAGCAGAGGCAATGAAGTTGGACCCATTCATGAGAGCAGTTTCTGTGGAGTGACAGGAGTGCAAACCTGCTTTTAGGTGTTCTCGAAGGTTGTAGATGTCTAAGAAATTGGTAAGACGGTGGAATATAACCCTTTTAAGCACCTTAGAGTAGTGCGGAAGGGGAGACACAGGGTGAAGTTTAGCTGGTAGGTCTGGGACAGCCCCTTTATTTTTTAGGAGAGGGATGACTGTGGCTGTTTTGAAAACAGAGGGAAAGTAAGTGGAGTCGAAGGACATGTTGAAGAGTTCTGCCAGGGTAGATGCCACTGAAGGGGCAATAGGCTTGACTATCTTAGCAGCAAGTGGATCTGCTGGGGCACAAGTGGGGTTTACGTAGATCAATAGAGATTGGACTTTGCCAGTATTAGTCTGACTAAAGTGGGAGATAGAGGCAGAGGGTTATGGCAGAGCAGGCAGAGTGTAAAATGTAGGAGGAGGGAATGTGAGGAAGGTCAGGAGAGAGTCTTTTGCACATTTTTGCAGCAAAGGTATTCAGCTAGGTCACTAGCTGCGAGAGTGGAGTTGATAGTCATAGACTTAGGAGGAGCGATGAGTGAGTTTGAGGTGCCCTGTATCTGGTGAGGATGGCTTGAGTGAGAGTGAATGAGGGTTAAGTAGAATTCCATTTTTGCTCTATCAAGACTGGACTTGTGAGAGTTAAGGGGAGAGAGGTAGTATTGCAGGTCCTCATGTGAGTGGGTATGCCTCCATTTGCGCAGCAGCCCACTCATGTCTGTGCGGAGAGACTGCATGAATGGGGAGACCCATGGTTGAGGATGTTGAGACTTAGGGGTGAAAGTAAGCAGTGGGAAGGAACATGAGTCATATAGAAAGGATTGATGCTGGAGAAGGTAGTGTTGGTGGAAGAGGCATCATGTGCAAAGGGGGAGCGTGAGAACTGTGGGTCAGAGAGAAAGAGGGGAATGCAGAGCGGTTCAATTTTCTTTTAATACAGTGTGAAGAAAGTGGGGAGGAAAGTTCAGAGGGTGGAAAGGAGATGGTGGTGGAAACAATTGAGTGACCAGATATGGATGGTGTGACCATAGACCATAGTATTCATGGCTGAGAGAGAGGTGGGGATGAATAATGGATCCAAAGAGTTTCATCTTGTGTGGATAGCTAAGTTTTGGATAAACTGGTCTGTGTGTTGGGTCTGTTCCCTGCTACTATTGATCTGTCTGCTGATAAGCTCCTTTGGGTATATAGAGCCCCCTTGATGGCTAAAAAGCAAATGTTGAGACTTTTGGAAGAGTGATGGTGACCTACTATTGATGATTGGCTGTATAGTTTGTCGCTTTTTTCAAGCAGGGAGCAAGTGTCTTTTCAAATCAAACAGCAGCAGCATAGGTATGATGATATTTGGGGTGCTTTTAATGACTTTTATGTTTAATATAATCATTCCTCCCACCCCCCATTTTTTTATTTTGTATAGTGGTTGACTTGTTGATAGTTTGTACTTCAAGCATTCTCTTTTGATTGATTTTTGTAACTCACTTACTGTTATTCTTTTTCCTGAAAAGTCAATAAAGAATATTGTATTTAAAACACACAGGCTGCAAATCATGCATACAAAGACTATTTCACAGGTGCAAAATTCCACCTGCGATGATTTCTAATGGCATTGTCACTCAGTTATCTTATAAATACGTTAATTCTTTATTTGCTTTTCTCTCTGTCATTTGAAAAGAGAATGTATGCGGGGATGACCTCAATTCATTTACCTGCTTGTAACGCAAAGATTTCATATCCATAGAATCCGAAATAGATTGCAACATAAAACAACCCGAATTTATGTTGGAAACCATATGCTGCACATTGATGTTGTACTCCTTAAAACTGCCAGATGACTAACATAAGGTGGATTTGCTTAACAAAGTCACCACATGGTGTGAAACGAACCTAATAGGGCTTGAACATTATTGGTGTGTTAATTTCTTATGTTTCTGTATACGTGAGCCCTTAAACAAGACAGGTGGTGCATTTCCACAACTCTCATCTCCATTTATACCGGCCTGCAAAACATTACTATTACATTGATTATGAAAATCAATACTTGTTTGGTTGTACTCCCATGTCTGGATCCACTTTTGTTTGCTATTATGCATATATGGCAACATTATCCATTCCATTCGGGAGACACTAGTCCAGTTCTGGTTTTAACTTTGCATTATTGGACTTTTAGCCCTTGATTTACCCATTATAAACACATGACTACCAGTCCCACAGTGCACCATTAAAAGCAGGACTGGACAAATGGCTCCGCGAATGGAATGGATAATGTTGACATGTATGATTCTACATATCTGTAAAATTACAAAACACTTTTTTCAAGAAGTCTTCTACAAACTTGAATCTATGTATGTTAGGGTTTTCACCACTGGACTGTCACATTTACATACACAAGGAACCAATGCATTGCACATTTTAATTAAAACCAAACTGACTTTTGCCAATTGGAGTTGTATGTTGAGAGATCTTCATATAGTGCTTACAACAAAATGTACATTTACTAGGGATAGGCAGGAAATTGAAAAGGATAGGGCATCTTATTGTCATTCCAACTGCCTCAACTACATTATAGTGATAACCCTACATGAGATAGATGCATGTGATATGTGTTGTCACTGTGGGGAGAAGAATACAACTTTTTTAAAAACCTTTATTTATAATTGCACACAGGTAGGTTCATACACATCATGCATTAGATTAGGAAACATTCACATTACTATCGTTTACTTCGCTTGTCATTCTGGGTTTTCAGTTTCAGTTCTCTCAGAAAGATATTGTCTGTATCTGGCCCAAATGTTCCTGGGTCTCGAGGTGGACTGTACCAAGTCACGGTAGGCGGTAAGGGTTAACGATCACCGGTAATGGTACCGGTGACCGTTAACCCTTACCGCCTTACTACGAGGTCCCTTAGCGGGTTGGTACTTTTTAACGCCTGCTTTTAGCAGGCGTTAAAAACCAACCCGCTAAGGGACCTTGGTGCTAATTACAGCACTGCAAATTTGCGGTACCGTAATTAGCACCTTCCCCATTCCCATTATGCCCTATGGGGCAAAAATGGGAATGGGGAAGGGCAATGGTGGAAGGGGGAATTACCGCCCCGCCAACCTTGGAATAGGGCGGTAATTCCCCTTTCCACCAAGGCGGTGCCGGTATTTTACCGGCATGGACCAAGGTGCTAATAGCACCTTGGTCCACCACCTACCGTGTAATGAGGCCCTATGTATAGTTCTTTGGTGTCACTTGTCCATATCATGTATTTATCCCAATCCCGTTTGGTGGGCGGGTTATTATATTTCCACTTCAGTAGTATGGCCCTCTTAGCTATCAGTAGACTCAGATTTAGTAACTTCTTCTAGGTTGAATTCATCTTCCCTGTTGCACCCAACAATCATAGCATTGGTGACCATTCGATGGGTTGATCAGCCATTTCATCTAGGGCTGCGCAGATTTCCGCCCAGTACTCCTTCAGTTGTATGCATGCCCATAACAAATGGAAGATGTTTGCTTCTTCGGAGTGACATCTCGGGAATGTGCCTGCTATTGTTGGGTATATGCATTTCAGTTTGGTTGGGGTATAATGTATTCTTTGGACAATTTTATAATGTATTAATTTGTATCTGGAATTGCATGATATGTGTTTGGTCAGAGTACATATCTGTTGCCATTGGTAGTCTTCTATCTGGTGTCCTAGATCCTGTTCTCACTTAGTTTTGCCGTTCCGTTTTTCAGGTCGGCGAGACTGAATAATGGTCTTGTATAATGTGGACACCAAAATGTTCCCTTTCCCATCAGTGAACATCTATCCCAGACCCAGGTTTATCTCTGGTTTGGCTGGAAAAACGGGCCATAGGTTCGCCAGGGATGATTTAATGCACATATAGTACAGCCTGTGTTTGGCTATATTGCCCACTGTGTCATTGAGGTCGTCCCAGGTTGCAAACCTTTTGTCTGGGAACAGTTGTCCCCACTGAACTATACCTCTGGCGCCCCAGTGTGTAGCTGCCTCCCTGTTCAAGGTGGGTGGTATTTGGGGGCATGCTCGGGTGGTATAGTGGTATAGTTTATCCATACCGTATATCTCAGTGATTCTGGGCCAAGCTGTGGTGGTGACCTGTGTTGGGTCAATGGAGTTGTAACGTTTGGGTAGGGTTTCGTCATATTGTGGAGTAGTGTGGTGGGTTTCGTTGGGTGATGGTCGTTCAATACGTCCTTGGGGTTGAGAAAGTCTGTAGCCCATTGGGCGGCGTAGTGTGCTTGTGCAGCTAGATAATAGAGCTCAAAGTCTGGTGCCACTATGCCTCCTTGTGCATAAGGATCAGTTAGCCCCCTCCAACTTAGTCTGGAGTGTCCCCCCCATATAAATGTGGTGCATGCACTCTTTATTCTGGCAATCAAAGTGCGCCGGGCCATAGTGGGACTGTGGTAAATAAGTAAAAGAGTTTAGGGAGGATTATCATTTTGATAAGGGCAATTCTACCCTTCAATGAGATAGGGAGGATGTTCCAGTGTGTTATTTTCACACATAGTGCGTCTGCCAAGGTGTTGTAGTTCAGAGCGCGGGTTAGTTGAGAAGTTCTGGCTACGCACGCTCCCAGATATTGGATATGTATCAGGCTCTAAATGAGACCGTATAGTTCACTCAGTGCAACTGTTGCTTCTGTAAGCGGGAAGATTTCAGATTTATTAGCGTTGAGTTTAAGACCAGAGAACTCGCCTAAGGTTGTCACCTCTGACAGTACTTTGCCTAGCGTGTGGCCTGGGTTTTTGAGATATAATAGGATGTCGTCAGCGTCTAGTATAATGATTTCCAATTTTCCTTCTAGCCACAGCCCACATGTGCTGTGCCTAGCCATGAGTCTGTCCCCCAGAGGCTCAATTACCAGTGCAAATAGTAGAGGTGATAGTGGGCATCCTTGCCTGGTGCTGCCACGGAGCTCCAGTACTTTTTATAGGGAGCTATTGACGCTTATCCTGGTGTGGGGGCGTGTGTATAATATTTTAATCCACGTAATAAAGTTAGGGCCAAACCCATAGTTCTGTAATAACCTGAACAGAAAGAGCCAATATACTGTGTCAAATGATTTTTGCATGTCAAGGGAGACTGCCACCCCTTGTGCTTCGTTCGGTATTGCCGCCAGAATTTTGTGACAGCGTCTGATATTTGTAGCAGTGGATCTGCCGTTGACAAATCCCGCCTGGTCCTCATGAACTATATAGGGCATAAGTGGGGTTAGCCGGGTGGCCAGAATTTTTTAGAAGATTTTAGCATCATTGTTAATTAGTGAAAGTGGTCTGTAAGAGCCACAGTCTTCTGGTGGCTTCCCCGGCTTAAGCAATAGGGTAATGACCGCTTCTCTAGATGTTTCGAGTAATTACCCTTTTTCTAAAGCCTCTGTCCATACTGCGTGTAGTCTAAGTACGAGGAGTTGGCTGAATTCTTTATAGAATTTCGCCCGAGGCCATCGGTGTCTGGCGCCTTCCCATTGGGTAACATTTTTATAGCTTCTACTATCTCGGCCTCTGTGATCGGGGTTTCAAAAGTCTCTCTAGTGGCATCTGCTATCAATGTTGTAGGTATGCGGGAGATATATTGATCTATCTCCTCGTCAGTGGCATTGTTCTGCGGAGAGTATAGGCGCTTGTAGAAATCATTAAAAGCCTCCATCACCTTTCTTTTGTCCGTGATCACTGTGCCGTCTGTCTGCCATATGCATGGGATAGTAGTCAGACCTCTTTCTCCTCGCACCAATCTGGCCAATAGTCTTCCCGGGTGCTCTCTCTCCATAGCGACCTGTTGCAGCGGGCCTGGCGAAGTAGCAGATTTTGCAATTAGCCGCTTCTTTAAACTCGTATAATTTCATTTTGATTTCTAGTCCTAATTGTGGGGGAGGTTTGTTTATTGGCAATGTCTGCCTCTCGGTGGGCCAGGTCTCTGCAAATATCCTTGAGGACTCCGAATTCAGTGGATATTGCAGTGCCTCTAATACAGACCTTAAATGTTTACCATAATACCAGCTTCACTGGACACAGAGCCATCGTTAATTTTAAAGAATTCTCGTATATGCTGGGCTAATGACGTCTTATAGACCAAATCCTGGAGAGCAGCTGCTTTGAACCTCCAGGGGGGGTCTGCCTAGTTCTACGTCAGGGATGCGGAGCGTTAGTTGTATAGGTGAGTGATCGGAGAACATCCTAGGGTATATGTGAGCATCAGTCACCTAGCTCAATGCGTCGTTAGCAATTAGCCACAAGTCTATTCTGGAGTGTATGTCGTGCACCGACTAGTAGTACGTAGATGCCCTTTTGGTGGTGTTCAAGAAGCGCCATGCATCTCTTAAGTTCAAATTAATCATATGGGTGAGTATCATTTGGGCAGATCTAGATATTGCCCTTGGTTGATCCGACGTTCGGTCTAGGTATGTATGTAGAATGTTGTTGCTATCACCGCCACATATCAGGTGTACCGTCGGAAACTTCGCCAGTTTCCCGAATAAGGTAGAATAGAAGGCAGGGTCATCTATGTTAGGGCTGTATATGTTGAATAATAGCACCTCCCTGTCATGAAGGGTGCCATGGACCAGAACATATCTGCCCTCGGTGTCACATTTAGAATCGAGACTTGTGAACGGCAGGGTTTTGTGTATGAGTGTCGCCACCCCTCTCGGACGGCTAGAGTATGACATGTAGTATTGGTGTGTTCCCCAATTGGAGGCGAGCTTTCCAGCCTGCTGGTGTATGAAGTGTGTTTCCTGGAGGAAGACCACCTTGGGGCCCAGTCTATTAATATAAGCAAAAATCTTCCTTCTTTTGATCTGGAATCCAAGGCCCTGGACATTTCACCTTAGCATTTTAATATCTTCATTTCTCGATTCAGCCATTTTCCCAGATTTGCGTGTATGTGTATTCTATGTGGTCTGTTTTTAGTGTGGTCTTGTCTATGTGCATGACCTTTCCCTGTGTGCTTTTTATTTTAAATTCCCCCCCCCTGAACTAGCCCCCAACAAATTCACCCAGCTGCCTTCCACCACCCTCATAGTTTCCTGAACTTCAACTATGCCCGCTTGTCCCTCCCTTTCCCTTCCCATTAACTCATAGTGCACTTGCTACAGGGGGGCTGGAGCTGGATCCCAGGCCGCATTTCATATGTTCTCATGCGTTGCAGCCAGTTCTGCATGTTGTTTCCCTAGCTCATTCTGAAGTAAAGAGGGGGTGCCCATTTCTTTATTGTAAATGTACTGGATTTAGCTTGCCCTTTTTTTCTTTTTCTTTTATGGGGCTCTCTCGTGGGGGTGGGGGCCCGGTTTTCAGATCAATGTTTCTTCCTCTTGTTTGTTCCTCGTTGCAAGGTCTCGAAACTTTAAGAGTCTTCCTCATTACTTGGCTGACATGTAGGTACAGGAATATGTGTCTCTACAAAGTTTGCCACTTCCTCTGGGAATGTGAAGAAGTAGGTTTTGTTTTGATGTTGTATTTTTGCCTTAGCATGGCATAGGGAACGTGTTGTTCGCGTAGTAGTTTCTTGACTCCTGTAAATAGCCGTCTTCCTTGTTGTACTGCTAGTGTATAATCCGAGAAGATGCGGATAGTATTGGCCTGCCACATCAGTTCTTGTTTTTCTCTGGCAGTTTTGAACACTAGGTCTCTATCTCTGTAATTCATCAAGCGCCCTATAATGGGCCTCGGGTATGCTCCAGGTTTGGGTTGTGGTGCCAAGGATCTGTGTGTGCGCTCCACCATCCAGGACCTCCCTGTGTGGGTGACCATCCAGGACCTCCCAGTAGATTCCGCAAGAGTTTTTCCACTGCTTGTTCCATGGGTCCTTTCAGGGCTTCCTCTGGCATACCAATTATATGGATGTTGTTCTGTCGGGACCCAGCTTCTAAGTGTTCACACTTGATTTTAACCGTTCCTAGTTCTTTAGCCATAGTTGTCACAGTGTTCTTTAATGCTTCCAGTCCATCTTTCGTGTTGGATATTCGCGTTTCTGCTTCAGTTATTCGGGTTGTGGTCTTATCCAATTGCGTTTTAATAGAGGCGACATTGGCAGTTATCCCGTCTAATTTTTCATTGAGTGAGGTGAACCCTTGCTGCATAGCCAGGAAGCCTGCCTGTGGGTCCATTGCCTGGGGAACTGTAGTCGGTTGTGTCTGCGGTGCTTTTTCCACAGACATCGTGATTTCTGTGTCTTTCCTCGTTGTCGTTGTGTATTTTTCTATGGCTCCCTTCCGTTTCTTGGGGCCGAAGCCCTTGGGCATTGTACTTTGTTTCCTTTGATGTCTTCTGTGGTGCTGTTATATCTTGTGGATCCTTACGACCAGAGGCCAGAGGGTGGGAGGGTTGCGATGGTCACATGTTGCACCGGGGCCTCTCGTGTGTCCTGAATGCTCCACCCAGTTGAGTACCATGAGGCTATTTCTTGTTGTCTGGATGATGATGTGGATCCGTCAGCTACTGCTGTTATGAGGAGAGGCAGGGTACTCTCTGCGTATTCCTTGTCTTCCCTCTGTGATCTGTCTTGAGAATGTAACTATTCGCACTGGGTGCGTGCGTTCAGGTTGGGACGAGTCTGCGGGACCTGTATGTCCGCTTTTCTGCAGTTGTTGCTTTATGTGGTCGTTCATTAGCGTGTCCCCAAAGGAGCCGTGGTTAAGCCTTCTCTCATAATATGTAGAGGTTCCGTCTCTGCGGTTGCGATGGGTTATGCCTTGGCTTGCTTGCTTTCCTTCTCTGCTGCTTTTCGTTCCAGTTTTGTGTTTACCCAGGCATGGGCGCGAGTGCGTTGTGTTGCGTCAGCTTAGCGGGACGTCCCCCCTTGATTCAACTCTATTCGCTGTACAGCGGGAATTATGTGGACTTGTTCCTGCAGTAATATTGGGTGAGCTCCGTGGCCTTATGTATAGTATACTGTATACATAAGCGTCTGTGGTATGTTACTATATAGAGGTGGTGGTGGTCACCTTTTATCCTCGTGGTGATGTCTGTTGTGATGGCCTCCGCTGTGCTCTGGGTCATTGGGTAGGAATAGCTTCTGTGTCAATGCCTGTGGGCCTCTTCACGAACAGTTCTTTTACTGGTGCAGGCTGGAAGGTGTTATTATATGTGATGGTCCCCCTTTTCAGCCTGGTATTTGAGTGATGCGTGGTCCCCCCAGTACAAGGGGGGATGCACGTGGGGGCGACCTAGCCCCTGGTCCCCATAACTGTCCTTACTTCTTTCCGTGTTTTAGCGACTTCCGTGTTCTGTTTTCTGATACGCGTTAGAGATTCCGGGCGTTTATGTTGGCGGGAGCGGGGGGATTCCTGATGGGTCCCCCTTCCTGTCAATGGTGCCTCACATCAATGCGGTGGAAGGCGAGGGTGTGGCATCATTTAGTTGCCAGAACAAATACTCGTTGCTTGCAAAGTTGGGAATGCCAAATCTATCTAAATTTAGATTAGTTTCATGTGTGTTCTTTATCAAGAGCACATCCATCAAAGTGTGGTTCCTTGGCACTTATTCCTAATTGAGACAATGGAAGTGGGGAGCCATGAACTGAGATGGAGGATGAATACTGGAAAGCAGAAGTGAAGAACTATGTCTTAAGAGAATGATGGAACATATGGTAGGAGGAGTGGCAAATGTAAATGGGAAGTATATTTCAGAGCATGGGGAACTTAAGGAAAAAGCACAGTCAATAATGTAGGTGTGAAGGACACTAGGGGAAATGATCATGGAAGAGGTGGGCGAGGGGTGGGGGCAGTAAGGAGAATAAAGTGAAAAGTGAGAAGAACGAATGTTAGTACGAGAACTGTAAAGACAGTGATAAACTGTGCAGAGGGTCCTAAACTTTGCCCATTGTTTAACAGGAAGTCAATGGGCCTCATTCCGGGTTTGGAGCTAACCATGGAGTAATTAGCTCCATGGTTGCCTCCGAAACCGTCCCAAATCCGGCATGGTGAATGGAGTAATTACCAGTCCATTTCAGGGTTGGAGGGACCGGTAATTCCCCATTTACCTTTTGCCCTTCCCCATTCCCATTTCTGCCCCATAGGGCTCAATGGGAATGGGGAAGGAGGTAATTACGGCACCGTAAATTACGGTACCGTAATTACCTCCGAGGTACCTTTGCAGGTCCCGTACTTAACTCCTGCTAAAAGCAGGAGGTAAGGAAGGACCCACAAAGGGAACTCGGAATACGGAGGTAAGGGATTACCGGCATTGGCACCCTTACCGGTGCCGGTAATCCCTTACCTCCAACCTCGGAATGACCCTCAATGGGTTTTGCGAGATAGGACAAGATATGGTCAGTAAATTGCTGACTAAATATAAAATGAACAATTGACGTTTGAAGAATTTGGACTCTGTGGGCGATTAAACTGGGAAGACCAAAAGAAGCAAGTTTGCATTTTCAAGGCAGGCCAGGTTGGGGACAATGGAACAGAAATGTGGGTTGAGAATGTAGGGAAAGGAAACAACTGTTGAAGAAGTTGAATATTGTAGTAACATGAAGAAGAGAGCTGGTTAATGTAATGTTCCAAAAACATTTAGCAATCAACCTTGAGGCCAAGAATTTTCAGAGGCATCAGGGGCAGAACAACGACCAATCGAGGACAACCAGAAACCATCATTACAAAGACCTGTGTGGCTTAGGGGACACTGAAGACTACAACCTCTATTTTGTTGAAGTTGAGCTCCAAAGAGTTCACATTCAACCAAGAAGAATCAGAAAGCAAGCAAGAAAGAACATGGGAATGAGGTGGCACCCTGCCCTTTAGCGTTATGGGCAAGCTGCTGGGTGGCGTCAGTGTAAGTGTAAAAATGTAAATGGAAAAATGTGATGCGTACAGCCAGATGTTGAAGATAATGATTAAACAGGATAATTGAAAGGGAGGAACCCTGAGACACACCACACATTAGGGAATGAGGAGAGGAAGAGAAAAGGGGCATGGTGGCTATTGAGAAAAGAGTAGAGCCATGCAAGAACTCTACCTCTGACACCAAAAGTACCAAGTTGGTGACAGATAATGCCATGGTCAATGGTGCTGAAGACAGCACAGATATCTAGCAGGACAAGGCCAATAGCAGCACCTGACTTGTTAGTAAAGCCATTAGAGATTGGAAGAGAAGGGGAATCATGACAACATGCCCTTTTCCTCTGGGTTTACCTGCCGGTTGGCCTGTGTGTATGCAATGAAACTTCCCAAACAGAATGGGGGTATGAAAATTAGGGGTGGTTTCCAGGAGAGTTCACAGGGCGAATTACCTTTGCATTTCACCAGGTATTGTAATGTTCCTTTATGATACCTGGAGACACAGATCCCGGAAACCTCAAACTCAGATAGATTGGCATGAATAACTAGAGGAGGATGAGGTGGTATTTGATGATGAAAGTGACCAGAAATACAGGGATGCAGAAGGGAGGAATGAAACACTGGATGGATTCTAGACCAGGGAGGAGGTGACTCCAGATAAAATGCCACTGGATTGATTTTCTGGAGAATCCGAAAGAGTCCAAGAAACCAAGCAGCTAGTTTAGACAGAGCCAAGTGCCTAGGTAAGTATTTGTAGGCCAGCCATACATAGTCACCACAAAAGGACATGGAGGTCGATGATTATCGGGCTGGTCTTTTATCCATCTCTGAGCTACAAGCAGATGGTTCTGGGCATCCTTCTGATTTTGATGTATACCTTCAAGCAGGACATCCACAGTGAGAATCGGTGCCTGTCTTCCAAGAACATTTGGAAAGGCACAAGGGTGATAGCCCTAAGAGACTAAGAATGGAGACCTAATCAAGGAAGAGTGGTTGGCATTATTATACACAAACTCTGCCAGTGGCAACATCAAGGAACAGTTAACCAATGCAGGAGTAGAGTAGTACCTGATATATTACTCAATGACCTGATTTAAATGTTCAATTTGTCAGTCGGACTGAGGATGGAAGCCAGAGAATAAACATCAATCAATATGAAGGATACTGCAAAGAAGTATACAACATTTAGACGTATATTGTGGACCCCTATCCAAAAATTTAGAAGTGGGGAGACCATGCAGCTGAAATATGTCAGAAATGAAACAATGGGCTATTTTCAAAGCCAAATGTAACTTCTTAAGGGTCAAAGAGTGAGCCATTTTAGTGAGGTTATCTATGACTACTATATATGTGGTCATGCTGTTTAAAGGAGGGACGTCTACTATAAAATCAGTAGCTATTAAAGCCCAGGACTGGTGTGAAATGGGAAGAGACTGTAATTTTCCAGTAGACGATTGATTATTGTGCTTGTTTTGTGCGTAAACTTGACATGTAGCCAGATATTGAATACAGTCTGCCTTCCACCCAGGCCACCAGAAAGTCCGGGAAAGTAATGTATTGGTAACACCATGGCTCCTATGTCCAGCAGAAGGTCTATCACGGCGCAAATTAAGCACCTGCTTTGAAGAGAACATATAAATGATGACCCTTGAATTGTAAGCCGTAATGAGCCAATAGATCCCTTGACCTGAAAATGGAATAGTATCAATATTAGGATAGGAGTAGACTGTCAGATTTGCTGTAGAAATAGTTGAACCAAGAATTCTAACTTCTTATTGGCAAGAAGACGTTCTGAAAAAAATGCTGGTCGCATCTTATCCCAATGTTTACGAGATAAGGCATCAGCCAAACCATTTTGTGTGCCAGGAAAATAAGTGAGAAAGAAGTCAAATTGGGCAGAAAAGAATGCCCATTGAGCTTGTCTGCTATTCCTACAGCTGTATTGTGGGCGGGCATGTAGGATTTTATGATCCGTCCGGAATACCACAGGAAATTGAGCCCTCAGCGAAAGATGTCTCCATTCCTGGCAGGCTGTTTTTAGAGCCAACAATTTAAGAATCGAATAATTCCTTTCACTAGGTGAGAGTCTTGGTGTAATAAGCAAGAGGGTGTTCAAGTCCGTCTTCTTGTACTCATAGCAATCAATTCTTCTACAATAGCACCCTCAGAAGCATCAGCTTCCAGCACAAAAGGCTGCAAGTATCTGGTTGTCAAAGAATGGGAGCTTGTGCAAATTAGGTTTTAAGGTTCTGAAATGACGATTGTGACGACACAGATCATTTGAACCCAACCCCTTTTCGAAGTAAGTGCGTTATGGGTTCATCCTTTCTGAAAAATTTGGAATTAATTTATGATAAAAATGTGAAAGCCCTAAGAACTGTTGTGTTTGATGGTGTCCACCTTCCTCTGTTTGATAGCAACACCATCAGACGAGCAAAGGAACCATAGGTAAACACCAGAACAAGTGTTGAAAGTACACCTTTGGAGCTTGGCTTGAAGCTTGTTCAGGCGTAGACCTTTTAAGACCTTCAAGACATGAGACGAATGTTCATAAGTATTTCTGGAACAAATCAAAATGTCATCCATCTACACAATGACAGAAACAGAAAACAAGTCTGAAAGCAACCAGTCCACAAATCGTTGGAAAACAGCAAGTGCATTAGCCTGTCCAAAAGGCATGACCCTATATTCAAAAAGTTCTGAGGTAGTGCGGAAGGCTGTCTTCCACTCATCATCTCTTTTTATCCTGATGAGGTGTGTAGGGTGTCCTGACCCACGTTTAAGCTACCCTGCTACAACATTTGGTGCTGTGGGCTTAGGAAATTCAAGATGGCGGAAAACCCACATGTGCGCCGAAATCCAGGAAAGCTGCGCAGTTGTGCGCACACCAAAATGGTTACCTAACTTGCCACCCACCAGGGTAAAGGAAGGTCTTTGTTAACAAAATCCACTTTTACTGATGTCAAAAAGTTGCTGAAATCGTGACTCATTGGACCACTTTAAAGATTCAACCCTTTTTGTGGGGTTCCACATAACCATCTTACTGTAAGGAGCCCCATCAAAACAATGTTAAGCAAGGATTTACTACCATGTAAGAACCATTCCTGTTTAGAATGCATTAATCCAAGAAAATCCCAAAAATGGGTGCAGTACCAGTACTCACCACTATCCAAAAGCCGGCGTTTTAAAACCACTCTGTGTGTTTCTGAAGGCAAGTCAAAATGCCTATTTCTAACAGTGCAACATGTGCAAAATATTTACTGAACACCAGCAGACATTGGCAGAATGGAATTTTGTGTGCCTACAGAATCTGGGAAATGAAGATCATAAAACAAGGTTTATAACAAGACTGGCTGAGCTGTGGATTGCAGCAGTTTAAGTTGCACTGGATTTAAAGACACTAAAATCGAAAATGTTTAGATTAAATGAGTGACCTATGTTTGGTGTCACATGCCTTTGTAACTGTTGAAATGTCATAGTTTTGCACTTAGAATCAGCATTCTAGCTGCATGTGTAAAATTGCAAGTTAAGTTAAAAAGCAACAAAAAAAACCTGCCAGTTAGCTGAAGGTCTGGCTTAAGGAACTTGATTTTGCCTAGCAACTACCCATCAGGAGTGAAACTTGAGTCACCACTGTGTTCCCAGGCCAACCTTCCTTTTGCTGCCCAAGCTAAGGATATGCCATCTATCTGATAATTGAATTATCTGTGCTCTGCAAGAGAGTGAACAAAGCCCTCTTCACTCAGGCAAAGGTTTTTATTACCGCAGTCGTAAATTGTAGCTTCCTCTTGGCAGGAGCTGGGAGGAGCACTGCCTGTGAGAGCAAGCTGGCTTGGCAGAACTGGAAAGAACCAGAAATTCAACCTTGTGCTGAGGGTAAACCACACCCCTTTGGAGCCAGAACATAACTTTAAAAAGATGAATAACTCATAGAGCGGACATGTGAAAATTTTATAAATGATACCATAATTCTTGTGATTTTTCTGCCCACAGTTTAAGACGTGGTAGGAACCGGTGGTATGTTCAGGGGGGTTTTAGCGGAAAAGTGGATATTACTCTAAATGTGTGCATGTTAAAAATCTGAAACTTCATCAGTTAATGTCCCTACCCCCTGCACACATGTATGTAAAGTTGGGTCCATGTCGGAAATTGAAAAAGCAGTTAAAAAGTCAATTATGTACACTCTTTGAATGCAAGCTCCGAGAATGAGCAGATTTGGACATAGACATGGCTAAATTCAGCCACACCATGTATATGTAATTTCAAACAACTGTGTAACTCTGAAGTATGGATTTTGATCATATATATATTTGGGTGCACAGATGACAAGGGAGGTTGTTTCAAGAGATCATAAAATGACATCAATCTGACTCACAGTTCAGTTTGCCAATCAAGCGGAGGAATGGAAGCCTGACCAATGACGAATGAGAGGGGCAAGTCTAGTGATGCAACACACACACCCATTCTCAAGAAACAGATAAAAGCAGAGAGTCAGGACACATAGAGACATTCAATTTCATCTGCCGCTGGAAGCCCTGCCGGAAAAATCCATACTTACCTCCATCAAACTCCAGAAAGCCAAACTAGAGACTTCAATCTATCCAGAGCAGAGACCAGACCAGAGAGAAAGCAGTGCTGTGCCTAGCAGAGACCAGACCAGAGAGAAAGCAGTGCTGTGCCTAGCCGAGACCAGACCAGGCGCTGTGAGCAGAATCCGGAAAGACCTGACCAGACTGAAGATCGTGACCAAGTCGCTTTCCTGTTCAAAATCTCTTGTGAGTACTTAGCAAAACTCAGAACACATCTCTTAGTTTAAATTCATCTAATTCAATCTATTTAACCTAAGTAGAACTGCCTCCTAGCTGTCACCTGTCAATTCTAGTAAAATTTGTCACTTGTCAAAGTGTGCGTTTAAAATTGGCAAAACCAAAAACGACCTTTACTAAATTGCTCATATCTCCGCAACCGTTTGGGCTAGAGACTTGCAATAACTTTCATTTGGAACCTGAGATCCTAGGCTTTCCCAGGACCCCAAAACGGTAGAGATAGTCCTTGCGGTTCCTCTGTAATAGCGCTCGGCGCATCCGCGAATTTTGCCGCGATTTGCAATTTCTTCACATGTAAAAAAACTGCTGCTGCCTGATTTCATTTGCCAGAAATTCGTTTAACCTGCTAACTATCCCTGCATCATTGCTAGTGTGAGCCTGGACTAATATTAACTAGATACCACTCATCCTGAACCTCTAAAAGGGAATTAAGAGCGTTTCCAGCATATTTCTCATTCATTGCTAGCACCTATCAAAGCATTTGCCTGTGTTTTCAAACTTCTGTGTAAGCTTGCTGGGATTGAACTGAATCACATTTGATTGCATTTCTGAGAACTGTGTGTTTCCTTCCATTTCCTTGCCTTGCATCAAGGGGGGGGGGGAATTGCCAGAGAAAAGTGATTACATTGTTTTGTTGAAATCATATTGAGTATTTCTATACTGCATTTCATTCATTCAACCTTGCATCCATTTGAACTCTATAAAGCATTTTGTACCACATTATACTTTTGTTCCTATTTACCAGTGTGCTATTCAATTATTAATTTATTATAAAGCGTGATATATATATCTATTTTAAATTATCAAATAAACCTTTAAACTTGCAAAACAGAACTACTTCTTGGCTCAGTGGGGTCAGGGGGATTCCAAGAGAGGGGTTTTATATAGGGGTAGTCATCCAGAACGCATGAACTGGACCTAAAGATATATCAATAAGGGTTTTCATTCAGTATTACAGACTAGGCGTTGACTTAGCTGTAGTGTTGAATTGAATCCTCTTACAAATTGGGGGCTCGAGCCGAGACGTTGGGTTAGATTTACCATTTGTGCAGCTTAACACAGTGTGCGAACTGACGGGATACATACATCCGGTTGGATCACCACGCTGCATTACGCTGTGAAGCATTCCTCAAAAGGGACACTCCAAGAAAAGTTCTGTTCTGCAAAAATAAAATACAAACTTCTGTAAGTCAGGACAGAGACCAATCTCTAGAATGACGACCTTAGTAGACATGAAAATAGCCAGAGAGCACCTCTTGCATAAGCTATTTGTGAGAGGTGAATGGACCGAACAGGGCCAGGATGTGTGGTTGCAGGCCATCACACAACAGGTCACTGAAACAGGGTCAGATATATATAGAGATCAGGGTCCCTTACATGTGGCCCTGAGTGAACTATATATGGCTCCTAAAGCCAAAGAGGAACACAATAAGATTGCCAGGATAGCAGCATACCTGTACCTATATATGGGAGACATGCAGGATAGATGTGCTGAAAGCCAAAATCTGGCAAATAGGCAACAGATGGCATTACAGAAGGCCCAATCTGATCTGGACTCTTCTGAGCAGAGGCTGCAGAGGAGCCAGGAGGCAGAAAATAATAGTAGGCAATATATCATTAAAATAAAAGAGGATATGGGCATCCTACAACAGGAAAAGACAGACCAGGATACCCGATTTCTGGCCCTGCAGAAGGAGCACCAAGACAGTTTGGACTCCTTACTGCAGAGCCAGAAAAAGCTGGAGCAACAATTAGACTTTAACAGGGCATGCACGGAGCAGGTAGCCACCCTGCAAAGTCATCAGGATAGAGTGAAGGTAGAGAGCAACAAGCTGATCTTGAAAGACCTGGATACCCAGGCAGAGTTTGATGAGGAGCGCCAGAAAGCCGGCGCCTTCCAAAGGCAAAGGGACGACCTGGCGGCGCAGATGCAGGCTCTTAGTCAGGAAAGAGACGCCTTAGGCCAGGAAGTCTGCCATTTAAAAAGAAAAATGGAAGAAAATCACCTGGCCCTCCAGGGGCTGGGTGATCTCCAAAAAGAAAACCAGAACTTGGTAGAGCACACCAGAAGGGTGGAAGATGCTCTAGCAAGAAAGGAGCAGGCCAATAGGGACATTGCCCAGGAGATAAACCTCCTGCAGCAAAGACTGGCCCAGTTCTCCAGGACCAACCAGGAAGCACAGAGGGAGAATGAGGCCCTCTGTCAACACAATGATAGGCTCCAGCAACAGGTAGCGATGCAGGAGAAACTGATAGAGTCGAGTAAGGCCTTAACCGAGGAACTGAAGGCACAAATGCAGGCTCTTGCATTGCAACAGGGAGCAGGGGCGGATAGAGATGAGGTTCGCTGGGAAATGGAAACTCCGGAGCATAACCTCAGGAGCCCTAGTACCAGAGGCCCTCATACTTCTCAGTCCCTGGACTCTGCCACCCCCATGTCCCCTGGTGCACATGAGCACAGGGCCACAGGGATGGCAGATTACTATCCAGCTAAAAGTATGGGGCTCATAGGCCAGTACCACTCAGGAATGGAGGGGTGGGCATCCGGGTATGGGCACCCAAGTACAGTACAGTTCAATGGGGAACCCCGGGAGAGTAGGCCCATTAAGGGCATCCTGAAAACCTCTGCCCAGTTAGGTCAGTGGAGGGGGTACCCATCAAATCCTGGCAGCAAGGAGGAATCTGAAGACTCCTCTGAACTGCGCAGGACACAGGAGACCAGGTCCCCACATTCTGCCAGCCATTCCCAGGCTCGCAGAATCCGGTAAAACCTGGAAGAACAGACGGGAACCTCTGGGAGCAGTGCCTCTGAGTCCGAGGAAGAATGGACAAGGGTTACCCGAACCAAAAAAACCAATAAGGCAAAAAGGGCCTTGCTTAAGGACCCCTTAAAGCAGATTAAGGCGATCAGGAGCGTCATCACGCCTTACCATAAGAACGCTAAGTATTCTGTTTGGGAGCACTTAGAGTTGTTTGAACAAATGATGGAGACTTTCCATTTGAAGGACAGCCAAAGCTGTATTCAATATGTAAAGTGGACATTCTCCCCGGAATACTCCAGTTTCTTTGCGGGGCTGGAGGACCAAAATCATTTAAGATGGTCCACATATAAGGCGGCCATCCTGAAACATTTTTCTGTTCACAGAAATCCTCAAGAGGCTCGCAAGGCGGCCTACAATTTGCAATGTGGGGAGGATCAGGCCCCACGAGAATTTGTGCAGGAGTTAAAGCGTGCTTTTGCGCAAACCACCAGAAGGGTGCGCACAGATAGTAGAGAGTTTGTCAATACATTTTTCCATGCCTTGCCCAAATATATAATGACCCAGCTCGTGAGAGATTTTCATGAGAAAAGATCTTTAGACTGGGTCATTGAACAGGCTACCCGGATCTATGAGGTGCAGAAGCCCATAGAAAATAAAAGCAATGCCCAGAAAAACCCCAAAGCCAACAGCACCCCTGCTGCTGTCAAGGTGGCAGAGGTAAAGGTCACCCCCGTTTTGGATCTGGAGATGGGGGGGCCTAAAAACCTACCTGCACCTAATAATGCTAGGCCCAGAAGGTCCTCGGGCCAGTCACAGACAGGGAGCCAGGGAGGCAGCCCCACAAATGGGGTCCCTCGCTCTCCTGACTATGTAAGTCCTCGCTACAAAGGTAACAGACCCATCCTGGGTTATGTGTGGACTCCTCCAGCCCAAGGGGGGGGATCCAGCCAAGCACCTAACCCAGGGAACTTCCCTCCAAACTTCCCACAGGAGGGCAGAAATTTACCAAACCCTGGGCAGAACTTTTTCCCCAGATATCCTCCCGACTTTCAGCCCCAAAACCATCCATCCTTCTTTCCCCAATTCCCTGAGCCCAGACCACTGAATCCGGGAGAGGGGAGGCCAAGGGTGGAGGGGTACCCAAATCTTCCCAACCCGGGGTATTACCAGAGGAGGGACAGCTACCCTTCCCGGGATCAGCCCAGGGGAGAAAACAGGGCCCCGTATCAGCCTGAGCGGGTTTCCCAGTTAGAGCGCCAGGTTCAAAACATGGCGCGGGATATGGGTCACATACTGAGGGCTCAGCAGAACCCTCAGATCAGCATGCCGGCGCAGAACACACCCAACTCTGGACCTGGTGCTCCAGAACAATGACGGGGGCAGCACCCCGATAACTCACCGGTTCCCAGGGAGGAGGCACAAGGGGAAGGGGGGTGTAAAGCCTTGGAGGAAGCTTCCTTCCTCACTTGTAAACAGCCCCTAGAAACCCAGGAACCGGAAACAAAATCTCTTGCCCCTGAGAGTCTGCCTCCTAAGGAGCAGAGGGGGGGTAGGAGAAACAAAAGACCCAAACAGACTCAGTTTGGGGAGGAGGTACAGATCTTCCAATTTGAGGGAGAGGGATCCACAGAGGATCCTGGGAAAAGGATCTTCTCCTTCAGAGAGGGGGGAACTCCTCCCAAAGAAAAATGGGTCCCTAGGGATGCAAATCCAGACTGGGGAGATGTGGAGACTGAGCTACCGCCGCCCACCATCTCATCCCAGAACCAACAGCAAGAAAATCCCCTGGTTCAAATCCATCCTGGGGACTGCCTCCAAAAAGGGGGGGGCGGCCCAGAAACGGAGCCAGGGGAACCCACAATGGCTCTGATCTCCAGTTGCAAATTTTTTCTTTCAGATTCCCAAGACTCTCCACAGAATTCTGCCCAAATCTCCTCGCTAGCGATGTCCAAAACCAGAAAATTAGCCCACCAGTTGTCCAAAAATGTACATTATCTGTGCCCCCTTGAGGAGAAGGAGGGAAGATATTATGCCCCGGTACAAGTACAGGGGCAGGGTACAATCTCAGCACTGGTGGACACTGGATCTCAAGCTACCCTTCTGTCCAGAAGGGCCTTTGACGAACTGAATGCAGGAAGGGGAGAGAATTACCAAATTCCTCTCACCTCTCTTCCTGGACAACTGCAGAACTTTGACGGGAAGGAAATTCCCGTCGAGGGGACGGCAGACTTGGACATTAAGATCGGGCGACATAAGTTGAAACACCCGGTCATAGTTGTGACCCCAGAGGGCACCCCTTGTTTACTAGGGAATGACCTCCTGAGAAGGTTGTCACCCCTAATAGATTGCGTAAACAAGGTCCTCTGGACTCAGACTAGCCGACCCATAAAATTAAAACAGAGTGTCAACCATGTTAGTTTAAACGGCACATGCCACATGGTTGAACAAAAATCTGACCAAGTAGAATTTCACTTCCAGAACAACCAAATTCCAGACGTGACGGTAATAGCAGTAGGACAACAGACTGGTGATGGGGGGTCCTCTCTATTTCTGAAAATCAACCTTCCTTCCAGTCTAAAGTGGTATTCCACGCTGGAAGGAAACACTCTGAAATTCTATACTAATCCACAATCAGAAACCCCCACTCCTATAGTCCAGAAAGATGTGAAATCAGCTCAAAGCCTGGCTGATATTCAGCAAATTGGAGAGCAGTTGTTCATCCCTGTTCAGTTAAATGATGGGAAGGACTCTGTTCTCGCTCGAGTGTGTGTGAACAACGGTAAGAGCTTCATCAGCGAAGCCATGTTCCGCCAACTCCCAAAAGATCCAGCCATTCCCACCTTCAAACTGATAGACAAATGGGAAATGGACCTGGAAGCACCTGACTCCAAACATCTCCTGCCAAGCAGGTGTATGCTCAAAATCTCCATTGGCAACAAGAGCATAGTCCATAATTGTTGGGTCGTGCGAGACGTCACTGCCGCCTTTTACTTAGGCAGTGACATTCTCAATCGCTTTGCCATTAGTTTGGACCTAATAAACTTCAAAGCTTGGTCCCGATTAGCGGATAATCCCATGGGCTTTGATGATCCAGAAAAAGCATTTAGGTCAGCTCAATTGCTACCTTATGCAGTTGAAATTCAGGTTAAAGAGGAAGTCACCATCCCAGAAAGGACCCGACAATTCTCCCTGGAAGTGAAAGTTAAAAGGGGACAAGAGTTGAAAAACCCTGATGCTTACATACATCTAAATGCTTCTCTCCAACAGCAAGGGTTGGGGGTAAACCCGACTCCATTAGTCAACATAGAACATGACCCCATTCTAATAGAGGTGGATAACAGCGACTTAAAGAGTATTACTCTAGCCGCAGGCACCATTATTGGAATGGCGGTTGATGACCGACATTTCTCCATTGATCTTGTAAATGAACTGTTAGGACCCATCCCCAAGGACTGTTTTGACAGTTACAGTGATGACAACGCAACACCAGACAGGATTTTTACCCGGCATGGGGGGAACTTCCTGGTGTACACTTCCTGCCCCTATGGTAAGGAAGATGTGACCTGTGACTTCAGGAGGGATGAGGTGATTTTCCAGGTCCATGAGGGCTGCCTTTCCCACCTGAAGCCTCCGGTCCAAATCAGCACTCTGACCAGGGACTTCTCCACCCAACTGGAGGAGGCCGCGGAGATAGCCAAACCAGAAGTCTTTCCAGGCTTCAGGCAGATGGTGGAAGAGAGAGTCAACCTAGCTGATGCCTGTGTGACTCTGGAACAAAAGCAAAAGTTGAAACAAGTTTTCTTGGATTTCCAAGATCTCTTTGCGGTAGACTCATATGACTGTGGTCGCACCGACATCCACACCACAACAATCCCCACGGACCCTGGCATGACTCCAGTGTTTGTGAAGCAATATCGCTTGCCTCTCGCATCAATGGAGTCCCTTACTGAAATAATTAAGAACCTTGAGTCCCGGGGAATAATCCGTCCAGTCCACAGCACCTTCAATAATCCGGTGCTGGGAATATTGAAGCCAAACGGCCAGTGGAGACTCTGCGCTGACCTCAGGGAGCTCAACAAACGGGTCCACACTTCCCGATGGCCTCTTCCCTACATTGACCAAGGGCTGGCCCAGATTCAGGGGTCACAGGTATTCACTGCAATAGACCTGACCAATGGATACTGGACCGTGCCTGTCAGTAGGGAGGACCAATACAAGCTGGCTTTTACCTTTGGGGGCCAGCAGTACACCTGGACCCGGACTCCCTTCGGATACCTCAACTCCGGCAATGAATTCAACATTTTTCTACACAAGGCCATGCCTGACTTGGGTGCAAGGGGTAACCTGGCTTATGTAGATGATGTCCTCATCAAAAGTTCATCTGTGGAGGAACACATAGCAGAGATCCGTTATGTTCTGACACAGTTGAGGGCCGCCGGAGCAAAACTTTCCTTTCAGAAAGCACAGTGGTGTAGAACCCGTGTTAATTTCTTGGGGCATGAGATTACTCCTCAGGGCCTCTGTCCCCAGGAAAAGAAAGTGGAAGCACTTCAGAAACTGAAAGACCCCACAACTCTGCGGGAACTAAGGAGCCTCCTTGGACTGACTAATTACAGCAGAAAGTTCATTGAGGGCTATGCAGAGATCACCAGACCCCTGATTCATCTCCTGAAGGGGGGGGTCAAGTGGGAATGGGGTCCAGAACAAGCCGAGGCGGTAAAACAACTCAAAAGAAGCCTCTCACAAGCGCCTTGCCTAGCTTACCCTGTCAGAAACAAGGAGTTCTTCCTGGAGACGGGGTTCTCTGATACGTGCTTGACGGCAGTATTATACCAAAAGCATGACAAGGTCAATAAAGTAATCTCCTATGCGAGCAAAACTTTATCCTCTGTGGAGGAAAAATTCAACGATTGTGAGAAGGCACTCCTGGCAACGGTGTGGGCATTGAAGAATTACCGCCCGTTTATCCAGGGGGAACACATCATAGTGGAGACTCCACACCAGCCTCTGCAATATCTCCAAAGTGACAGAATCCGGGCCGGAAATGTGAGTAATTCCCGAATTACTTCCTGGATTCTGTCAATGCAAGGCTTTCCTGTGGAGGTCAGATATGGCCAAAACAAGAAGAGTCCCCTCGCGCAAGGTCTGGCTGACTTGCATGATTGTGCCAGAGAAAACTGTCTCGAGGACGAAAGTCTAAAAATAAAGGACAACATGGAGGCATACCTTAATTCCCCCCACAAAGTCTTTGAAGAAGACAAGTGTGAGGGAATGCCCACTGTGTATGTGGATGGATGCTCTTACCATGTCGACAACAACGGGGAGAAAGAACTGGTGGCCGGCGTAGGGAATGCATGGGTGAATGAGTCCCCAGAACCCTCCACTGGATACAAAATTGGTCCCCGAAGTAGTCAGGTGGCAGAATTGATGGCTGTGCATCAGGCCATCCTCACTGCTGTCCAGCATCAACTCCACGAACTGGTCATAATCACAGATTCGGATTATGTACGGAACGGGTTCGTGGAGCACCTGGTTAATTGGAAGACCAGAGGCATGGTATGTGCTAACAACAAACCCTTGAAACATGGGAAGTTGATCCAAAACATTGATGATCTGGTCACCTCGAATGGGATGACCATCTATTGGAAGAAGATCAAGGGTCATTCCAAAGTAGAGGGACCAGACAAAACTGGAAATTACTTAGCTGATCAGCTGGCCAAAACCGGGGCCATCCAAGGGGATCTAATTGAGATTGAGTCCCTGTTGGGGGAAATCCAGGTCACTGCCATCACTAGGTCCCAGACAAATGCTCACAACGACCTCTCAATTGCACAATGGAGTAAGGAGACCCCTGATGCTGATTTGATTACCGCTCAGAAGGGGGATCCAATAATTGGTAAATTTTACCAGCACCTTGAGGATCCTGAGAACTTTCCCCTGACGGATACCGATTACATTGGGAAAGAGGACCTAAGAGTGTTGATGAAATGTCCAAAAATGTTCCGAATCCAAGACGGTTTGCTGGTAAGGAAATCCAAAGCTGGCCACGATCAGTGGGTGGTTCCTACCTCATTCCGAAGCCTGATGTTAAGTCACGCCCATGATGCGGCCACCGCCGGTCATAGGGGGTTTCACACAACATTGGAAATCTTAAGAGAGATTGCATACTGGCCACACATGGGCCAGGACCTCAACCAATATTTGAAGGGTTGTCTTGTGTGTGCACAATTTCAGCCGACATCCCTCACACACCGGGCGCCTTTACAAAAGAGGGGAATGACACTGCCATGGTCAGATTTACAAATCGACTTTGTAGGCCCTGTGATTCGCTCGGCTAGGGGGAATAAGTACATGTTGACTGTGACATGCTTGTTTACCAAGTGGGTGGAATGTCTCCCAGCCCCAAACTGCAAGGCAGAAACTGCAGCTGCCTTGATGATTAACCACATCTTTTCCCGTTTTGGTCTACCTCAAAGGATTGAGTCAGACAGAGGTAGCCACTTCACCAGTGAAGTAATGACAAAGATGTGGGAGATACTGGGGGTCAAAAGGAAGTTGCATATTGCTTATAGACCAGCTTCTTCTGGGGCAGTAGAGAGATATAACCGGACAATTGTGAGCATATTAAAGAAGTTTGTGGCAGATTCTGGGCCAAGTTGGGATATCCGATTACCTCTGGTCCTAATGGCCATCAGATCTACCCCTTCATCTGCAACCAAAATGTCACCATTTGAGTTGATGACTGGGCGCAAGATGGTGCTTCCGCAGCATTTGCTCTACAGGACCCAAGAGCAGACACTGATAAATGCCTCCACTACTCATGAGTATGTAGAGAATTTAAGGAAACACCTCCAACATGCTTTTGCTTATGCTCAGCGGAATCTAGAAAGATCGACTGATAGCATGAAGACCCATTATGACCTGAAAACTTCCAGGAAGGAATATCAGGTGGGAGACCGGGTCTATCTATACAACTTCCAAAGGAACCAGGCCAAGCAGCGCAAATTTTTGCCTACATGGAAGGGACCCTTTGAGATCGTCGATAAGATCTCCCCTGTGGCCTACAGGATCCGCATCCCCAAAGGTGGTTCGGCAGAGGGGGAAGACAAGTGGGTCCACATAAACCAGTTGAAATGTTGCCATCCCAGGCACACTCTGCAACAACTGGAGGAATCCTCTGGAATCCTAGCGGGTACTGTATCAGACTAATTCAGTTCCAATCATAAAACATACCACATCTAGTCTCTAACATACTGTGATTGTATGAAACTGTCTCTTAGTCATACTGTTTTTATTAAAATAAGAATGTAATGTTTCGTTATGATAAAATGCATATGCTGCCCCACTATCTCAACAGTGGTGGAAAAAATCGCCTATGAGTAGATATTGCCGCTTTTGCTTTATCATCCTAGGAGAGATGAAACCATGAAGGATGACCAAGAAGGACGATCCGGAGACCGGGAACGGAGATCCAATGGGCCCAGTGGACCGCCCAATACTCCCATCAGGACCGGCGAGGAGAACCGATCGATCAGTACCGGATGGAGAAGAAGATGCTGAACTGTGCCATCTACAGAAGAGGAAGAAGATTATGCGGACAGACCGGTGCATGGGTCAAAACCCTTGTGCACGCGACTCCCCATCGACCCAAACTCAAAGTGCAGTCACGTGGGGGGGCTTGTAGGGTGTCCTGACCCACGTTTAAGCTACCCTGCTACAACATTTGGTGCTGTGGGCTTAGGAAATTCAAGATGGCGGAAAACCCACATGTGCGCCGAAATCCAGGAAAGCTGCGCAGTTGTGCGCACACCAAAATGGTTACCTAACTTGCCACCCACCAGGGTAAAGGAAGGTCTTTGTTAACAAAATCCACTTTTACTGATGTCAAAAAGTTGCTGAAATCGTGACTCATTGGACCACTTTAAAGATTCAACCCTTTTTGTGGGGTTCCACATAACCATCTTACTGTAAGGAGCCCCATCAAAACAATGTTAAGCAAGGATTTACTACCATGTAAGAACCATTCCTGTTTAGAATGCATTAATCCAAGAAAATCCCAAAAATGGGTGCAGTACCAGTACTCACCACTATCCAAAAGCCGGCGTTTTAAAACCACTCTGTGTGTTTCTGAAGGCAAGTCAAAATGCCTATTTCTAACAGTGCAACATGTGCAAAATATTTACTGAACACCAGCAGACATTGGCAGAATGGAATTTTGTGTGCCTACAGAATCTGGGAAATGAAGATCATAAAACAAGGTTTATAACAAGACTGGCTGAGCTGTGGATTGCAGCAGTTTAAGTTGCACTGGATTTAAAGACACTAAAATCGAAAATGTTTAGATTAAATGAGTGACCTATGTTTGGTGTCACATGCCTTTGTAACTGTTGAAATGTCATAGTTTTGCACTTAGAATCAGCATTCTAGCTGCATGTGTAAAATTGCAAGTTAAGTTAAAAAGCAACAAAAAAAACCTGCCAGTTAGCTGAAGGTCTGGCTTAAGGAACTTGATTTTGCCTAGCAACTACCCATCAGGAGTGAAACTTGAGTCACCACTGTGTTCCCAGGCCAACCTTCCTTTTGCTGCCCAAGCTAAGGATATGCCATCTATCTGATAATTGAATTATCTGTGCTCTGCAAGAGAGTGAACAAAGCCCTCTTCACTCAGGCAAAGGTTTTTATTACCGCAGTCGTAAATTGTAGCTTCCTCTTGGCAGGAGCTGGGAGGAGCACTGCCTGTGAGAGCAAGCTGGCTTGGCAGAACTGGAAAGAACCAGAAATTCAACCTTGTGCTGAGGGTAAACCACACCCCTTTGGAGCCAGAACATAACTTTAAAAAGATGAATAACTCATAGAGCGGACATGTGAAAATTTTATAAATGATACCATAATTCTTGTGATTTTTCTGCCCACAGTTTAAGACGTGGTAGGAACCGGTGGTATGTTCAGGGGGGTTTTAGCGGAAAAGTGGATATTACTCTAAATGTGTGCATGTTAAAAATCTGAAACTTCATCAGTTAATGTCCCTACCCCCTGCACACATGTATGTAAAGTTGGGTCCATGTCGGAAATTGAAAAAGCAGTTAAAAAGTCAATTATGTACACTCTTTGAATGCAAGCTCCGAGAATGAGCAGATTTGGACATAGACATGGCTAAATTCAGCCACACCATGTATATGTAATTTCAAACAACTGTGTAACTCTGAAGTATGGATTTTGATCATATATATATTTGGGTGCACAGATGACAAGGGAGGTTGTTTCAAGAGATCATAAAATGACATCAATCTGACTCACAGTTCAGTTTGCCAATCAAGCGGAGGAATGGAAGCCTGACCAATGACGAATGAGAGGGGCAAGTCTAGTGATGCAACACACACACCCATTCTCAAGAAACAGATAAAAGCAGAGAGTCAGGACACATAGAGACATTCAATTTCATCTGCCGCTGGAAGCCCTGCCGGAAAAATCCATACTTACCTCCATCAAACTCCAGAAAGCCAAACTAGAGACTTCAATCTATCCAGAGCAGAGACCAGACCAGAGAGAAAGCAGTGCTGTGCCTAGCAGAGACCAGACCAGAGAGAAAGCAGTGCTGTGCCTAGCCGAGACCAGACCAGGCGCTGTGAGCAGAATCCGGAAAGACCTGACCAGACTGAAGATCGTGACCAAGTCGCTTTCCTGTTCAAAATCTCTTGTGAGTACTTAGCAAAACTCAGAACACATCTCTTAGTTTAAATTCATCTAATTCAATCTATTTAACCTAAGTAGAACTGCCTCCTAGCTGTCACCTGTCAATTCTAGTAAAATTTGTCACTTGTCAAAGTGTGCGTTTAAAATTGGCAAAACCAAAAACGACCTTTACTAAATTGCTCATATCTCCGCAACCGTTTGGGCTAGAGACTTGCAATAACTTTCATTTGGAACCTGAGATCCTAGGCTTTCCCAGGACCCCAAAACGGTAGAGATAGTCCTTGCGGTTCCTCTGTAATAGCGCTCGGCGCATCCGCGAATTTTGCCGCGATTTGCAATTTCTTCACATGTAAAAAAACTGCTGCTGCCTGATTTCATTTGCCAGAAATTCGTTTAACCTGCTAACTATCCCTGCATCATTGCTAGTGTGAGCCTGGACTAATATTAACTAGATACCACTCATCCTGAACCTCTAAAAGGGAATTAAGAGCGTTTCCAGCATATTTCTCATTCATTGCTAGCACCTATCAAAGCATTTGCCTGTGTTTTCAAACTTCTGTGTAAGCTTGCTGGGATTGAACTGAATCACATTTGATTGCATTTCTGAGAACTGTGTGTTTCCTTCCATTTCCTTGCCTTGCATCAAGGGGGGGGGGGAATTGCCAGAGAAAAGTGATTACATTGTTTTGTTGAAATCATATTGAGTATTTCTATACTGCATTTCATTCATTCAACCTTGCATCCATTTGAACTCTATAAAGCATTTTGTACCACATTATACTTTTGTTCCTATTTACCAGTGTGCTATTCAATTATTAATTTATTATAAAGCGTGATATATATATCTATTTTAAATTATCAAATAAACCTTTAAACTTGCAAAACAGAACTACTTCTTGGCTCAGTGGGGTCAGGGGGATTCCAAGAGAGGGGTGTTATATAGGGGTAGTCATCCAGAACGCATGAACTGGACCTAAAGATATATCAATAAGGGTTTTCATTCAGTATTACAGACTAGGCGTTGACTTAGCTGTAGTGTTGAATTGAATCCTCTTACAGGTGGTACGCGCCTCTCAAGTCCGACTTGGTTAAGATAAGCGCTCCTCGCACGGCTTCAATGATATTCAAGATTAGGGTTATTGTCTATTTATACTTCACACAGGTTTTGTTGAGCCCCTTGTGATCCAAGCATGGGCGCAACTTTGAAGTATCCTTCTTAGGGACAAAAGGTAGAGCGCCCCCACCCGGGATAGTGGATTTAGTAATCAAACCATTCTCTGTATTTTTCTCCAAATATTCTTGTAATGCTTCCTTCTCAGTCTGAGATAAGATGTACATGTGTCCAAAAGGTATACAAGTATTGGGCAATAATTCAATAGCACAGTCCTCCAGGCTGTGCCGCGGCAAGGCTGTTTTGAAGGGCTCCATGAAAACACACGCAAAGAATGAATGTTCTGCTGGTAACACATTGGATACAATGTGTGTCTCACTAGTATCAGAATCTGTCCAACAAGGAGGGGGTTCTTAAGACAATTCTTAACACAGTATTCTGAACCAAATGAAAGTGTTCCCACTCTCCAATCTATATACAGATTGTGATTTCTAAGCCAAGGGATGCCCTGTATAACCGGGTAGTGAACAGCCCGGATCAAATCGAATCCCAGATTCTCAGAGTGCAAACCAATTCAAAAGGACAATGGAGTGGTTTCTTGATGCACTAAACCCAAGCTTAGGCATTAGTCATCTACTCCTTGAATAGATTGTGCGGCAGGTTTTTCATTGATACATATTCCTTGTTTAGCCCACTGTTGATCCATCATAATGTCGACCTGGGCAGCAAAGAGCATGTAGTCACTGTGGACCAAGGTAGCATAGACAGGACTTCAGGATTATTAAGGAAAGGGTGGCAAGGAACGGAAACGGAATGGAAGCGTCAAGGAAGGAAGAAACAAAGTTGGGACGAGATGAGAGGAAACTTGTCTGCGGTTCAATGAAGAATCAAACTAGAGTTCATTGACCTAGAGAGAGGTGTTGCGATGCGACAAACTATGCTGACAACCGGAGTATTGTTTCCTTTCTTGCGTGATGACATATATGCTCAAGTCATAGTAAAATTACAATGCTGCAATGTGTTTCCAAAAGTAATAGCGGGCTGACAATATTCCCTTGTAGCAGGGAACCATGATACCCACCTTTCAACCTATCACTCTCTCCCACCATTCTAGGTTCCATATTATGATTCTAACGCTGCTGGGGCTTCTTCAGAACGATATACATGTTTTATACTATCTAATGTTAATAAACAATTTTACATGTTTCTGTGTTATTTCCATTTTCTTTTTTGTGACCATACCAAGCACTAGTTCATAAGAAAAAGTGATATTTCTTGGTGGGAAGGAGGTGTTTAAATGATGTGGCTTTTAGTGCCTGCACCGTCTTTTAGTGGCCAGACCAAATACTATTGGCAGGGGAAAAGTCTTCTAATTCTTGCTAGGAAAGAAAAGCATCTACGCAGTAGGTTCACCATATTTAATTGGACGGACAAAATAATAGTTGCGCAAAAAAGTCCTATAATTTTTGGTTGGCAAAGTGTGTTATTGATTACCTGGGCATTTGATGGCTGAAAAACGAACGGGAGTGGCTCTTACTTTTATTGTGAAATTCGTGTTTTATGTGGGTGTTATGGCTCACGATATCCCCGGTCACTAGAAGATAGGTGTCAGCCCATGCAGTATTGATCAATTTCCTGATCACCTCTCAGGTGCCCCTAGTGTATGCTAAGAATGTGGAACTTATGGAAGAAAGAAAATATCTATATCTTCTGAAAAGTTGCCTCTAGTAGAGTCAATCCCATTAATGATGGGTCCACTAGTTCAAATCTTTGGATATATTACAAAACCATCTCAAGAATTCAACATACTATTTGAGTATATCTTGTCAAAATACAAGCCAGCAATTCAAGAAACTGACTACTCACCATAATAGGATATCTATCAGCTTTCTTGCACAATAACTATGTAATCCAAAACATGAATGATGATAATTCTTTGCTCATGATCGTGACTCATTTCTTTAGAATAATTTCACAATTTGTTTTACCACAACAGGGCCCTTTTTGGTACTTTTTTTTCAATTGTTTATTACATTCGGGTAGCATGAGTAAACAGCACCCTGTGGTCAGAGCATCAAACTAACGCTTGTAGGACTTCCCGCAGGGACGCCATTTAGGTGTAGCCAACTGTGGCCCCTGAGGTCTCCCTTGCTAGCCCTGTGGTCTCCCTTGCTACCCGTAAAAAAAAAAAAAAAAAAATTGGGGGGGGGGGGGGGGAATGAAAGCACAGGCACACTTCAGGGGGCGAGTCACTGATTTAGTCTGTTCTTAACATCTCAACTTAGCCTTTCATCCTTCTGAGGTCGATAAATGAGTACCAACACAGGTTGGGTGCTATTGTAGGTATATTTGTTCTATATAATGTGCTTAAGCATATGTGCTATATAATAACACATCATTACCTTGGCCATGGACCTCTGCTTGCATTCACAGTAATTTGGTAATATGGGCCTATACACACTGATGTTAAGGATACATATGGCGATTCATTCTTGTATGAAATGTATATCACATTCTAGTGATATCATAAACATATTTGTCGTAGTGTACTTAGGAACAATGCTATGTGATGCCACTTCCTGTTTTGTCAAGGGGTGAAATGTTGTGTTCCTTCGCTTCCCGTGATATCACTTCGGGGTGGGGGCACATGACATCACACTTTCTGTTATGTCTTCAGAGGTCAAGGGTCGTGTGATGTCACTTCTGCTACCGCTGACGTTTTGTTGAAATGACGTCGCTGACTTCCCTTGGTCAGCAGGTGGTGAATTTCACACAGTACCTGGGATTTTATTCATTTGTTGGCTATACCTGGCCATTGAGGTGAGTATATCAGCAAATTATGGTAATCCCAAGCAATGACCTGAGTACCTTGGCATCTGATGGCAGTAATTGGCAATGTCATGTTTACCTGGGCACTTGATGCAATATCTGGTAAACTGATGGCAATAACTGTTAGTGGTGTAAGTACCTGGGCACTTGATGCAATATCTGGCAAATGGTGTTTCAGCATATGACGGCAATCCCAACCAATGACCTGAATACCTAGGCATCTGATGGCAATAATTGGCAATGCTGTGAGTACTAGGGCATTTGGTGCAATGTCTGGTAAATGGTTTGTCAGCATATGATGGCAATCCCAAGAGGTGACCTGGATACCTAGGCATCTGATGCCATTATTTTGAAATGGTGTGTGTACCTGGGCACTTAATGCAATATCTGGTAAAGGGCATCTCAGCATATGACAACAATCCCAAGCGATGACCGCGATACTTAAGCATCCGATGGAAATAATCGCCAATAGTGTGAGCACCTGGGCACTTGGTGCAATATCTGGTAAATGGTGTGCCAGCACATGGCAGCAATCCCAAGTGATGAAGTGAATACCTAGGCATCTGGATGGCAATAATTGGCAATGGTGTGAGTAAATGGGCACTTGACGCAATATCTGTAATTGGTGTTTCAGCATATGAAGGCAATCCCGAACAATGACCAGAATACCTGAGAATTTTAGGGCAATCTTAGGCAATGGGGTGAGTACCTGGGCACTTGATGGCACTACCCAGCAAATAGAGTAAGTACTTGGATATTTGATAGAGTAATGCACAATGATGTGAGTACCTGACCATTAGATGATGTTCACTGTCAATTGTCTTTGTGTCTGATCATTTGATGAGCATTATTGAAAATTATGTGTACCTGGCCCTTTGATAGCATTACTAGCTGTGGTGTACATGTTGTTGCTGTTCGATGGGCCATGTTTCCTGGACCACCGAGAAAAGAGGTTGCCCACAAAATGCTGGCCAAAGAGGCTCACCAACAGAAGAGGGTGAAACATAGGAGAGCGAGCCCGGATGAGGGAGAGGAGAGCACCGGAGCAGGTCAGTAGTATTAGAGGGTGTTTTGGTGGTAAGGAAAGCAACCTGGTGGGGGAGGAGAAAATAATGGAACATGGATAGATACAAGGACAGGGTGGGGTTGGCAAGGGCTCGAGGACATGAGGAGGACAGGGCGGAGCCGGGGCGGGGGTGCTTGACATGGAGGGTTTGTTGCATGAACCCTCAATTAATGGGTATTTCCACCTGTTTGAGGCCACATGGAGGTAGACAAAAAAGGCAGCTTTTTTTAGTAGTGCCCTCAAACGGGGGTGGTGGGTGGATATTACCATAGAAACAATTATGTGTTCACCTAGTCGCAAAGCCTGACCAACAGTTTGCATAAACAGGATTTTGAAAGCACAACCTGGTTATGGTGTGAGTTCTCTATCTTCTGAGAGATCGGGATTCATGGTATATGATAGCGACACCCAACATATTCTGTGAGTATCAAACCATATCATGGCAATACCTGTGCAAACGATGTCAATAGCTGACAAATTAATACATTCAGAACTATTGTTTTGTCATTGTTTGCTTGAACAATGAACACATTCGCAGAAAGTCTTCGAGCTAAGACTTCCCACAGAGTCACCTACAGCTAGTTAGTGCAGCCAATCAATACCTGAAAAAGATCCAGACGTGAGTACCTCACATCCTCAACTCTGTCATCAGCAGCCTTTGACGGCAACTGTAGGACATGTGGCACAACAGCGCCAGCGAGAAGTGCTAGGATTTCACTGACACATGTATCTAGCAAGCCGAAACATTTTCAGGACAGTTCTAATTTGGCATTGACATGATTCTGTGCTTCTAATGAAAGCAATGTATTAAAGGGTTGGACACGTGTTTACAAATAACAGGTTTGTAGTCTTGCCGAAAATATACTATGCTGCTTCGAAATTGGAGTATTCGAAATGATTAATGGTGTGGGGGGGAGGGGAGGGGAGGGGTGATTGGTGAACTTTCAACGACCTGACGACGAGCACTCATTGGTGACGATGGTCACCTTTAACAAACTGTTTATCATCCGCGATTCATTAGCTTTTGAACAGCTGAGTAATGCATAACATTGATTTACTCAACAGTGACAGAAACATATAATGGGGTGCCATGGCTATAGTGGAGTGAAAGATTACACCATGCAGTGTGACGGTGGCCACGTGACTTCTGACAGTCGAAGTGTACGGAAAGAAGTAATAGTGCTATGTTCCCTGCTGGCCTGCACCCACTCCCCACAAACCCATCACCACGCCCCCTACCACACACAATACACCCCCCCAAACACATGGACCTGCTGTTAAAGGTAAAGTGCTAGTTTCAACTTCTTCCTAAACTTTTATTTTAAGACGAAACCATTCCGGAACGGTTTCTTTGTAAAATAAAAGTATAGGACTTAATAAGAAAAAGTAGAGGAGCACTGCTCCCAACCACTCCCGCTCACTTCGACCACTGTTAAAAAAGAGTCAGTGGGAGTGGCTGGTTCGCTACAGCAGCACGTCACCATATTGGATAAATGGTTCGCTACTTTTATTTGTAGCTTCCTGTTGTGGGAAGAGATCCGTTTCACTTTTGCCTCCATCATATATGTAATGCCTAGAAACCTTTTTGTAAATCTTCCCTTTCGAGAGTAACCTCGGAAACCGAAAGATCGTGCAAATAAGGCGTGTCTTCATCTGCTGACCCACGGGCGCCATCCATCGCCATCAGAAAGGCTGTTCCAGGCTAGGGACTCGCCCGTAGGCACAACTGAAGCGGATCAGGAAGGGCGTGTGCTTCTGTAGGGCACCATAACTGGGTCCTCAGAGCGGCATCCCTTCTTGCATCTCCTCCCTAACCCCTGGGACTGTATCTCTCTGGCTCTAAGTGGGCTTTACTGGCTGCCAGCCGCCCTTACATCTCGTTCAACCACCTATGTGTCGCCCCAGGATTGCATCTCTCTGGATCTCAATGGGCTTTACTGGCTGCCAGCCGCCCTTACATCTCGTTCAACCACCTATACGTCGTCCAGAGATTGCATCTCTCTGGCTCTTAATGGCCTTTTCTGGCTGCCAGTTTCCCTCACATCTCCTTCAAACACCTATGTGTCGCCACAAGTCTGCATCTCTATGGCTCTAAATAGGCTTTACTGGCTGCCAGCCGCCCTGACATCTTTTTCAACACGCTATGTGTCGCCCGAGACTGTGTCTCTCTGGCTCTAAATGGGCTTTACTGGCTGCCAGCCGCCCTCACATCGCCTTCAACTACCTATGTGTCACCCCGAGACTGCATCTCTCTGGCTCTAAATGGGCTTTACTGGCTGCCAGCCACCCTCACATCTCCTTCAACACCCTTTGTGTTGCACCCTGGGGCTCCAAGGAATCAACCCCAAGTTCCTACAGTCCAAACGGCTCAGTTACCGGCTATGACAGGGCTCTACAACCTGCAGCTCTCTGGATGTTTTGGACTATGACTTCCATGATGCCTCACCAATGATCATGTGAATGATGGGGTTTGTGGTCCAAAACATCTGGAGAGTCAAAAGTTGCAGACCCCCCTAGGCTAAGATATAGACTCCTTTTGACTAATCACATTCAAATTCATATCTCCAGATTCTATTAAGCCCACCTGTATGATGCCTCCTTTTCAGTCCCAACCACCAATATTTGTAACTGCTCTATAAAAAACCCTTTAAACCTGGCTATTAGCCAGCTGCTCCTCCACTCGCACAGACACATAAGAAATCAATGGCCAATCAACTGCCTTCGCCACTTATGGATAGTGTCCAAACCAACCAGCGATAACTTGCGATTACAGGAAATATCTCGCAAACTGGAGACTAGGAAACATGCTTCATAACCAGGAAGAATATTACACCCGGCACCTCATACCTGTTGCAACTACACTCATGCTCCTTAGATTCAGCAGCACAGATGAGGCAGGGTGATTGGAGCGCCTCTCATGCCCTATGGACACACAACAATGTTATTCCCAAAAAAGATGAAAACTATAACTATAACCTCTGCAAACTTCGAACAACCCAGAACAACGCACTCAGAGCCGCTCTTGAGATTGGCAAATGGGACCACATACCAGATGCCAATAAAACAACCCACTGGCTCCCAGTCAAGGATAGAATCAACTTCAAAATCCTATCCCTCACCCACCGCTGTCTCTCGAATGACACACCAGGCTTCCTAGCTGACAATCAAAGAAAATATGCCTCAGAAAGACCTACTAAGGCCGCCTACAGTCACTGACTTGTCACCCCAAGGTCCAAACATTCTAAAGCCGGGGGCTCTAGTTGCCCAGTCCAGACACTGTCTCTCTGGAACCAGCTACCCCCACACCTGCCTGGAGAACCCTCATACAATGTCTACAGAAAGCACCTTAAAATGCTGCTTTTCAACTGACTCTCCTCCACACGGCCATGCCTCCAATGACTTATGTCTGTTCTCCCTGTAACTAGCGCCTACATGCCCATGGGCTTTGCACGCTGCTAATAATGTATCAATAAATAAATAACTCTCTGAGTATATATATCTGACAGGTTTTGCTCTCCATGTCTTCTAGATGTGCCCTAATACTCATTTATACACATTCCCAAACACACAGAGTTAATGCCACAAATGTATGTTTAAATGGTACCACTCGTACTGGGGAGTCAATTGTAGCTCCTTGTAACTGTTGGTGTCAAGCCAACAAGCCTCTACTAGGCTATAACCAGAAGCTAAATAGCTCCCAGCAATTTCGAATGCTGCTATAATGCTCCCAGGCAAGCCTACATAGCCACAAGGCCAAATCAGTGGCAGCTGTGCACTATTCTAATGTCAGTTAACATCACATAACGGGTTACGGGGCGTTAGGAATAGGCCAACAGCTGAAATCTAATGAAGTTTACTTTTCTATAATTGTGTTACTATAATTTTGCGTTTGGACATGCTCTGTAGTTTCCCCTTAGTTACAAAATAGTCTATAAAGAGAAAATGTGTCAGCTGGAACCTTTTAGATTATTTCAATGGGTGGGTTAGAATCAGACACTTTCAGGTTTGTCCACTTCTTATCCAATGTATCAAGAAAGGGGTTTATAGACTACAATTGCTAATGTATTAACAAGTGTTAATGTCTTTTCTTAAGGTGGTTTACACACACATTGGCTATACACATATTTAATGACTACCTCCCCCACGAGATTGTGTTCACAGTGTGGTTGCTCCTGGTCACTATCAACTTGATGCTACTTTTTCCAAGATAACTGGGTGCATAGATTTGGCTACTATCTTGACATGCAAAAAGTTGCTTTAAGTCACTAATTAAATGTTTTCAACATCATGAATAACAACGAGCTGGAAGTTTGTGACAAAGAATTTGCATCTCTATCTTTGTTTATTACACACACAACCTCTTTTATTACATGTCTTAAATCCCTGAAAGTACAGTGGGATTAACTAGAATTTTCAGGCTGGCATTATCTTGCATTCTGGGACTTATAGTTTACCATTCAGGATGTGAAAATTAAAGCCACAATGATTTTCTTTTGATTTAACACGTTGCTGTAAGGATTTAGATGTTGCCATATGACTTTATTATGAAATTTGTGTTTTTTGTAAGTAAACTCGATAAGACATTATTATTGTGTAGACCTTGAAATCCAACAATTTGAGCCAAAGTTTGTGATCCTCGTGACCACTACACTTCCCCGCCCTCCAATCTGTCCAACCAACTACTTTTTTTTTTAAGCCGCCAGAGGACCACTAGTTCCTTTTTCCGCTTCCACCACTGCCCACAACGAACATGCTCAAATGAGAAAAGGGAAAACGTTCAGTTTTCGGTGTACACGCATGCTGCACCAGTAGAGAGTTAGCGACCCAAGGGCCAGCAGACAGTTATGGAAGGGGCTCTCATGTGGCCAGTGCCAAGGAGGATCCTGCAAACTAAGTGTACCATACCAGACATATTATTTTCCTCTAATTCATGCCCTGTATGATTAATTTACAAATACACCCCCGACATGTGACTGACCGGAACAGTGACATAATACAACTATAACATTGCCAATGAATCACCGGCAGCTGGCAAGGCAAGGGCAGACCAAACATCTCCCCTCTGGAGCGAGGCCTAGTTAGGTCAGAACATAATACATCACCTTAAACTGCAGAGCTATCTCTCAGGTTATGCATTTTAACAGGAACTGAGCAAGCCTGCAGCTCACACATTATCTTACCGGCAAAGGACAGCAAGGTTATCTCTCGCTACACTGCTCTTACACTAGTAACGAGTAAGAGTAGTAAATACTTGTATTGAGTGCAAATGAACTCAATACCAGAAAAAACTTGTTTCAAGGCGCTACGAACGAAAGGCCAACAATAAAACATAATATACATATAAACAATGCAAACTGAGTACTCATAAAATCAATACTATCGGCCCTGGTCTCGGAATGCAAATTTTGATCAGGTTTTCCACATCTTAACACAGGGGTCTGCAATCTTTGGTATTCTGGACTGACCTGCAACACCCATCAACCCTAGCAGCCTACAGTCAAAATAGGGGGAGCTGAGAGGGACAAGCCATCTGTAAAGGAGCTAGCCCTCTGACTAGCCTGAGCTTGTCCACCACATGCTCTAAAACAGTCAGGGCCCCTGACGGACCACATGCAGCGCTAGCCCATCTACACTCTCGCTGGACCCCCCAGCATTTCAATTGGTTCCTTGGAGTAGTGCAAATGTAATGCACAGAGGTTGGGGCACAGGGCAGGGCCTGGCTGGGGCTCTCGCTCAGTGCAGGCAGCAGCTGATGCTGTCCGTGCCCCCTGGTCCCCACCTGATCCATGCTGCGCCAGTGCTTGCTTACTGCTCCCGGAGGCGCACCAAGAAGCAATATCAACCACTGCTCCAGTCACACTAGGTCACCATGGGAGATCCCACCGGGAGATCTGTGGGCCTGGGATGGGAACACTGGTCGGGAGGGATGGAGTGTATCGTCGCAGGCTCGCCTCGGCTATTGAACAGCGCAAGCACACATCTAGCAGTTTGTGTACTCAAGTCAAAATGATCCTGGTGTATACACGAGATCCAGACGTTCCCCTTAGTTGGGACATCCCACAACTGTGCCTCCCCAGACATCGGCACTCTTACCATATTCATACACTCCCAAACCCCCCCGCACCCTGACCTCCAGGAGGTTCCCTGGAATGAAAAGGCAAGACAAGTTTTCAAGGTGGAAGTCACAATGCCGCAGCAAGCTTTATTGCATAAAGCCAAGGAGTTATCTTACAGGTGATCCGTTTCTCCACCACACCGCAGGATTATTCTTCGATATCCTCTTTCTACGATATCCTCCACTATTCTGTGAGGGGGAGCAGGAACCAAGAGGGTGCACCCGGAGGGTCAGAGGCTTTATATAGCCCGCCACTCTCTTGGTCCAACTCCTCCTGCCCCCTTCGTTGCCCCCTTGTGATGTGCTTCCTCCCACCCCCCCCAACTCTGGGCCTATTGTTGGCGCTTGTTGGTTTCCTTGGTTGTCTGGGTGGGAGCCCTCACTAAGGGAGGCACCCGCCATTTGCCACCCAAAGGTCGGCCCGTTCGCCCGCCATTTCCTCCCATAACATCCATTTAAAGTCAGTTTAAGGTTTCACTCTCACTTCAAGACAGAAAAGGCCATTTGTCTGAAAAGCTGAGAAATTAACCCATTGTAGAAAGAGAGGGAAGCAGGGAGCGCCTTATGAACTGAAGGCATGTGCACGCTTTGGTTTACAGATTCATTCAAGTTGCATCTGGGACTCTAATTTACAGGCACTTTGATGTCATTTTTACATCAAGGTTTCCAGCTAAACTGACCCCTCCTTTGCAAGCAGAAGGGAGGACGATGAAGATGTTTGCGGTAGAAGGGGAGTGGGCGGGAGTTGCCTAGCCACAATGGGTCAGTGTTGAACCTTCACCCTTCCCACATCATCCGGGCTGTTTGGACAGCCATGCATAACCAATACCTTATGCGTTTTTGAAAGAAAAAGAAACTGCATGGAGCGAGCTGCAGAAAGTACAAAACCTAGACATGTAGACTTTAATTACTGCAAAGCATTTTAAACCGCCATACATAACACCAATAATGTGACGCCTTCAAATCCTACCGTAGGCGAGCACCCTTCAGAGGAACAATCATGGGTCATGAAGTGTAAACAGCGCTGCGCCAATGCCAGATCTGTAAAATACACTAATCTCCAGGTGCTTTCTCTTGAAATGGTCAGTCCGTTTTTGCCATCGCAATACTCATAGAAATAGAAAGAAAGAAAGAAATCCACATGATGACACCCCACAGTATAAACTGTCTGTGTACATTTTTTATGGAGTGCTCCTTTTAAGATGTGAGGCCGCTGCTGCGGGGACAGTTAGGCATGTGTGTGAGAGAAGCGGCTTGCCATAGACCTAACGTGTTGGGCCAAATCCGTCTATGGTCGGGTCACACTCACACAGCACATCTCATGCTGGCTAGTGGCTACATTTATTCTCACATGGCAGCGCTGCAGCGCACCGCCTGCCGGCAGGCAGCAGAGACACTCTCTCTGGCTCGCCTCTCATGCACTCCCGACTCCCGAGGGCTGGTGCGGCCTGCTCCACACACACTCCTCCCCAACTGAGTGCAGCGCAGGCGCACCCGTGCCATGACCGGCTGGCGGTACCCTCTCCATGATCTCTTCAGCTGTGTCTGCCGGTGCCGGCTTAAGTAACTACTCTACTACCATCCACGCCAGTACCACCCTTTGACCTTACCTGCTGCTGCTGCTGCTGGCCTGGCCATCCGGGTCTCCTTTTATTTAGTTGCTTTGTCTCTTGCCTGGCTGGCTGCTCACAGTCGGCTGGGGCGGGCGTTGTGTCGGCATCGGCGACAGTGAAAGCATGTGCTGGCGTGTCCATTGGTGCTTTACTGAATGTTTCTCAGCTTGTACTTTCCTTCATGCTTGGGAATGGGTGGCGGCGTGGCCAGACACGGTACAATTCATTTTCACCATCCCACTCTAATGCAATAGTTTCATCTTATAGGTGGTGCTAAAGCATCACCTAACAGTCCAAACAAAAAAGTAGACTATTTGCACCAAAAGATCTCTTTGTTCCTTCCAGCACGTATCTCCATATACTTGTTTGTACGGAGCCTCTCTTGCAGAGGCGTTGCTAGGGGGTGGCTAAGGGGGCTGTAGCCCCTGGTCTTTTGATTGTAGCCCCGGATAGAATCTCAGGATCTACAGCCAAAAGGCTATAGCTAGCCCCCAGTCCCAACAGTTCCGCCATCAGCATAGCCCCAGGTCTTTTCCAGACCTAGCAACTCCCCTGCTCTCTTGCATTGTTCGGCAGGAAGATAGAGGCACTCCGGAACTTTCACAGAAGCCTGAACTCCCCAAATACACTTTCCAGGCCTTCACACTGGGCCTTCTTGTGAACATGCTAATTTATACCTAGGTTTCATAACAAAAGAGCCAAATAAGTTCCTATGTACTCGTAAAAATGATTCACAGAGAATAATTCCTCTGGAAGCACCCAGGAACAACTCTCTATAGGAAAATGAAAACTCTGATGTGAACAGGCCCTCTCCGTCTCAAGGACCCATTTTACAGAAACTACATTCACCAAGCCAGAGTGCTTTGAAGCTGATTTCTCTCTGCTTCCTTCATGACACGAAAAGGACTCAGACTGAACTGGTGCGTTTTTCCACACCCAGCTGGCCTTGATCAGCGCCAGATGCATGCTCCCACGTGTAATGCAGCAATCTACAGCTAACGCTTTGCTATCCGGCACCGTTAGCAATACACACAAAAACAATGCAAAAGATAGAACGTCAGCATTTTCGAATAGCAGCAAAGTTCCAAGAAACATTCTGCACGGCAACGCTTAGGGGTCATTTGCTCTATTTACTGGCAGTCTACCATACAGGATCTTTGTTATTGAATTTCATACGGTCTTACTCAAAACCTTATTATCCGGAGTGGCTCTTTTAATATCAATAACCGGTGCAAGGTTAATTGAGAATCGTACATAGTGAAGTGCCTGTTAACAAACATGTTACTATATGTGCACTTTCAAGGGTGCTACTGCCATTCTTATCTTATATGACGGAACTAGCACAAGCATACGCGTACAATGTTTCTTCTAGGATTCAAGCACATCACCATTGACATATTTTTGGCTTGGTAAACATGTGTACAGTTCTAGAATTGTTTGTGATATGGAGATCTGTACATTTCACCTGTCGGCCATTTTCTCTCAGGCCATGGAAACAATAGTTTTTTCATCTCAGAGCCAAACAATGGTACAGGTGGTGCTGTTTTGGAATACCGCCTGTTTTACCGCTCAGTCATTCTGACCCTGACAATATCCTGGTGGTAGAGCCGCCAGAATACAGCAAATGTAGATTTAATTTCCGGCACTCAATCCGCCGTTTTGCCTTTGGATTCAGATTGCCAGAGTGACGGTGTAAATCCCCATTTACGGAGTCCTAAAGGACGCCATGAGGGGATTGCCGTCATTACAAGCACCCGCATTGCTAGTGCGGGTAATGATTTTTTTGCTGGTGGGGCACCTGCCTTACCTCCAGCTTTTAGATGGAAGTAAGGCAGGCACCCAACCGGCAAACCCATAGTCAGCCGGTCCGGTCAAGTGCCATATCCACGAGAGCCGGCACTTTTTTACCGTACCGGCAGACTTAGAATGAGGCTGAGTTTATAATTACAATTTACAAATGTAGCCATTGCCTCCACTTATAATGGTGGTAACATACCAGGCATACATGAAGTCATTCTACCCATCCCCAATGGAGTCCAATGGGACTCCAAAATGAGAACTAACAAAACTAGCGAATGACATTCTAAAATAACATTACCACATGGGTTAATGCTAATATCACCAAACCTATACTGAGGCATCTCAATAAACCTGGCATCATGTTTTACGCAGGAAACTTTATCAATTGAACTTTTACCTAGTTGGAAAGCATGAATGATATGATATGATAGGTTATTTTTAGCGCTGACCCGGATCGAACCTGTGTCACTCTGTATCATCTTGCTTCCAAGGCGAGCACGTTGACCCCGAGCTATATTCCCCAGAATGCTACATCCTTCCCCTAAACATTTATATTTATGATACATTCTATCATTAGCAGAACACTTTGCATACTCTGTTCTTAATGAAGCAGCTAAAAGATTGATGTCTCCGGTGAAAATATAAATTTGAAAAAAAACAGCATTATCTCAGTGTTACAAGACATAAATCATACAAAGAAAAGCATACGAGTATATGTAACGAGACCCATGACTACATAGGAAAGCTCCTCTGTGTGTTTTACAGTACATGACATGAGTTCTGAAGATCCTTCTCTGCTCTAAGCCCAGGAGTCTTTATTGTACTCCCTGTGTGTTGTCAAGTGATGCCAGTAAGGACCAACATGGTTGGTCTTCATTGCTTGCCGTTAGCTGTTGAAAAATGGGCAACAAATGTAGCCAGAAGATTTTTGGTCTGTGGGCAGCTGTGATGTTCTGTGATGTGTGTGACGTGTACATCTATCTGACTATTTTCCCCAATATAAATCTTGACACAGGGACAAGAACTGATGATACACACCACTTGTGTGGTGTTGTGATTGCAGTTGCCCACAGTGCTCACCTTCTAAACTACAGAAAATAAAAAGAGCCCTCCCTCAACCCTCCGACCAACCCACCACAATGAACCTCCCGAGGACTGAGGAGTGCAATCAGCAGCATCGAATCCCGTGGGGGTGAGCACTTTCAGATCTGCTTCTCTCTTGCATTTATCATCATGTGTGGGAGCTGGATGGTCACAGTAGCAGCGTGCAGCAAACTTGTATTGGTTTGCCTTACACAGCCCACGCTGATTGTTGGCCCCATTCAGGACGCCTCAATGTTTGAGCATTCTAAAATGGCCACCCTCTTCCTCGGCACCGGAGTACCTCCAAGGATTGCCATGGAGCCAGGTAAACAAGGCTCGCAATTGGTCAATCCGGCCGTCTTATTACCCATTCGGAAGCTGGCAGGCAAGGAAGCTGGCCAAACTCTGCGGTCTACAGAAAAGGCCCTGTCTGAGCCTCTCTGCTTCTTTCCTTTTTCACATCGTGAGCATGTTAGTCGCTGGCACTCCCCCCCCATCCCAGCAGATCATTCCTACACTCCAGCAGCAGCATCGCATCCCAGGGGGGTGGAGGGGGTGAGCGTTTCACATGTTCTTCTCCCTTGTATTTATCATCATGTGTGGGAGCTGGATGGCCACAGTAGCAGCGTGCAGCAAACTTGGATTTGTTTGCCTTACACAGCCCACACTGCTTGTTGGCCTCCGAGGGTTTCCATGGAGCTGGGTAACCAGGCTTGCGATTGGCCTATCTTGCCTTCTTATTACTCAATCAGAGGCCGGCAGGCGAGCAAGCCGGTCCCCCGCTCCAAGGCCCACTGAAAAGGCCCCTGTCTGACCCTGCCGGACTGTGATGCTCATTCAATCAATTCTTAGGCACCCTGTTCCTGTTGGACTTGCCTCTTGGACCTCTTTATCAAGCCAATGAGTCATGCAAAATGGGCAATTTTCAAGAGGGGGGACTACATACCCGCCTGTTTACACTCAAGAGGATGGAGAGGGGTTTGCCCAAAATCAGACAGTGCAGCAAGCACAAGCGCTGAGAATCCAGCAGGGTTTACAAACACAGCAGACAGCAAGGAATCCACCGCAATGGCAGTAACAGCATTCACCCATGCAGATACAGCAGGGCACAAGCACAGGACAGTTCATGACTCCTAGGATAGGGGGTGTCACTGTTGAAGGAGGAACCCTTGCACATGTACGGGAATAAGCATGTACCCACAATAGGACAGCTCACTGGGAGACTTGATGTGTTTGATACTATCAGTGATGCCAAATCCTCAAGAGGAACCAAGGGTTGAAGTTAATATAGGAGGCACGTCTTTTTCTTTTTTAGTAGACACAGGGGCAACATGCACATGTATACGAGAGGGGAAATTTACATTATCTGGGAATGCCATTAATGCTCAAGGTTTCGCTGGAGCTACAAGTAGAGTACCTTTTGCTGAAAAATTGCCAGTCCTCTAGCAATATTGTCCAACATACGGCCCGCGGGCCACAATGCAGCCCGCAAGCCATTTTATGTGCCCCGCGAGGCCGTATGTTGGACAACTCTTCAGTAAAAAAAATATATATATATTTTTTTTTTTAAATGTGCCTGTGCGCAAAACTGGAACTTCCTCTGGTGACCCCATGTGGTCAACTGAGGTAGTTACAGTCCTCAGCCATGAAGCGTTAATTTATTTATTTATGCAATGTTTGTCGGATATCCGACAAACATTGCAGAAATAAATAAATTCGTCAAGAAGATCTTGGGACTTGATGATGGAGGAAGGAGAGACTATTTTGTATCACGGCATAGTGAGGGTTACCTCGGGAATACCATTCATTTTCAGTGAGCGCGGGTCCATACAATTGCCCAGTACTCCCACAAACTATGAACAATGGGATTAATATAGAAGCAATTACTTTGCATTTAAATATCCCATTTCAGGCAAGTAGGACCCACCATGCAAGAGAGCAACGGGCTCCAGCCCAGACATGCCCGTTCCTCTCTTGCATTATGCTCCGAGGGGCAAAAGGCGAGCCGAGATGAAGGGAGGAGGTGGTGAGGTGAGGAGAAGAGAGTGCTGGCCCAGGCGAAGGATTATGTGGACAGGTGCTGTGCAGGAGTTCCTCTCGGCGTGGGCAGCACAGCGGATTCCTGAAATTAGCAGTGGGCCGCTGCTCAGAGGGCCATTGTGCGGAGTTACTTTCAAGGTTTGTCATCTCTGGACATATGTTTAGCAGGGGTTGTGGCGACACAGCCTGTCTGCCCCAAAAGTCGTTCTTTTGAATTTCGAATGTCACCGAAGATTAACCTTTATCAGCTGAGAAACTTAACCTTTGCAGTGCTTTTTTTCCTCGTCTCAAGACAAAGAAGAACAGCGGGAGCTCACTTACGTTTACCTCTAAGCACAGTGCGGATTGATGAAAATGTACATGCATTATACCAAGTATATTGGACATTATAGATGTGGCCAGTGGGGTATCAAATCATGGTGAATACCTCATGTACAGCACATTATGTTACCCTAGTAGTGCCCCAATAACACACTGCAACCTGAAAATGGGCCTCAGTGGACCACCTGCCAAGGTTTCTGGAAGTTGCTTATGATCTTTATCTGTGATCTATGATATGATCTGATATGATAGGTTGTTTATAATGCGCTTAATACCCATGCAGCAGTGATCCCAATCATAAAAGTGAAACAGGCAAGCCCAACAGGTATAACTTATTTTCACTCTTTTGGTAGCGCATTCTGAGGGCAGCCTATACCCTTTAGGAGAAGTGTGAGCTGAGACAGTTGCAACACAAAAAACAATAGTACTATGATCCCAAAATACCTTAGTTCTTGTCTTTCGGATCTCAGCAGAGCCAGGCTTTTCAGCATCAGACCAGAAGTATGGGTGCCTTTGCGCTGGGCTGGGGTCAAGTCGGAGAGCAGCAGCGATGGGCCCCAATGATGCAGTTCTGTTTGGCAGTGGTGCTGATTTGCGGGTAGAAAACGCTGGGAACAGTAGGCCGTGCCAAGTGGATGGCACTGGAAGACTCAGTGAACTCTGGGCCCGGACAAGGGAATACTTGCCTTTGGTGCTGTGCAGGCTCAGCTGACACAACACGGCATATGGTTATGGCAAAGATGTCAAAGCTTCAAGCATTGTCATTGAGCAGAACTCTAAGATTCAGGGGTGGTGGAGCGTCGAGGTCCAGGATGATTATGATGGTGTCAATGGGGCCAGCGCTGAGCAGCTCCACTCAGGAGGGCCATGTGGGGCCGACAGGCCAGTGGGCAGACTGCAACAGGCCTGCTCGAGCCATCCTGCTATTTATACAAATCTTGGGCCGAGCAGGGCCTGATGGGAGAAAGGAACTGCGCTACAATCTGCTCTTCTGCTGGGCTCTGCCTGCTGGAGCTTCCCCCTACATGCGGGACAGGCAGCTACGCAGATGCTCAGAGCTTCCGGGGTGGGGGGGTTGGGGCTGGGTCAGGGCCTGCCTTCTCACCCTCGCTTAGCGGGGCTTCCCAGAACTGACCCAACCCCTGCCCTCTTGCATGCAACTCATACTTAGCTGGCAGGGGAAAATCTGATCTCAAGGGCAGATCTCCCAGGGTGAGGCTTACCCATTGCACAACGGATTTGCTGACCGCTGCTATGTTCCCAAATGCGGGATACACAACTGCATTATTTCTGGTAGTGGGGGACTGCGTTTGCGCTCTCCCTCCGATTTATTGGTGAAAGAAAAGGTAAAGTGTGCACTAGGCCTGCTAGGTTGCATACTTTAAGATTGTGCTCACATTGCGTTTCGTTAATTAGGTTCACCTTTGGGTGATTGCTTTTCCACATTTTATCTGTTGAATTGAATTATGCTTCTTTCATCACCACAGAAAGTAATGTGTATTACAGAGATAAGCTACCATATGTATTGGGCACACTGCACATGCTCAGGCAGCATCAATCATGCTTTGTACAGGACAATGCTGGCCTAAATTGGGAACAGCCAGCATAGACATGTTGCTACATAGGCATAATTTGGGTGCAACCAGCATGACAATGTGTTACATCAGTGACAGTGCTCTCTTACACTGTGGACACGTTGATCATTAAAATGTGTTGTGTTGTAAAATGTTCTTTTCTGCTGTTGGTGACATGGAATTTTCATGTTCCCCTTTAGAACTGATTGTAAACTTATGGCTTTTTGGTCACCTTTTCTGCTGTAAAATGCACCATTTCAAACTCATATTTGAAAAAAAATGTTTTGTGGGGGAATCCCCCCAAACCTTCCCTAGAACATTATAGCTCCCTCGCTACGCTCGGTCGCCCCCACTATTTCAGAATTTTTTTAACACATAGACACTGAAAGAAATCACAAGCAACTAACCTTTGATCACTGCCCATGACACCAAAAGCTATCTTTGGGACTGCATGGCTATCACTGCCTGTGATGCTATTGCGTCAAAGGCCACACAATATCGCTTTTTATTATACTGCTTTGGGTGAGGTTGTTGACTTTTGGCTCGCCGGCACACTGGGTGACAAAAAGTTAATGCTTCGGCCCCACATTCAGAAAGGTTGGACAAGCCTGCTCTATAGGAAACTGTCTACCTTATCAAAGGCATATAGTACCCCTAATGGAATACTCCCTCTCTCTCACGGTCAGGGGATGACCATAAATTTATATCATATAAAGGAGACAGTAATTATGTTCACCAATCGTATATTGATCTATACACCCAGTATGATATAAGAAATACCCTCCTTGTACTAACAGTCTTGAAAAGATAGACTTAGTACCTAGTTACTTTTTCACAGTCCAAAAAACATTTTATTTTAATAAGGTTTATCACAACCAGGTTTTCTTTATAAAACCAACTCTAAAATCAAAAAAATGTTTTCTTAAAATCGACCCAACAACACAAGGTGGACGGTAATACAGTACAAATTTTTCACACACATCGATTCCTATAACAATACAAAACAGTACATCAACATATATATAACAAATTAAACACTTCTGATCTCTGAGTGTTATTAACCCAGGTTGTACAGTCCCAACATGTTTCAGTTCCTCTTTGCGCTCAATGCATGAACCTTCTTCAGGGGAAAACAACTCTGTTATACTTATTCTCCACCATGTAATACAGGGCCCCACAACGAATCTTCAAACCTGTGCTCCTAAGATAGTCAAATACACAAGAATAGGGGGGGTGTCACTGCACATCAACATCATCCAAAATGTACGTCAAAAATAGCTCAACATTAATAGCTACACCACAATATCATTGCTGTTTAAATGCAATGTATTATGCAGGATTCCAATGGTCCCTATCAACCAATATTGATAACTACTACATACCTCGCAAGTTCGAATTCCGTAGTGATGGTGTGCCAAAATGCAACCGAATAACCTCAGACTCCTTTAGTAAAGTCTATAGCAATTCTTCTTGGGGGTTCTTTAATAACCTGGATTGTGATCACTGCTGCAAAGGAACAAACACCACGCCACCGTGTATTAAACACCACTACTAATTTCCACAATCAACGTGCCACAATCAGTACTACTTCCCACACCGGGTACCCATCACCGTGTCGCAATCAGCACCCTACTGCACCCTATTACACCCTGTTGTGCAATACAAAAAAATGTTGGACGCTTGCCACGCTATATCATGCATAGCCGTGTCCCACTGCAATTTCGTTACCCATACACGACTCCAAAAGTGCTGAGCCCTTCACCAGAGATAATACATCTGACTCAAAAGTACCTCTTCTGTAATACACGTACTGCTGCCAAGCCGCCAATATATGTAAAAAACTCTTGCCAAGTTGGCCAACCTATAACAGAAAGCCAAGGTGTTCTATTATATAAAAAAACAACAACAACAACTCCATATATATTCTCCAGTCTACTTGCATCTAGCTCTATCCGCACTACCAAATTATCCATGTACCCCGCCATTACCTATTATAGGTCCAAAGTCACCAACGACTGGTCCTCCGTTCGTCAAAGGTACAACAGCATTGTGAAACGCGGTTTGTAATACACGCGACCTGCACACTCTGCGCGGTTATATCAATACCTACACAGAAGCCGTGACACAGACAACGGACTAACACTCACGGTTTCATGGACATAGAAACCGGCACACGCGGAAAACGCTTAGATACTACAATGTATCCCAACAGATGTAATAGAAACTCTAAACCAGGACACGTACGTTTGCTGATATGGATATTTTTTATTTTTAAAAAAAGGGAAATGACACCGCGAAAAAGCGGTTGTATCAATGCCATACATAGGGGCCGTAACACAAACAAAGGACTAACCCCCTCGGTTTCAAAAACATAAAAACCGGCACTCGCAAGGATTACTTTGATGCTACAATGTATCCCAATAGATGTAGTAGAAACCTCAAACTAGGCCACACAAGTACGCTATTACGAATACTTTTTATTTTTCAAATTTTCAAAGGGAAAAATGACTGCACATTAATAGGAGCTGAATGAATTGCCGAACCTAACAGTGGCATGGGCATGGAAAAGGGACAAGAAAGTAACGGGGGGGATCTGCGCTAGCTAGACCGCCAACGTCACGGCCCCAACAGGTACAGGGGCTACATCAATGTCTGTGTGTAATACAGGTCATACCAACATCACACCACCACATCTAAAAGAACACATCAGAAAGTTACAACAATTAGTGTCAACAGATATGTGCAACAAATGGTTAAGACCCTACATTTCATGATGGAGAAACTCACTGTCCATGCTTAATAATAACATGCATATATGTTACAACACAGTTAGAACCTTAAAGGCTTGCCCCAACATATATTTACATGTACATTTCATAGTTCACAGCATCAAATACATTTTATTTTCAAAGGTAACCAGTGTGATAAAATACAATAACTGGCTATCTTTATGTTTCCCATTGGTTTTCATGACACATAAAAATAGAAATAGAATGCATCTCTCGAGGGGTTAACCATCTCACAATTGCACCCTTACCACTGTGTATGTTGCCAGTCTATTTCCTCATTGAGGCCAATGATATGACTTTGACATTTATAAATCATTTTTTGTTCAAATAGTATAAGCTTACAATCTATTTCTGATTTATTTTTTACCACAGATCTTCTTCAAAATCACCCATCTAAAATCCTTGTGGGAATGTTTCATGTGCACAAAATGTTTAACCGTTTAACCATCGGTGCTAGCAGTACTTGATTTTTTATGCAACTACGATGTTCTATCATCCGTGTGCGGCATTTCCTGTTCGTTTTGCCTACATACTGCAGTCCACAGGGACACGTGATTAGGTAAATGACATTTTCGGTGTTACAGTTAGTCATTTCATTCATTATCCACTCAGTATTGGGATTCAACATTATTTTTTTAGTTTCTTTGGTAGTGGCACACATAACACATTTTCCACATGGGAAATGTCCCTTTACAGGTGGCAGCCCCCACAGTGTAGTTTGTCTGGATTCTGTCGATTATTTAATGGATATATCATTTCTGATGAGAATCTCTCTGATGTTTTGGCTTTTCTTGAAAGCCACCAGTGGTGGAGGAGTTAATTTATCATTATACACTTTTTTCCATGTCTTATTTATGATGCCTTTGATTTTGTATGATAGGTTCGAAAAAGTATTAACAAATACAATCCGATCGCCTTTGTCATCTCTTTGTCTTTTCTCCAATAATGCCTCTCAATTATTGTTAAAGGCTCTTTTGGAAGATCTCTTTACCAACTTCGCTGGATACCCTTTACTGCAACGTTTTTTAGCCAAGAGGGCAGCACTCTCTTTGTAATCCTGCTGCAAACTACTATTTCTCTTTAGCCTCAAAAACTGCCCAAAGGGCAAATTGGCTTTGATATGATTAGCATGATGGCTGGAGAAATGTAGGAGAGCATTTTTATCAGTTCTTTTGTTGTAGGGTTTTACTTTAAGAAGACCATCAAGGTGAAAGATGGTAATGTCAAGGAAGTTTAACTCCTGTGTATTAATCTCTTTAGTAAATTTTAAGAACGGATTCTGTACATTCAACCATTCAACAAAAAATTCTGCCTCTACCGTTGTTCCTTCCCATAGTATAAAAATGTCGTCTATGTATCGCAGCCATTTCAATAGGTGTTTTCTGTATGGATTGGTGTCAGGATAAACAAACATTTTTTCAAAGTATTCTACATACAAATTGGCAAGATTAGGTGCCAGGGCGGCACCCATGGCTGTACCCTCAATTTGTTCGAAAAAGGCTCCTTGAAACTGAAAAAAATTGAAAAAAATTGCGAGTCAAACCAAACTCTGCACACCACATAATGAAGGCATTGTTTACGGGATGGCCATCTTTCCTATCTCTTAGAATTTCCTCTATCACTTCCAAGGTAGCCTGTGGTGAAAGGCAGATTTTCAATTTTATTGATAGCATCTGAAGTATCTCTCAGATAACTACCCATTTTCAGAACAAAAGGTCTTAAATAAAAATCAACAAATTTTGACAAAGGTTCAAGGATAGAATTGACTCCAGATACAATAGGTCTACCGGGTGGATTCATGAGACTTTTGTGCACTTTTGGTAAAATATAAAATACAGGTACTCGCCCTTGTTTTCTAATGAGGTAATCACATTCCTGTTTACTGATCATTTCTGCCTTATACGCACTCTGTACTTTAGCCTCTATAATTTCCATCATGGGACCTGATGGATCCGAAGGTATGGGATGGTAGCTGTTGCCATCATTTAATAAACGAAGGCACTCACCCACGTAATCAGCACGGTTAAGTAACACTATGGCGCCACCTTTGTCCGCTTGCCTCACTGTTACATCTTGTGATCTGGCTAAATTAGAAATCAATTCTCGTTGTGCTTTGCCAAAATAAGAATGATGGGGAATGCCTTGTAGTTCCAATTTATGCACTTCTTTGAGAACTTGTTTCTCAAAAACGCAGGACTCTGGAGTATGGCTATGGGTGGGAGCATTGAAAGTAGACTTATTCCTGAGACCAGTGTGATTGAGATTCTCATACACATTGTCATTCAGAAAAAACTCATTCAGATGGACCTTACGCATAAAGCTGTGGAATTCCGATCTAAACTCGAACGGGTCATGGTATTTAGTGGTGACAAAATGTAAACCTTTGTTGAGGACTAACTCTTCTTTTGTACTCAAATTGTAATTGGATAAATTGATCACCATTGATTCCTCACTCGACTTCGGGTTTGTATCTGATTGCCCCAATCCCCTCGGTTGGGCCCTTGTCCTAAAAAAGGACGTCCTTGTCTTTGTTTATTCTGATAACGTTGTCCTCGACCTCTGCCAGTACCCATTCCTAGTTGGTTATTAGGATCAGTAGAACCAATGCTCCCATCATCACTGGAACTATAGAACGTGTTCCGGAAATGTACCCTTTTCTTGAAGGGGGCTTGATTAGGTGTGCCCTGAAAATTGTTACCAAACTTATACCCATCAGTAATGTAATGAAAAACCTTTTCATGTGAGAATGTGGCGAGATCTTTTTTCATCCTCTTAATGCGATCAAGATTAGTGTCATTTTTGAATTCTGTTAATTCTTTGAGATGTAAGTCTAACTTGATTTTGAAAGCATCAAGATCAAGATCTTTTTTTATTTCCTCCTGTAATTTGGAAATATCAATTTCGATTTTTTTGAATACTTCTGTGGCTGTGTCTATTATAAGAACTAACCAGTCTCGACCGCACTTGTTAGAAATATAGCTCCATTTAATCTTAAATTCTGGATTGTCCAGAAATAACCTCGGCTCATTTCTAACTATGATACCTTGAGGTAGTGCTTGATTCTTAAGATATTGTAGCATAATGACACCATGTAATTCTGTGCGGATTAAGCGTTTTCTGAGTTGAGCCAACTCGTCCCATTGGTCATTATTTTTGCCTAAAATGCCATCATCCATGTCTGTCAACGCAGACAGGGAATCTAGCAATTTCTGAATATGTTCCTCACTGTATGCGAGACATTTATCTGCTGCAGTCGCCATAATGGCCACTAACACCCCACACGTGGCACCACCCCAATTCTTCCAGCAGCTAGACAACACACTCTCTTTAGCAGTATGGATCCCAAAATCCTATTTTCCAAAACATAGCCTTCGAAACCACAATGAGCCTCCTAGAAATCTACCTTATCAAAGGCATATAGTACCCCTAATGGAATACTCCCTCTCTCTCACGGTCAGGGGATGACCACAAATTTATATCATATAAAGGAGACAGTAATTATGTTCACCAATCATATATTGATCTATACACCCAGTATGATATAAGAAATACCCTCCTTGTACTAACAGTCTTGAAAAGATAGACTTAGTACCTAGTTACTTTTTCACAGAATCAAAAAACATTTTATTTTAATAAGGTTTATCACAACCAGGTTTTCTTTATAAAACCAACTCTAAAATAAAAAAAAACTGTGACATGTCTGTACCATTATCATATTCGAGACAGATGCCTGTTAATATATTAGGTTGAGACATAATGATAAAATTGAACATGACGATTTTGTTCGCTGATGAAGGCATAGTATGTTCAATGCCACAAATGCATTATTTAAACGTGATTATGGCGTTCATGGGACGAATGGCCATACGAGGAGTACCGCTCGAACCAGAGGTTTTTCACTATGGGGTACGCATTTTGTTAACATGGCTACCAGGTTTAGTAGGTAAAACTGTATACCTGATGAGTTTTTATTCAGGCCAAAGATACCTATGGATGAAGAGGGAGGATGAGTCTTTCACTTAGAATTACAAGAAGCCATAGTGCAGGAAGAAATGGCTTTGCTTGATGGAACTGACTATGGAGGAAAACGATGGTGCACAGTGATTGCCATTGGAGAAGGTTATAGATTGACTGACATTACTGACGAGGATATATTTAGAGGCTATCCGTCAGATTACGAAGTAGTATTTGAAATGAGTATTACTTATTGGGTGAGAGCAATTAAACGTGAGGTTCCTCAAAAAATGATGCTAGCATTGAAACGTCCTGAGTTTTTCGATGAAGATATGGCAAAGTTGCCAGTTTCATTATGGACAACAGATCCCTATGATGTAGGCCTATTGAAAGGGGCTAGAGAAGTTAAGATTACCCAATGAAACCAGGAGCAATTTTACCTCGAGTACGACAGTATCCCATGTCTCGAGAGGCAGATGAAGGTATTTTCAAGACGATATCCGCCATGATGGAACAAAGTATCCTAGTGATGTCAGAGTTACCATGTAATACGTCAGTGTACCCTATCAAAAAATCTAAGGGGGGGTTGTGGTATTTAATTCAGGATTTATGATATGATATGATATGATATGGCATTTGTAACGCGCCTATACACAAGCGTTTCAAGTGTTTCAAGGCGCGACGAGGCAGGGAGGGGGAAACGGGGGAAGACAGACAACGATCCTACTAGGCCAGGTGTCATTCAGATCGCACAAATGCAGGGGAACACTTATGCCTGATTAACCGGATTGTAGAGGCTGAGTTCCCTCTAGTTCCTAATCCTGCGACAATCTTATGTAGTATCCCTGTTGAGGCATGATATTTCATGGAGATTGACTTGAAAGAAATTGTGTTTTTCTCAATCCCATTGCATATGGATTCACAAGATCTGAAGTCATTTGCGTTTCGTCAGAGTAGTTAAAAAGCAAGATATTGCCTCAGGGGTGCTGTGAGTCTCCATCAATTTTCAATAGAGTCTTGCAGATGGACTTAAGCAATATTGATTTGCAAAGTGTTGTGTTTCAATATTGGTCTGACATAATGGTCCTGTGGGATGTATTGACCCACTTTTGCATTGCTATGTACCATCACTCTGTTATGATGGTGCCAGAAACAGCAAAATGGCCGAAAAACCCTTGTGCATGCCAAAACCCCTGAAAATCGTGCTTTTCCATGCACAAAAAGATGGCTGCCCAATCTGCCACACGTGTTTACGGTGGTGGAATAGAGCTCTCACTACTGAAATGTGTCACTGGGCTCCACAACAATTGAAAGTGGAGCGAAGAAGGAAAAAGCAGTGCTTTGCTAAATGAAATTCCAAGATTGCTTTAAATCTCTTTTTCTTTGTTGTTGAAACTTCAGAATGCCGGTACAAAACACCTTTCAAAAAATTCAAAATTCTTACTGGGTGCTACAATTCACTTAGTTATGAAATCAGTGTGAACTTACAAGGTTCTGAAAGGCTGAAAGCATAGAGAGATTTTCACAGCAAAATTGGCCTGCCTGTGGATCTGTCAAAAATCTCTGTGCAGCAGAGGGCTGCTGTGATGACAGCTGTCAGGGGCCTGCCTGATTAAACTTTAACATGTATAAACTGAAAATCAAATGTTTGCAATCCAAGAGGCCTGTCTGATAGTAACCCATATTGTAATTATTTTGATCCCATGGTTTAAAATCTTGAATAAGAATTCTAGCTGTTATTTGTTATAACAAGTTTGTTTTGTGCTAAGGAAAAGGCCACAGAATTAAAAAATTAATTTAAACCTGACTGAAGCTGCAGAACGTGAATAACAGGTTTTTCTCACAGAGGGAACATCTTTCCCCCAGCAGGAAATCACACAGAGGTGTTAATTACAGGGTAGGAAAGAACCTGGTCTACAGAGGCAAAAGGAACAATGACAAGCTGCAACTCAGGAAATTCAAACTGTGAAGACAGTTATAAATGGCCTCTGCAAGGAACAAACATGGGGGATGGCTCCTGGGCTTCCGGGAGAGACCAAGAAGTGGAGCCAAACAACCATTTGTTGCTTAACATGGACAAAGAACACATTTTAAAAAGATCGATAACTTACTATTTAAAATTGTGAAAAATATAATTTTGTTAATGTAATTTCTAGCTGCATTTTCTGGACAGCAATGACAAAAATTGTGACTTTACGCAAAATGTATTTCTGCTAGAATTGTGAAACTTTATACACTTATTCCCATGTTAAACACGCACACTTGGAGAAAATTACTTAAAAATTGGACATTGTGTTCCTAGTGAAAAGGGCAAAATTCTGTGAAAAGCGGAAACAAGATCCCAAAGCTATGGGGTTTTGAGGAATATCTGCTATGTAAAATATGTAATCTGTATATGTGATTTGTATAGAGGTTGCAGATGTGGAAATATGTATTTTGCCAAAAGTAGATTTTGTGTTCCAGGTGCTAGGGGTGGATTCTCAGCCTCATAAAATTGCACATTAAGGTGACACTCCATTTCTCTCCTCCTATCAAGGCAGAGAGTGGACTCTGACCCAATCACCTTACAAAGGGGCAAGCTTAGGCTAAACCGGCCCACACACCCCATGGCCTCAAATTCCAGAACAGAACCCCACAAGCCTAAGGGGAAGCATCATAATACAGCCGGCCTGTGCTGTACTGCTTGCCTGAATTGAAACATCCTCAGAACCAAGAAGGGCAGATCCTGTCCAGTCCTGTGCCGTGCTGTGGCCAGAGTGCCTTGCTGATTCTGTCCAGTCCTGTGCCGTGCTGTGACCAGAGCGCCTTGCAGATCCTGTCCAGTCCGATGTGCCAAGCCGTCTTTCCTAAACCAGATCCAATTCCCTGACCAGAACTGACGGTTCCAGTTAAAAATGTATACAGTGAGTATAAATAGGAAGAATTGTGTCACTAGCATATGTACTTTGCATAGTCTTATCCCTATCTTAGACCCATCATATCTTGTATTCAGAACCTCTATTGTTAGGAGTATCTTTGCATTGTTGAACCCTCTTTCCAACCCATCCTATATTTCCTCCAGAACTGGTATTGTTAAAACTATCTCTGTGCTGATCCTTTTCTCATCTGAAGAAGGCGAGTTTCCTTATCAGTCAGTCACCCTGATCAGGTGACTATGGTCCTGTGTGGTATTTGTTTTGTTCATATTCATCCGATAGTGTAAGCAACCCATTTGTCATTTTTAAAAGTGAATTCCTGTTTTCCATTATTGCCCCTATCTAAAAAAAAAAAACGACCTCTACTAAAAAATCGGTAACTCCCTCAGTTTTTGTGATACAAACAAAATTTCAACTTCTGCTTGTAGCTAACATCCACAGCTTTCCATCGCACCCAACTCAATGCAACTCTCCCATTATTGCGAATATCGCACCGTGAAAAGATTGCCGCAAATTTGCGTTTTGGGAAATTTTTACACGTGTAAAACAGCTTTTCATTGCTTCTGACTTGAATTTAAAGATTTCAAATGTTTTCTTGGGATTAAATCATTGCTTGTGTTTGTGTGCAACTATCCAAAGCAGCTCCCATAGGAATTTATAACAATTTCAGCAAATTTGACCATATTTGGTGTTTTTGCCCAGTCCATTCTAAAGATAACTTTAAAAGCCATTCTGACAGCTTGACAGTCAATTCTGTTTTTCCCCTTTGTTTGCTGGGGGAAACTGGGATTGATATTCTGTTTGAATTCTGCCATTCCTGAATACCTGCTCTCTCTCCCCTGTAAGCAGATTCAATTCAACACTACAGCTAAGTCACTGCCTAGTCTGGGATGCTGAGGGAAACCCTTATTGATATATTATTATGTCCAGTTCGTTTACTCTGGATGCCAACTCTTATATAAAACCCCTCTCTTAGAATCCCCCTGACCCCACTGAGCCACGAAGTAGGTTTGTTTTGCAAATAAAAGGTTTATTTGAAAATTAAACAATATATATATATATCACACTTTTATAATAAATTAATATTTGATGTCACACTTGAGAATATGATGTTGATCAACAATGGATAATGTCATAGTGGTACACTCTTTTTAATGGCTTAGAAGTTGATATAGAGAGGATAAATTAGCTGAGCATGCTTTATATGGTATAAGGAAATGCAAGGTGGAAAAGAAGCAACACAGGAATAAACTTGATATGATTTCAGCAAAACATGATATAATCACTTTTCCCCTTTTGGCAATTCCCCCCCCCCCCCCCTATGCAATGTAAGGAGGTGGAAGTGACACACACAGTCTTCAGGAATACAATCACAGTACAATCCCAATTCAGGTCCCCCCTAGCAAGCTTAGATCAACAGGGATGATTTTAAACACAGGCAAAGTACTTTAAAGGTGGTATGCAAAGAAGTGAAAAATATGCTAAAATGATTTTAATTCCCTCTAGAGGTTCAGAGTGGGTGACAGCTACTTTGTATTAGTTCAGGATCATTTTGGAAATGCTCTATGAATGATTGTCAGATGACAAACGAATTTCAGCAAAGGAAAGCAAGGAGCTGCTATTTTGACACGTGAAGAAATTTAGCCAAATCGCAAATCGCGGCAATTTTTCCCAGTGCATGATTACAGAAAAAGTATAACGAATAGAAAGTCGGATCTGGAAAGCCCAGAATCTTAGCTTTAAGATGAAAGTTAAATCCTGTTCCTAGGACAAACGGTTCGGGAGATACAGACAATTTTGTGAAGGTAGATTCTCAAAAGAAAAGTCAAGCTCAGAATGACAGATGACAGTTTTGCAGCTTTAAAGTCACAGAAGGACACACAATGCTATAGTGTAGTTCTAGATAGGTTAAAATAGTTTGAATTAGATTATTTTAAACTAAGAGATTGGGTTTTGCACAGTTCTGGCGGTACTCACACTATATTTTGGACAGGAATGCGACTTCGCCATGGATCGGGTCAGGATTGGACTGCGGTTCCCTCGCCACGGACGGTCTCTGCCTGGTTCTGCTCACAGCGATCTGGGTCAGCTCTGCTAGCGGCACTGCACAGCGGTCTGGATCTCTGGTTCTGGCAAAAGTTCTTGGTACTGCACGGCGGTCTGGTCTCTGGTTCCGGGTACAGCTCTGCTTTCTGGGTGTTTCTGACACAGGCTTTTAGGCCAGAATCAAACAGCTCAGCCCGGCTGTTTTACTCTGATATGCCCCTTGGAAGTCTGGGGTGAATCAGTTTGCAAAAGATTTTGAGGCCTGCTGACAAATTCTGAAGTCTGAATTCAAAGTTTTGGTCTCTGTCTGGATGTGGAGTTGTCTGTCAAAATGCTCTGCAGAAAGTGAAAAAGAAAAGTCCTATCTGGCTTCCAGTGGCTCTTTTTATGTGTTTAGAAAGTGGGTGGGTCGGCTAATTCTGCATGCCCAACCCTCTCAAGATTTGATAGGCCAAAGGATTCTTTGGACCCTGATTTGAGAAAGAATAGTGTGTCAGAGTGATGTCAGCTATTTACGATCTATTGAAGAAACGCCCCTTTGCTTTTACCTTAGAAATAATTTTTCATAACTACACATATTTCCCAGATACACAGTTGTTTGACATTACATGTACATATTACAGATTACTTAAGGTACATTCTGGCCCAACTCTGATCTTCCTGGGGGCTTGGTTTCAAAAATGACAACTTATTTTCGTTTTTAGTTGATTTACCAATATCGGACGTTTAACAAAAATGGCACACATGTACACCGCCTTTCTACCCATATTCCATTATTTTACTAGGTCTCTAGCATAAACCCATTGTCTGTAATATCAATAAATAGGGTTTTGCCTCAGAACATGGTACAAAGTTGAATCAAGTCTTGAATTGTGGGTACATTTCTTAGATTAAGGATCTCCAAACTGCACATTGTTGTAAGCTTAATACAATATTTTAGAAGCATTTAACTAAAAGATATATTTGCTGCAATATGATTCCACAAAAGTGTCTGAGTCCACACCCAGAAACTGGGTAAGTCAGGAAACACATGTCTCTCCTTCCAGGCAGGGCTCTGTTTACAGTCCACACTGAAAATCAACATACCCCATTCAATTGCAAGAGTCTATTGTGTCGGCTGAGGTTAGCAGGCCAGGGGACAACTCTGCATTTGGTTAGCATGTCCATTTGATCTCCTGGCTTCTTGTGTGTAGTTCTGAGGTGAGAAGGTTTCCCAGCCTCTTGCAATGTTAATTCAATCAGCCTGTCTTCAGGGAACAGCAGGTGTTTAAAAAAATGTATTTACCAAAAAGGCTTTGAAGTTTCCAGCTGTCTCAGGAGGCTGATTAGCTTCTGAAGTAGCAGTTCTCCTGTCAGAGTTTAGACCTCTAGCGCCGGTTTGTGGACAAAGCTTGTACTGCACCCCCATGATTTTAGCAACTTTTCGACATCAAGAAAATGAATTACCAACAGCTCTGGGTTGCTTTTGGCAATCAGCCTTGCCATTCCCAATGGTTTCAGGCTACTGTGTGTGTAGCCCAATGGTGGTTTTAAGCAGTGCCCTCCTGTGCTCACAACAAAGGCAAAAATGGGTGGCAGCCTATTCTTCATGTTTTCCCTGTGCATTTTCTGTGGAGTTCTGGCCATCATGATGTTTTCAATGCCAGTAATGCACAGTTTTTGTGGTAGGGCTCAGTTGCATGGGTAAAACATCCCACACCTCTTATCTCTTTACATTACCTATTGGGGTTGAGGGGTGTGCAGGGGGAACCTCTAACCATGGTGCTACCAGATCTGAACCAACACAAAAGTATTATTTCTGTGCTGAATTGTTTTGCTCACTACTTACTCCTTGTGTATTAAAGAGATCATTCAGTGTTACATCACCCCATTGGTGATTGTTGTGTACCTCTTAAGACATTTTGTGATTAATTTTTAAATGCATAAATAAATATTTACCTTTGCAAACCTGCCTGATTCCAGGTTCAGTGTGACCTGGGGGTTCCAGGAGAAGGGCATGATATGAGTGGTATATTGTTCAGAATAAATAACTTTTAGACAAAAATAAATAAGGATTTCAGTTGTGCACTACATATAAGGCTTTGACTTGGATGTGTGCCAGATTGAAATCACTTACAGTCTGTAGCATCTCAGAGGAAAAGTGCAGACATGACTCAGTTCAGTTGATGATTATTCTTGCAGAGAAAGGATATAAAGTAGAGAAGGAGAAATTGCAGTATTGTCAAGAGGAAGTGCTATACATAGGTCAGCTAGTTTCGCATTAAGGAAAGAAAGTTACCCCTGAGAGAGCTGAGGCTATTTTAAAAACAGTAAAGCCACATACGATAAAGCACATGCAAAGATTTTTGGTACTATGCAATTATGCGAGAGCATGGGTCTTTGATTACAGTTCATATATAAAGCCCTTGTTGCAGGCTCTGGAAAAAGCACAGGCAACGCAAGGAAAAATTGTCTGGACTGCGAAATGGAAGAAGGGTTTGATAAGTTGAAATAGGCAATTTGCACAGCTCCAGTTTTAGGCATTCCCAATTATGCTGCGGATTTCTTCTTATTTTCACATATGAATGGCACAGTTATGTCGGCAGTACTCACACAGAGAACCACATTGGGGTACAAGCCTCTAGCATGTTATAGTGGTGTTTTTGATCCAGTAAGGGTCAATTTCCTTACGAACAATCTTTGGCTGCCGCTGCGTTTTCCATTAAGAAGGCTGCCAGTATAGTAATGGGATGTTCCATGACATTATTTGTTGAACATGCTTTGTTTGCCATTTTGGAAAAACATAACAGTACGTTGACTTCTCAAAGGGCCTCTGCCTATGAAGTAGTCATATTGAATCCAGCAATTAAAATAGTCAGATGTAGAATAGTGAACCCTGCCATGTTTATAGCAGAACCAGTAGCAGACACAAGCATGCGCACGATTGCTCGACCTATGAGGAATTCTATGATGAGATCCTGAGAGTAAAGGAAAATGCATTGGCAGCTGGAGAGATTCTCTTTATTGATGATTTGTCAAGAATCGATCAAAATGATGGACAGAGATATACAAGTGCCGCTGTGGTAAAGCACAGGGCCAATGAGGAATTTGAAGCATTGACAAGTGCATGACTACCGTCTCACTTTTTGGCAGAGGCTGCAGAATAAGTGGCGCTGATTGTCATGCTTGAGAATCACACAGACCAGGAAGTAAGCGTGTACAGTGACTCCGCCTACGTGACGTCGACAGTGGGTTAGTACGTTGGAAAAGGAGGGGCTACCTCAGAGCGGATGGCACTCCAGTGCAACATGCCGCCTTATTGGACAAACTTAACGTGTTGCATGTTCAGAAAATATTATGAAGTTTGATACTCTTGATGTGAGTGAAAGTATGGTGGTAATGATCAGTGTGCCTGATTGTTGTAACAATTTGTCTAAGACTCAGTTAATGGAAATTCAAGATGAATTGCCACAGGATGAGAAAGAACCGTCAACGTGGAGGGGGTGTTCTTTAACTCCATCCGAATCATTGTGGTGACAGGAGAACACTGGTAAACTGGTGATGCCTGTAGCCTTATTAAGGGTGGTGTTGGAACAGCTACACTACCCTGCACATGTCACTAGAGAGAGCCTCACTGCAACAATGGTCGAAGATTGGTTCTTTCTGAATGTATTAAAACATGTTGCATTTTATGTAGTAAAGTGCATTGTATGTCAAAAGTTTAATGCTGGGCACACACTGTGTACAGTTAGAGGAGTCATCCCGAGACCTAATGGTCCCTTTCAGCATTTGCATATCAATTAAGTTGAAAGTCTGTAATGGATATAGATATATGATAGTGGTAGTACGTCCCTTTTCAAGGTGGATTGAAGCTAGTCCATGTAAACATCCAGATTCCACCTACACAGCAAAATTGTTAGCACAAGAAGTATTTCCTACATGGGGAATATGTGAAGTATTAAGAGCAGATAATGGCCCTCATTTTGTCAATGAAGCCTTTCAACAGATAAGCTTGTTGCTCAGTATGAAGCACAAGTTTTCATCAGTTTATCACCTGCAAGCAAACGGGGGATGTGAGAGCCAAATTGAAGCTTACCCCGAAGAAAGGATGGTTACATTGCCTACTACTGGCATTGTATGCGTTGAGGATTAAACCAGGTTCTGACCACCATCTTACACCCCATGAAATAGTGACAGGGACGCAGATGAGGACACCCCTCACACCGCCATCTAGGACTAGACGTGATGCCCAGATACCAGCAGAATTGTTAGAAAAAGAGTTACGTGATTATTTAACATGTATGACTACAGGTATCTCTGTCATTTCACACCAGCTCAAACGGAAGGAGTGTGGAGCTCAGAACACAGATGAAGACAATCCAACAACCGGATCTGAAGAATTACATCTTCCCAAACTTTTCCCCGTTGATCAGATCCTGATCAGGAACTTTATGCGTAGGTGGCACATGCCACGCTTTAACGGCCCATTCATTTTGGAGGATGTAATGGCATCAGCAGTGAAAGTATAAGGAAGACGTGCCTTGATAGTTCTTGGAGACATAAAGATCTACGCTGGAGAACCCCCTTCATCCCCACCCCAATCGGAAGCAAGCATCGGGGAAGAACCTCAGCACGTGCAGACAAGATCCATGACAAGGAAGAAAGACGCAGAAACTGTCCAGTAAGACAGACAAGGAGTACATTGGACTGTGGATTGTTTCGGGACACTCTTTTAAGCTGCTAAATAAGGAGTGAAAGAAGGCTATTTGTTCTTAAGCCATAGGAGCTTGCTAAACATTGGACTGAGACATGTTTCACTCTTGATCGGGAAGGAAAGAATGCCAGATCTGGATTTCCTTTTTGATGACTGGAAAAGGGAAAAGTTCCCCGATTTCTTTCTCACAGAGTTTATCTTTGGAGGTGCGCATGGTGGTGCCCAATAACAACATTAATCAGATCATCCTTGCAATTTTTCTCTACATTCTTCGTTCATGCCCTTCGTTGGCGGGGAGATCTTTTGACATTCGTAATTTCCTGTAAGATCCTAGGATCGGTCAAATCATAAGAAGATTGCTTGCAGCCATAATTGAGCAAGTTCTCCAGCTTCCTGAATACAGTGGAGAAAACACAACTGCCCCTATCTGATGAAAATGCTCATAGATTAGTAGGGTTGGTTTTCCACTACCTAATTGAGGAATGCCCACATCTTGTTGGAAGACAAACTGATGTTTGCACCTTCTTGAGAGATCAGAAGAATACAGTGGCGCTTAATGATTTTGCTACGTGATATAATTGAGCGAGTTAATCTATATTCTGAGCAAACACTGACAACACCCTGAAGCAGACCTTTGGAGGAAGAGAGCCAAAGCCTACTATCTGGAGTCTTCTACTTCTTGTTGGAGAGGCATCCACAATTTGTTTGGTGAAAGGACAACTATTTTCTATGCATCAGGAACCTTATTAATCATCCTGCAATCAGCCAGCTGTTTAAGGAGCTTGTTGAGGAGATTAAGATATTGCCAGAGCATTGCATGATGTTGCCTGAATAAAAATTGATTTTTCATTCCTTAAAAAAGATTAAGAATGGACAGCATCAACAGTAATAATGTCATGGCCAACAACGAGAGACCTTCACAATGTGCAAGAAGCTACTGCTGCATGAAGTGGGCCTACCTATACATCATGTATACAAGCATCTTGTTTATTGTGATCCTTATTTTGCTTACAGTATGTGCTGTGTACTATTTGGATCCACATAAGGCAAGGATTCCTGTGTATCCTCCTATGCAGAAGGAGGATACAAATGTGGCAACTACATGGCAGCCAAGACCTTATCTGATTGTCCCCACTCTAGTAGATTGTGTAAAAGTACTTGGGTCTATGACAAATATCACTAGACATCTTTCCTTAGAAAAAGGTGTTATAAAGATTGTCCTTGAGCAACAGAAACAGGCTTGTAAGTAAAGGCGAAGGAAAGGATCCTCTAGGAGCAAACCTATACAAGTAGCACATGTAAAATCACAGAGTTTACTGACAAATGTTTCTATGATTGGTCCAGTAAGAAGGAATTATGCTGATATACTTCATGAGATGATCATAGAAACTCATAAGAAAAGAATGAGACCTAAGAGAAGTTCTAGGGATGATGATCATGAGTTGAATGACTACATGGATAGTACAGCACACTTGGGGAATAACATATGGTATCAGCATATGAAAGAAGTGGGAAGGAGTACCTCGAAGGAGGGATGCTTTGTATGTGCACTCCTGCCTCATAGCATGGGGAAGTCTAAGATCTTCATAGCTATTGAAATAGACGTCCAGACAGCACATTGTCTATCACACGTAGCACTCTGCCATACAAGAGGCCAGTTCATGGGCCTAACAGCCTATCTCAAATGGGCAACTTAATAGACAGATCCAGAAGAAGATGATTATGTCCAAGAAACAAAGACAAGGCTAAAAGCTCATACCAAGAATCACGTGATCAGATACGAAAAGCCTGCAGTGAAAGAAGCTGGAATCAGATGGGAAGTAAATTGAAGACTGGAGAGTCCAGTAAAATCTGCAGACAAAATTCATAGATGGAAGAATAGAGGCCAGATGCAGATTTGGGGATCAGTGCTTTCACCAGATGGATGGGAAGAAGGATTGGTCATTTGCAGAGCATGGATGGTAATAGGTCATCCTGAATCGACTATTGGCATTGTGGAACATGGATGCAAGCCTCTATGGCTGAAACTGGCTAAACTACTGTCATGGGTCGAGGATAAAGGAGGACCTTTGCAGATAGTGCCTTTGGAAAGTGCAAAACTGTGATTTAGAAACAATGGCACAAGAAAAATTGGAGAGAGCCAGAACTGTGGTCAAATCTTTGATGCACCAGGAATTAATCTTAGGACAGCAGTGATCATGGTTCACTACTGGGTGCATGGATCCAGAGCTTATATGAAGCTACTCAAGGACTAGGGAGGACGATGTTCCATAGTTAATTTCCATGTTCCAACATTGGTGATTCCTAAAAGTGACTTGAACATTGACAGCTTTCCTAAAGCAGATGCTCATCTGAGGTAGAAGAGATCTGTGGAGCTGATAAGTAGAATGAAGAGAGAAAAGTATTTCACAGCCAAGTCAATAGAAGCTTTTGATGCCATTCCATATGAACACAGACTGTTCAGCCAGACTTCGTCAATATTTACGTTGATCTTTATGCCGAGTATCCAGGTTGGAGCAAATACTAAATGGCTGCAAATTATCAGATGGGAGTTGTTGCAGACAATCAACACTACCATAAAGGGATTCAATGCTATCAGAGCAGAGCTGAGAGCCATAAGACTGATGATTCTTCAGAATAGATACGTCTTAGACATGATCACAGCTAAGGATGGAGGTGTTTGTGCACAAATTGGAGAATCATGTTGCACATTTATACCTTCTCATGATGACGAGAATGGTACCTTGACAGAGCCCATAGCGATGATGATGAAGCTGCATGTCCAAATGGTGAACGAAGTGGAAGACATTGCTGATGATAGCTGGTTTGGAGCGGTATTCTCTTGGGTTCCACAATGGATGGCAGATATGTTCAACTTTCATCGGGCCCTGATAGTGATGGTATTTCTTGGATTCTGTGTGGTCAGGATAATAATCTCACAATGCAAAAAGAGCAAAGAAAGCAATAGAAATGCAAAGCATGATTGATGTTGAATCAGGATGGAAGACCAAAGAGCTGACAGATGAAGAAATCCGAGATTTCATGAAAGCCAGCATCCATGAACCTGAAGGAACGAAATTCCTGTATCCAAAGAACCATAAGAAGTATGTGGGAAGATGGATCTATTGCAGTCCAAGTGGTCAGTGCATACTCATGACGTGGAACAAGGATGAGCATGTGAAATCAGCTGTATGCCTGAAAGGAGTAATCAAGATATGGGTCCCAAAGAAGCATTTCTTCAGACAAGAATGTCTGGATGTGAAGAATGATGGGAGAGAGGTCGATGAATCACCCAGAGGGGGGAGTGTGGAGAAGGAGCCATGAACCCCCACCTCAAGCATATCGGCCATACTGTGAAAACATAAAAATTGATATGAGGCTGGGAAGCCCAAAAGAAACACACCAACACAGGTTACAAAGGACATACAAGTGCTTTATTTAAAAGCTACAACAGTTACCAAAGTCAATTGACAAACGGATAGCTATTCGGCTTTTAGAGTAACATAACAAACTTCAACGAAGGTTCGATGCATTAGTAGAGAGACCGTACATTGGAATATTTGGGTCTTTTATATGATTTGTCCAGCCCTTGGCCAACCCTCTCGTGGGTTAACCATTCTTGGGATCAGGCCTAGGGTTCCTTGCCAGGTCAATCCTATAATATATGCATTTTGATCAGTTTCGCTGATATAGTTGTTCATTTACACATAGGTCAGCAATAGGACAAGGTCTCAGTTCGCGAACCCGACAAGTGGCCTCCAGGCATATTAATTATTCGTGTGTGCGGAGGTCACAATGGCCAGAATCTCACTCAGAAAGTCATTCAGCCTCCATTTTGATGTTCAGGGTGACTTCCACATTTACAAGAGAACCTAAAATGGCAGCTAAATCCAAGATGGCGACTTACATTACTTTTCGTTAAGGTCAAGACCTTGCCGCTGAGTCTATTTACATGATATTTTAGACAACTTGGCGTAGGCCAATACACATTCAATTACTGCGATAGGAGGCATAATATTATTTCAATTCCAACAGACCCTCCTTTTGGCCTATGCCAAGTGCTAATATCATTTCTAATACTTTTGCAAATAACTCCATGCATTGTCATCCATACATCCCGAATCATTGTCTGTAATGTCTATAGCCATTAGGTCGTTCATCAGAATCTCTTGTAACACAAACTCTTTAGATGCTGTATCTGGGGCATATATTCTATGCCCTATTGTGCTCACTGCTTGGGCACAACATCCCCCTAGCATTCCACATATGCTCGGAAGACATTAAAAACAGCAACAAAGAAATAGCAGGATCCCCAAAATAACCAGAATGACAGAAAGCACCTTCCAACCCCAAGATCGTAAAGAATCCCAAAACCAGGTGCTAAGATTCCAATCTCCTACAGGGATATGCACTTCAGAACTAAGGATATGCAAGTTCTGTATTGCTTTAAAAATTGTCGGCGAGGAATCTGGTACGAAAACACAGCAAGTGGACCCCACCAATTTGAATACTCCACCTCGTTCTGCCAGAATGACATCTAATGCCATGCGATTTTGGAGTGCTACCAATCTTATTGCTTTTTGTTCTAGTGTCATATTGTAGAGTATGTCCGTGGTCCGGTTGATCGTTCTCTCCAGTACCCTTGCTAATCCCCTAATGTTCTCAGAGTTTGTTATCTGTCCCCAAAAGGGCACAACTGATTTTGCTATATCTCCCAATACTTGCCCAGGGGTATCTCCGTTCTTGTCCCGCCGTGGGCGAGCCTTAGAAACCTCCAATGTACTAGCTACAAATACCCCAGGTAACAGGATTCCTAAATAACAGGTTCCCTGCCAATCCTTGGGCAACCAGGGAAATGCTAAACTACCACAAATAAAATAAACAGGCCCCCCTACATAGAGAGGCCTGTTTTCTCCAGTCAAATTTACAATGTTCATACAACCTTCAAAATCTCCCATTGGCCGAGTGCCATTTCTTTGTACACAAAAGGGGACCGAATCAGGGCTATGATTTATAGAGTAAGAAGGAGTCACGGCGTCCTTATTGCCTATCGGAGCCATTTTAAAGGAAATTAGAGTTTGAAAGGGAAGAGACAGTTTATCAGACGGCCTAATAGAAGCGACATTAGGTTTACTTCTATTTGCAAAAAGCGAGCATCCCAGGGGAGTTAATTCACGTTTCTCGAAATCATTCAAATAAGTTCCATCAAAGTTCCCTGAGATGCTATCATTCCAACGGCCAAAGAATAGTGCTCTAAGAGAGGCATAGCAAGCAGTCGTTAAAGGTAAAGGGTGAATATACCATCCGAGCCCCTTGTTCCCATGTTGCGGTAATGAGTGCAAATCCAACAATTACTCTTATTAAAAATGGCATGCGTTGCATTCATTACTATCATTGAAGTGTTATTAAGATACTTTTGTCTATGTTGGGAGTCTCAAGTGGACACAGTGTGAAGGTGTACAGAGGGAGTCAAAGCAGTTGGTACAATTTCGATTGCTAGTAGAGGTTTTAGAGGATACATTTCTTCAAAGTACCAAAGTCCTACAGCAGTAATTGCAAAAATACCAATTATCATTATCAAAACACAGCAATACGTTTTCGGGGCCCAGGCACATTGTTCATTGTCCAAGTTGGTCACCCCCTTATTCACAAGTCCAGTGCGGGGAGCAGCAGTGGAGGTGGCAGGCATTGTAGTTCCTCAATCGACAACCCCAATGTTCGTTGCTGGCGACGCTACAGTCGCGCGATTTCTTAGTCCTTCCCAACCCTAGCCAACAGAATCCCTTTTTTCCCTTTTTGTTCAACAGAAACTTTCTTATACAAAAGAAAACTTTCAATCACTTCTCTTTCCCAAATGCACGGAAAGACCCGTGCCGTAGTTCTATTTTCTTCGTCGAAGGTTGCACCTGGTGGTACCGAAGACTGTTTGATCCGAAAATAAGGTGTCGTCACTTCCTGAGGGAAGCGACGTATCGGAGGCGACGGAAGTCGCAGAACTTGAAACAGTGTTTTACGGAAGTGATTTTTCGAACGAGTGCGGAGACGAAATGGACTGTTCCCCAAGCTCCACAGGCTCAGAGAAATTCTCTGACGCACTCACAGCGCTGTTTGCTACTCCAAGATCAGAGACTGTAGCATCAGCGAGGGGATCTGCTTATTCTTTAACGTGTGGCGTCGGGTGAGGAAGTTTCTTGACATGCGTCGCGTGGTTCCAGTGTTTTTTCCCAGCCACCCGCACTGCTGTCCGGGTGACCAACAGTACCTGGTAGGGTCCCTTCCAAAGAGGAGTGAGACAGGAAGACCTTTTGTAGGCCTTCACTAGGACCCAACTTCCAGGCTGTATATCATGTCCTGGGCCCGTGAATCGTAAAGGTAAAGCTGAATAAACCTGGTGATAAATGAAATACAGGTTTTTAGTTAACTGGTTACAGTAGTCTACAAGCAATACATTTTCCACCCCTCTCAGGGCTTTAGGCTTTGGGAGACCCCAAATGTTAGCAGGCCTCCCCATCACTACCTCAAATGGAGAAAGCCCAGTCTTAGTTTGAGGTGTGGTACGCATAGCTAATAATACAGTAGGTAAGGCATCTGGCCATTTCAGTTTGGTATCGGCACATGTTTTTGCAAGCTTATTCTTTAAGATACCATTATGTCTTTCCACCAACCGAGCACTTTGAGGATGTCAGGCTGAGTGAAATCGTTTCTCAATATGTAACGCTGTGCATATCTGCAAAATTACTGCTGCAACAAAATGAGGACCATTGTCCGACCAAATTACCCTTGAGAGCCCAAATCGAGGAAAGAATTCTTTTACCATAGTCTTTGCAGTGGTCATGGCAGTAGCATCTTTAACGGGGAAAGCCTCGACCCATTTACTAAAAGCACAAATAATTACAAGAACATATTTTAGATTGTTACACCGTTCCATCTCAATAAAATCAAAGTGAATGACCTCGAAGGGAACAGAAGGGGGCCCGAAGCTTCCCCTTGGAGTTACTGTCCCCTTGCCCACATTGTGCTGTAAGCAGATCATACAGTTCCGGACATGATGCCTTGCAGTCTCCGGAATCTTGTTATTCACCCAAACTTGTTCTAACATTTTCGTGATCTGCTGAGCACACACATGTGTAGGACCGTGTGCCATCGTAACCATTGCCAGTACATATGAATCAGGGAGCTTCCATTTTCCTTCAGATGTATCCACCCAACACCCATCATCATCTAGTTTCCCCATTCCTTCGGCCCACCTTTTAGATTCTTCTACTGTGGCATCAGTTTGAATATCTCGCACAGACCCAATACCTTTATCCATTACATAGGCATCTTTTGTTTCTCTTAGCGCATACATGTCTGTGCTAAGGTCTGTGGGCGTTTGCCTGGCTATCAGGACTGCAAAAGCGTTCCCTTTTCCCACATAATCTATGACATTACGGTGTGCTGCACATTTCAAGATCGCTAACTGCCTAGGGAGCGAGAGTGCCGAGAGCAATTGCACTATCAAGGGGCCATGCTGAATCTTGGTCCCATGTGAGGTCAGGAACCCTCTTTCCGACCAGAGCCTCCCAAAGTTGTGAGCCACCCCAAAGGCGTACTGCTCGGGTCAATGCTATAATCTCTGCGGCCTGCGCAGAGTTATACGAAATTCTCTTAGTTTCAACAACTTTACTCAACGTAGTAACTGCATAAGCCGCTGTAGATGTACCATCTGAAAGTTTGAAGCAGGAGCCATCACAAAACAGCTCCCCTTCTGCATTGTCCAAAGGAGTATCTATAAGATCTATCCTCCCCTTCGTTTCTTGTTCAGTGGTATACAGGCAATCATGTAACTCTTCGTCACCGCAAACAGTGTTTTGCGGGAAAGGTAAGAGTTCAGCCGGATTAAGAACACAACACCTCTTAATTTGAATGTGAGGGGCAAACAGAATTAATTCATACCTTGTTAGCCGTGCAGAGGTGAGGTGTTGCGTTTGGGTTTTGTTCAATAGGATATCTACAGAGTGAGGTACCATCAAAATCAAATCATGGCCTAGGACCATTCCCTCACTCTGTTTTACAGACGCGGAAGCAGCAGCGACAGCTCGCAAACATCTTGGCAAAGCGCATGCGACAGAATCAAGGGCAGAGGAGTAGTAGCCGCACGGCCTATTCTTCCCTCCGTGTTCCTGTGTTAACACAGCCAAAGCACATCCATCACATTCATGCACAAACAACACAAAGGCCTTGTCATAATTTGGAGTACCCAGAACCGGTGCAGAGCATAAGGCGGTTTTGAGAAGCTCAAATGATCGTTGATGTTCCGATTTCCATGGCAGTGGCAGAGAAATGCCCTTCTTCGTCAAAGCCAACATCGGTTTTATCACTAGTGAAAAGTTCGGGATCCACAACCTACAGTAAGAAGGCATACCTATTAAGGCTCTGACTTCCTTCTGTGTATTTGGAACAGACGTGCCAGAAATGTGTTTTATTCTTTCAGGTGTCAATCTTCTCCCCTCCTTTGACAGGAGGTAGCCTAAATAGGCAACCTCCTGACAACAATATTGACATTTTTTGAGCAAAGCTTTATGACCATTTTTAGCTAGATGAACAAGCAACAGTACAGTGTCTTCTTTACAAGCACTTTCAGAGTCTGCAGCCAAAAGCAAATCATCGACATATTGAAGCAGTGTACAAGTAGGTGGCAATTCAAGGGTGTCGAGCTGCTCTTTCAAAGCTCTACTATAAATGCTTGGACTTTCAGTATACCCTTGAGGTGCCCTAGTAAATGTAAATGAACGTCCCCCCAAGGTGAACGCAAACAAATATCTACTTTCCTTATGTATAGGAATGCTAAAGAAAGCATTTTTTAAATCCACAACGCTGAAGTGCGTAGCCGTAGCAGGGATCATTGTCAATATCGTCGTTACATCAGGCACGATTGGAAATTGTGGAGCGACAACTCTATTAATAGCACAAAGATGAACCGGCATGGGATTGCATTGTCGCCTTTCTTATATACAGGCAAAATCGGACTGTTACACAAACTACCTGCAATCTCCTCGATCACCCCACGATGCACGAAATCGGAGAAAATGCATTTCAAAGCACGCTCGCCCTCAACTGATATTTTATACTGTGGAATGCGTGGTAGTTTAACTCCATGTTTCAAAACTATTTTAACGGGCTCAATCTGTAGTACCCCGACATCATTGTCGTCAAATGCCCATAAACATTCCGGGACAATGCTAAACTCAGGAGGCAAAGGTCGAATCAGAAACTGAGAATTAGGAAGTTGCTGTGGTGAAACCGTCAGCCGTACTCCATCAGAGGAACAATGAATTACTGCATTCAATTTCTTTAACAAATTTAAGCCCAGCAAATTCTCTCCACAGTTCGAAGTCAAAAGAAAAGGGCAATGGTCCGTAAAGGGACCCAAAGAAACAGACACCGGTGAAGAAACCCGACAGACAATTGGTATACCAGAAAACCCTACGGAAACATTCGTTTGCCCTGACAGTGGAATGTTTGGAACCCGAGAATGATCAATGGAGCACTTCTGTGCTCCAGTGTCTATCAAAAACTGGTGTTTCCTATTCCCTACTAATAATTCAACGTAGGGGCCTCTCTGATTAACGGGAATAGGTGAAGGTTCCAAACCCTGCTTCGGGCAGTCCTAATGAAATAGACTATCGTCGGAAGGAAGCTCTTCAGAAAGGTAGGTAGCATAAGGGTGATCAAATATGTTCCTCGAGTCCACACTCGAGGTCTGATTTTCCTGTGAAAAAGGTTGCTGAGGATCTTGCAAAAACTGACCTCTATCAGGGCCCCCTGCTCCAGGGCGGCCCCTAGGTCGTCTACCCATACTCCCAAATGCACTGTTTGACCTTTGTCGAAGGACGGGGCACTGTGCTCGCCAATGACCTTCCTGGCGGCAATAAGCACATTGATTAATATTCACAGAACCCAAAGGAGCATTTCCTTTTGGGAGATACTGACCTCTGGTCTGTGTCGTGCCTCCTCTGGGGTTTCTAACAATTTGTTGTAATAATACTTTTGTTTTTAAATCTCCTTTCCTTTTTTCTATTTTCTCCTTCTCATTATTAACACGTTCTCATAATACTGAGCCATGTGCAAAACTTCAGATTGAGATTTTGCCTGCCAAGCGCTCTCAGAAGACATAATCTGTGACTGGATGTCGGGCAACAATCCACGTACAAATTTGTCCACAAACAACCTTTTCCCAGACTTTGTACCCAAGTCCTGCCCACGGAAGTCAGAAAATACCTGCTCGAATCTGTTAAAGAATTCGGTGGCGCCTTCAGTTTTCCCTTGAACACAGGTCGTAAGCTTGTCCCAAATAATTCTTTTCTCTGGAATTGTAGTTTTTAATTTTGCGACAATTCTATCAGGTAAAGTAAGTATTACTTGAGGTGGTTTCTCACCTGCTGGTCTTTTCCCATCAACCTTAATCATATTAGCCCACGTATCTCCCAACCCTGGCACATCGTCTATTGTCCGAACCTGCTTCCATACATCCACGGGTAAGAGTACAGGGAATAGCAAGTCAATATCACTTAAGGTGAACACAGAGGACTGCAAGACGGACTCTATCTCTTTGTAAAACCCTGTCGGGTTTTTCCTGATATCGGGAACCAATTGTTTAATAGTGTTCACTTCCTGTCGTGAAAACGGGATGTGAACAAATTGCGATACATAATGCGCAGGGATATCCACAGCGGGTGTGCCAGATCCAGCATTAGCGGGAATCTCAACCTTTGGGACGAATGTCGGAGGAACCTCTCTCATAGGCAACTGAGATATAGGTACCTCCGGCCGATTACTAAGCAACAGAGTCAGGTCGAGCGCTAAGGCAGCCGAAGAAGTGTTGGGCTAAAAAGCCCTTTTACAAATCCCCAACAACTCTATGGGGCAACTAACCTTCTTTCTTACACATTCTTCTTGCAGGTACTGTACCATTACCTGAATTACCTTTCTTTGCATTTCTACTGTATATTGACTATCCGTATCATATACTTCATCTGGCGGGATCGATGAATCCGAGATCCATCGAATCGCATCTTTGGTACAAATTCGTACTTCCTCAGGTGCCGATCTACGACACGGAAGGAACCGTTTCTGTACATACATACTATCGTCTTCATCATCCTCATCTCGTGACTTTTCAAAGTCCTTCCTATACTCAAACAATCTTTCAACATGACCATGTACTTTCTGCTCTGTATCCCTCGAAAGTGCCAAAGCATTTAGATCTCTTACCCCTTGTGGAAGATCCGAATTTTGTAATCTACCCCACATCACACATAAATGAGTCCCCAAACCTTCAATAAAAACATTTTTCTCGGGAAAACTGTTCAAATTAGATAATGTGGAAAAAACATCAACTTGATCACCTTTCTCCATACAGTGCTTAGCCCATGCAAACAATTCCTGTTTCTTATCTACAGAAACAGTATTACGAGTGACAATCTTTGACCCTGCACCTTGATCAACTTCAGTCAATACGGGACCACTCGGGAGCGGAGGTGCAGGTAAATTTAATAAAGGTGTAACTATCGGCGCAGGAGGAAGGGGCGGTGCAATAGGTGGAGTAACAACAACTAGAGGAATAGGAACAATAGGTTGTGCAGGGGGAACAGGAATAACAGCAGGGACAACAGCAGGAATGGGCAGAACGCCCAAGAAAGGATCATACGGAGGTGGCGCGGAGGCACCAGGCCTGTGTTCGTTTAACAATTTTTCAATAAATTCTTCAGAAACATGGAAATGTTTAGAGGGGTAAATTTTCTGGATTCCGAGTGAAAAAGCCCTATCCATATTTTTAACTGATTCTGAATGTTTTTCCTTATCATATAACAACTCTTTTTCGGCATTTGTTTTATGACGGCGTGCATGTTTATCCCTACTTTTATGCTGCTGTAATGGTTCTTTTTTTCCAATTCTGTAAAACATCAAAGGCTGCAGGTCTAGCCTTCTTTTTTAGCAAGACCGATTCTAGGTATTCAATACGGGGGATCTCAAAACTGCCATTGATTGGCCACTGAAATTCGGAGGCATGTCTGGTCTGTCTGTGCAAATATCATTAAATACTATACTACCAATGCCACACTTACAGTACATAGTACATGCCGGCGACCCCTCCTGTGGTGCCGGGTGACTAAATTCCAAAGATTGTCGATCGCTGCGGAACAGAGCCCTAAAGCAGCTAGACAATTTCCCAGGCATTTCACAAAAAATTGGTGTTACCTGGTCAATAATTGTGTCTGCAGATACAATACACCAAATTCAAATTGTCATGGTTAAATTAAGAGCCGGGTCACTACTGCACCTGACCAAACCTAAGGAGGACCGTATGGTTTACCAAAGAACTTACCTAACGAATTTTACCTTGTGTTTGGTGGTTTCGACAAATTTGCCCGCCTCAAAAAATGGACCCTCGTTAAGATGCCGTGTCAGACCACACGACTATCGTCCAAGGATCGGATCGTGCAGCGCTGCCGAGGTATCGCCTCTCGTTCGGTCGGGCCCGCAGAATCACACCGTCCGATCCCGGTTCGATAGTCTGCGTCAACCTTCAATGATCCGGCATCAATCTTGAGGGTCCCTATTCGGGCGCCAACTGTGAAAACATAAAAATTGATATGAGGCTGGGAAGCCCAAAACAAACACACCAACACAGGTTACAAAGGACATACAAGTGCTTTATTTAAAAGCTACAACAGTTACCAAAGTCAATTGACAAACGGATAGCTATTCGGCTCTCAGAGTAACGTAACGAACTTCAACGAAGGTTCGATGCATTAGTAGAGAGACCGTACATTGGAATATTTGGGTCTTTTATATGATTTGTCCAGCCCCTGGCCAACCCTCTCGTGGTTTAACCATTCTTGGGATCAGGCCTAGGGTTCCTTGCCAGGTCAATCCTATAATATATGCATTTTGATCAGTTTCGCTGATATAGTTGTTCATTTACACATAGGTCAGCAATAGGACAAGGTCTCAGTTCGCGACCCCGACAAGTGGCCTGCAGGCATATTAATTATTCGTGTGTGCGGAGGTCACAACGGCCAGAATCTCACTCAGAATGTCATTCAGCCTCCATTTTGATGTTCAGGGTGACTTCCACATTTACAAGAGAACCTAAAATGGCGGCTAAATCCAAGATGGCGACTTACATTACTTTTTGTTAAGGTCAAGACCTTGCCACTGAGTCTATTTACATGATATTTTAGACAACTTGGCGTAGGCCAATACACATTCAATTACTGCGATAGGAGGCATAATATTATTTAAATTCCAACAATATTGCCTATATGTTGGGAGCCAGAGTGTGAGACACATGCAGTACCAGTGAAAATACTGATACCAAGGAGAATCCTGGAGGCAAGATTCCCATTGAGAAAGCCATACCTGCATACAAGACAGCATGATGGCCATTTGAATGAAATCCCAGAAGAAGCAGGACCAATAAATGAAAGAGCAGGTTGGTGATGTCACACGAAGCCAGACAGATGTACATGGAAGAGATGCAGAGACAAGATAAGTGAAGATATTGTATAAGGCATCAAGAGAGTATCAAAGATAAGTGACATCTTGGCCTCGAGATGAGGAAACATATGCTACAGAAACAATGAAGATATCAAGTCATTTTACATGTGTACAGATGCAAAGAAACGCAAGTAGACTAAGTTTTCTTGAGGCTAGCTTTGTAGTGAATAGATTGCGGCATGCACCAACGTATGCATATATAGGAGTAAGTAAAGAATGGATGTTTCCACAACATGTTATAACAGAGCTTGACTAGAGAAGGAAGGCCTTTTCCAGTGTGCCACAGTTGAAAAACAACGAAATTACAGAAGTGAATCTCAGAAAGGCGAGGCTGGATTAGCCTCAAGAAGCCAAAGTCTTATCGGCATGGGATGAGCAGACACTAGTAACAATCATGTGAAAGAATGAAACTCCTGTTCGGAAGGCATGGACGAAAACAAGGAAGACGTCAGAAATCCATTAAATAGTAGTATTTTAAATGCACCAGAGCTCAAATGTGTGGTCTTCAGTCACGTGGAGGGATGGAACTGGACAAACACGATGAACCACACCTACGCAGAGAGGCAGATTGTGCCTCTATTCCCCTCTATTCTCCAGAGCAAAGAACATTTCCAAGGCCAAGTTCAAAGGCTTAATTGACGTGCAGACCACTGAGGTGATGATAGATGATATGCTAATTGGTGGGAAGCTATGGTGATGACCAGCTCACCAGCACCTGGAAGTCCAGCCTGTGTGCTGCTAACGTGGGTGGAAAAGCACTGATGGATGTAAGAGTGCCAACCAATTGTAGGGGGCCACATAATTAAGAGCCCTATAGTTTGTATAACCAATAGGACGTTTTGTATTTAGTGACGTTCATAGTGACTTGTTTGAAGGATGGGCTTAGTAGTCTAACCTGATGTTAAGGAGTCTATCACTTTCTAGACTAGTATGGAAAGTATACCTAGATGTTCCCTCTAAGCCTATCACATTTGCCACTAGGTTTTTGTTGTTTGCCACATAGGATGATGTTAGCAAATATGTAGGTTAACGTCATCAATGATGAGTTTTTACTATAAGTATGATGTTTTTTATGAAATGTGTTTAGAGGCCATGCTATGAGACACCCGTTGATGTCCGTTGTACTCCCTGTTTTAGATAATTGCTATTAAAACACTCAAATTTGCCAACTTCCTGAGTCGTTTTGATTATTGATATTTGAGTAACTTCTGCATCCCCATTCATTTCAAATCATTGCTACCTCGTCTTAAAGGGCTGGGTTGGATGGCCCGGTTCAGTTCAATAACCTTCTGCTTTCTTTCAAAGCTTCTACCCCCCTAAAATACGTGAGAGGCCACAGGAGAATAGGATGCAAGACGAATCTGACATCCCTGGACGACTCCTGAGGCTAGAAGATGCTCTTCCTCATCACAGTACCTTTGGTGCCTTGGCAAGCGAAGTAACAGAGTTTCTCGGTTTCACTCAATGATTCCCTCCGAGGATCCATCCTGGAAGAAGGAGCCACTGACATACTGAGTCCATGAGAAAAACAGAAACAAAGTCTTTCTGAAGTGCAGCAGTTTTACTTTTCGCGGTGCTCTCCTTTGGTCGATGATTTCTCCAACTGTAGAAGTCCTGTGAAGATTAAACTTGCTGTGGGCTCCTTAAAGGCTTGGCAGATGAGAGTAAGTCCAATGGGACCCTTCGATGACTTTGGGCGGCGATGGGTACATAGGTCACTTGTTAGGTGTCAGTTTCAGAATATCACAGTTTTCTGAGTTTTGGTTCAATATTGCTACAACCGCAGCACGCACATCTGGATGACTTCTGATGACCTGGACTCGACCACTTGAGGGGACCTCAGACTCACAGACATCTTCATTAGCTTCTGGTGGCAGGAAACCCACCGACGGACCATCTTCGGTACTCAAAGACTCTGGAATCTCTCCAGCAGGAAAAAGTGGTCAGTGATGATGGCAAGGATGTCCCTTGAAATGTTCTTAGGCAGTTTGGAACTTTCACAGCTCCAGGTGTCCAGAAACACTATGCCAGTGTACCCCACTTCTGGGCATAGTCAGCAAAAGCTTCCAGCGGTCATGAAACGCACCTCCATGCCCTGGGTGACACCAATGGACTTCTTTGACTCAAGATGTCTGGGAAATCCTCTTCAGGACTCAAGAAGTTCCCTTCTCCGGATTGCAGGCATACAGGACTGGCTTCCAGAGCACTTCAGATGAAGAGCAGTAGTTTGCACGATGGTCCCTCGTAACTCAGTGAGAGTTCTCCTTTGCAGGTCCTCTCCAGATTAGTCCTTGGGGGACATGACAGATTTCGGATTATAGTGAAGAAATTGCAGCAGCAGACTTCTCCCCCAGCTGGGCTCCAAGGAACAGCTTCTTCTTGCTAAGCTTCGACTTAAGCTTCTGAACAAATTGGTAAGTGAGAGGTCCCCAGATATACACATCTGTACCCCATTCACTCTGGCTGAGCCAGGCTCAGTCAGCCAATGACGCGGAAGGGCATTCATGCAGGCAGGCAGACAATCAGGTTCACAGGCATTCCGGCCATTCATTCCACCCAGATACCCATAACAAAGAATGTGGATTGGGTTAAGTACCCAGCCTTTCGGCACACTACACTGCATTCATATCAGTTTCAGTCAGGGCTTTCTCATTTCTTGTGCCACACACACAGAAACCAGACACCCACAACACAACAGAGAATTTGAGTTCACTCCCAAATCCATTCACACAGGTCCCAACCCTAGGGTGTACCCACAACATACAGCCCCTGGGTAGGCTCCAGTCAGTCTGACAGGAGATAGCCCCAGAGCCATATATGGTATTTCCACCCAACAGACATTAATGAGGAAGGGACACATTCAGGGCTTCCCAGGACTTTGGGAAACAAGGTAAAAAACAATAGAAACCAAGAGACCACGGTGGCCATGTTATCTTTGTGTAGGAGTGCATTGATTCATTTGGCAGGGCCTGGGTATCACAAAATGGAGGATACTCAGAGCCACTACCAAGTCAGCATGAAGCTGCCATCAGCCCATACCCTGCTTGTGGGTAAAACACAGGCACCCGAAAATGCAAATAAGGGTTACAGTGGTGTACCCCCACCCATAGGTGCCATAAGGGTATCCCATGGGTGTTGTTCACCAAAATATAAAATGAAGAGCTGCATTGCCAGAGGTCCAGGCTGGACCTCAGTTGCAGAAAATGTAAGGAAAACACACACAGAGAAGTGGTAGGAGAAAGACTAGGAAGCCCTGTCCCTCCATAAGGCATTTCCAACATCACAGCAGCACAGGCTCTAACAGAACTATCAAGAAAAACAGACACCTAAGTTAAAGGAGGTAGATTTCAATGGGATGAAGCCTGCCTGGTCAGGCCTCGAGATTGCTGACAACAAGGGGAACAGTCTCCTAGTAATGGTTCTGGCAAGAATTAGATAATCAACATTAATTAATGAGATAGGTCTGCATCTCGATGTTATTGCTTTTTTCTGCTCTATGATGATATCTTGGCTTGTTTCCGTCTTCCTGGAATCTTGCATCTAGATGTTATTGCTTTTTCTGCTGTATGTTGATACTTAGGCTTTTCCCCTCTTCAAAGAATCTTGCATCTAGGGATTATTGCTTTTCTCTGTTGTACGTTGTTACCTTGGCCCTCCTCTCCCCTTCCCTTTTTCTCTCCTCTTTTCTCCCTCATCACTTTTTGAGGTCTCTGGATGGACCGCTCTGTGAGAGTCTCCTCCTTTCAGGTTTTTGTTTTCCCTACTCCTCCTGAACTTTTATGGACAACTTTGCCACTGTTGCTCCAGCCTTGTCAGATTCTGCAATCACTCCTGCCACTGTCTCCTTCCCACCTCTCCTCCTGCACTCCCTTGTGCTCCCTCCCCTCACAATGCATGAATGTTCCCATTCTCCTTCCTCTCTACCCCCTGACCTTACCCTCCTGCCTGCCCTGCACCTCTCTTCCTTCCCCTTTCCCCTCACACTGTTACTGTACTTGCATGCTCCGAATTGTCTCACGACCTAGTAGGAACACTATTGTTTGTCTTCCTCCTCCTCTTCCCTTCCTACACTTCCCCTCCTGCCCCCTCTTTTTGTAACTGCACATGCACGCACCGAATTGTCTCACAACATAGTAGGAACACCTTTGTTTGTTTTCTCCCCTGCTCATCCTACAGTTCCCCTCATCCCTCCTACCCCCACTTTCTTTTGCTGCACTTGCACACACCAAACTGTCTCACGACCTAGTAGGAATGCTATTGTTTGTATTCTTCTCTGTTCATCCCCCCTCTTCACTTCCCATCTCCCTCCCTCCCCAGCATTCTTGTTGTGCCACTTGCATAAATCATTATTGACCTCCTCTTCCTTTATCACGTATGAGCCATCCCCTTTCTGTACTCTATGTAGCCACTTCCCATTGCCCCTTTCACTTCCCATGAAAGAGTCTTACTTGGCCTTTCCCCCTCCCCATATTGCCTGATCTTGACTTCTCCTGCTAGGAACTTCCCCTTTCGCTCTGCATTCTCTTGGAACCTATCAGTCTCTTGACAAATGTTCCAGCCACTTGCTTCAGCATGTGGGCACCTGTGCTTAATGTTCCATTTAGCTCTTGTTCCCGACTTAGTTACTCTATTGGATCTCTACTAGTGGCCCTCCTGCTGAATCAAAATGGTTTCCTTGTGGACTTCCTTTTTCCACTGGAACTCGAACCTATGTCGACCATTAAATGCTGTAGAGTTAACCACATTTTTTCTTATTGTACTGCTATTTTCTGGGGCTGTTCCCTTTGCACATAGGTTGATCATTGAGATATTTCTTTATTTTTTTTATTTTTTTTTTTAAGCATTTAGTTACGTTACAAACTTTTTCTTTACTTTTTGTCATCCAAACATGAGCCAAGAGAAAACACTATGGGCCTCATTACGACCCAGGAGCTGCAGCCTTTTATAGCGCCGTTAACCTATTAGCGCCTAATTACGAGGTCCCTTTGCGGGACCCGACCTTAATGGCTGGTTTTACCAGCCGTTAAAGTAGGGACCCGCAAAGGGACCTTGATGCTAAGTACGGTGCCGCAACTTGCGGCACCGTACTTAGCGCCTTCCCCATTCCCTTTGAGCCCTATGGGGCAAAAATGGGAATGGGGAAGGGCCATGGCGGCATGGGGAATTACCGCCCCGCCAACCTTGGAATGGGGTGGTAATTCCCCATTCCGCCATGGCGGACACCGGCATGGACCATGGTGCTATTAGCACCATGGTCCTCCGCCTGGGTCGTAATGAGGCCCTATGCCATTTCCATTCGGTTTCACATGTCGATGAGTACAGGTGTTTAAAGGTCTGATGTCCCCGGGTGAAATGTCCCCGGTACTGCACGTTCGACTCTAGGGAAGCCGTGCTTCCTCTTACCGCTCCCTTCACCACCATGGCCTGCTAGTTAGTGCGGGCTCTGTGTCCCGATCGCTGTCTGCCTTAGGTATGTTGTGGCCCTTCAGCACCTATCTCCTCCCAGGTGCCGATCAGGATCGAGTTCCACTGCTGCATTTTGGTTTTACATGAAAGGATATTTTGGTGCCCACAGAAGCTGCTCTCTGAAGCAGCCATCTTGTTGTGGGCTCACCACTTGATCTGCGTCACATACTTTAACCCTATCGCTTTAACTCATATGTTACCATATATGACATGTGCAGTGCTCTGTTGCTTCCTAAACATTTTCGCAATGTCTGAAACCTAAATATAAAACACAGACCAAAACAGAAAATACATCTTCTCCTCGACATGAAACCACAGGGAATTAAAATTCTTAAGCCAGTACCCCTCGAAGTAGGTTTGGGTTATCTATTTGCCGTGGGCTTAAGGTACTTCTTTGTTTTATTTGTTTGATAAAGCCCTTGTACCAGATATTGTGCACTAGAATGGTCTGTCAAAAGGAATTTTCCCCATATCATGTGGCTTTTTCTTTGATGACTGTGTTCGGTCTTTGGTGTAAGATTTCATGAGTGTGATATGCTTTTTAAGGTAACAAACAGCATACTTGGAAATGAGTTTTGAGCATGGATTTTATTCCAGATGTTATGGGACATCCAGGAAGGTTATTGGTGTTTTTATTAGCTTTTGGAATCATGAAGAAAATGTCTGTTCTGGAATTGTCAGAAGTGAGAAAGGATGATGCTTCCTCTAATTTCTGCTCCACCCTACATTTGATCATTTCAATTAAGCGGCTAGAAGTGTCTATATCAATTGTTTAATAGCTGCGGATATCCCTCAATTAGCGAAGGGATTCTTCACTGTATTTGCAAAATAGCTCCCCTGTTGTCTTTTGGTTAAATGATCTGCTCAATATTGCTAGTTAAGGCTTTCAGTGTGCTTTCACTTTTGGTTACATTTTGAAAGCTTTGATTCCTCTTCTCTTGTTAAAAGTCTGATATACTGCAGTAAGTACCCAGTGCTCAAAAACTTTCCACTCAGCACATTGAGTCGAATAAGGGGCCTTAGAGTTGCATAATAGCCTACTTCTTGTAATGTTGTCTGAAGTATAAGGAGGACTGGTGGAAAATAAATCCTTCAAGTGTTTTTTCCCAAAAGAAAACATTAAAACATGCACCTGAATTCCTAGACATGTAAGACTACGGCCGTTGTTGGAATGTATAACAATAAATTCATCACCTTTGTCGACTACTCCCAGGGGCCTGTGGTGGTTCTAGGTTTTCCCATAATTCGTTGTTTCCTCCGTCTTGGCCTACAAAATATTATTTGCTATATTTATTTCTTCTCTTTCCCTGATTGCAATGAATGCTATTCCCTCTTGGTTGCTGGAAATCCCATCCTTTTCTACCTATAGTGCCAGATGAACATCGTAAACATCGACGTTTTATGGGAGGGCGCTTTGACATCTGTGCAGATCCTGCTGATGCAGATTCGAATCCCGGCAGGGCCAAACTCAGCCTTTCATCCTTCCGAGATCGATAAATGAGTACCACAAACCGTGGGTAATAATAAGCAGTGCTCAGATACCCAAGGGTTTGTAGCGCTATATAAATGCTAAATTATTATTATATTGATAAATTGAGTGCCACAATGGTTCAGAAGTTAGCTCAGTGTGTGAAGCACCCATTGCTGAGATATGTGTGTTCATATTAGAATATCACATTGCAGCAAGGCTGGCTGAGCCTTTCCTATGTCTGAAGTTTGTAACCCTGCTTGCATATGTACTGTGTTTTGCAGAACAACATCTGCTATTATCAGCAATGTACCTGCACCAGATAGGGGTTACTATAAAAATGAACATATCCTCCATATGGTGAAGGTCTAGAAATTGGTTTGATCAGATGGGATGTTGTAAAACCTAGGCAATCACCTCCAATGATGGCATAAACTGTTAGTCCAAGAGATGAATAAGTATCCAAATTCAAAACTTTGGAATTAAAGCGTTCATGCTTGTATCCTGAATTTGTCAGCAGACGATACAGTGATCCTGGTCAAATCATGTAATATAGCTTACATTACTGTGCTGTCTTCTGTGAGGTTTGCCTTCTTGCGTGCTGCTGGTATTGTTTAGCCCATTGTTTGATCTTTCCTCTTATGTAGGCCATTTGGGTAGAAGGGTTGGTAGACAGACGTGAGTGGACCAGGTGTTGCAGGCCTCAGGCAAGCATATTTTAACCCCTTAAGTGCCAAAGGTGAGGTATCTCATCCTTGGGATTACCTCCCTGTTGCCAAGGACGAGATATCAATGAAACAGAAAAATTGTTAGAAGGCATTGAATGGCGAAATACCAAAATCACCAAAAAAGGCCTTGGTACTGGTCTGTGGGGGGGACCCATTGCAGTTAAAAGTTTAAGATCTGCGTGTTTGACAGAAAAAACGTTTTGATTTTTGGTAAAAGTCATAGGTTTTTATGCACGTTTATGAATGAAAATGTCAGAAGGCTTTGTTTTGGAAGTATTTAAAGCTTTACAATACAAAAGACAACCCCAGATTAAATGTGTTAAATCACTTCGATTGGTATGCTGGTACTTATATACTTCCCTTGATGATAGAGAGAATGAAGCTAGAACCATTGCCATTTTGCATAACACCTGTATATAATATTTAGTTTAAAATAGTCATGCTTGGTAATGTGATTTGTGTACTTTGTGCACACATTCCAGCTTCACCCCTTCAGCACCTAACCAATGTGTGATCCTGGGCATCTCATTTAATCTTGTATTGCCTAACCTCTCAGTATTGCCAGTCCCTAAACCTTTCAAAATGGTCAGCCCTTCAAAGTGTATTCATTCTCATGGCATGATCTTCATAAAAGTCTTATTCATGGTTTCACTGGCTATAGAGTTGGTTCCACTTTAATAGTGAGCATATTTATAATCGCACACCCCAGGAATTTGTCCCCTTGATATCTAATGGCAACACTATTTGAAAACCATATCCTACTTCTAATCTCTGTCTGGATAAAGACACCTTCCTGGTAGCTTCTAATCTGCATCCACTATCCATGCTACGTTATGCGTAGCTTTCTTCTTCCTTCCAAATGGTCTCCTCTATCCATGCATAAGCACCTTTGCATTCTGTGAGGCAGCTAATGTGAGTTCTCTGTCTATTATGGGTTACAAATACCTTTTACATACGGTCCTGCATTAATACTACAGGCTGCATACCTTTCTGGATGTTGTTGATAAAAATGATCCTGTATGTACTAGAACAGTAACCTCTTCATAGACTGCTAATGTCTTCAAATGCTATTTGTTTATCATTCTGATTAGAGCAAGAATGAAGAGGGTAAGGGAACTTAAAGGGAGTAAACATGCTTATTGTGCTGCGAGACAGCATATCAACCTATAGGTTGTGAGTGCGACGAGTGGGGGGCGTGGGGCGCCACCAGTATTCTTGATCCCTTAATTCCTTTGGTTTGGTGGAGGGGGGGTCCCAAAGATGTCCATGCCCAGGGCCCCAAAAGTGCTTAAGATGGTCCTGCTCGTAAACATACATCTTTTTCTGCGCCATTGCTGCTGAAGCTATAAGGAGCGCCTGTAAATCTAGCACAACCTATTTTTTTGGGTCAGCCATTTTGTCCTCTCGAAATTGCTGGTGTGTGACCTACTTCACTCTATGGGTAAACTTCGAATTCTTTGCTTTCCATTTCTAATTCATCCAGTCGTGTCTTAAATATTTCTACATGGACTAGTTTGTATATTTCCACCCCCTTTTTCAAGCATGTCTATTGATTATTTACTAGCTTGTTGAGAATTTGTTTTGTCACTTCACCAGTAGCCATTCTCAGCCACATTTATGATCTACGTGGCTCCATTTCACACTTTAATCTGAAGAAGAGCCTATGTTTGTTTTACACGATGAGTCCTTTAGAGCACCCCAGAGTTAATCAAGCGTTCTAGTGCCATGCAGTTCAGTTAAATGAGGCATTTCCTCAAGGGCAAGAGTTCACTCAAATTCGTAAGATTTGTGTTGTACTTGAATCTGCCCTCCTCCTAATATTGAGATCCTGTTTAAAAGCCCTTCTGAGTATTCTTCTGTGAATGCAAAGCTAGTCTCTCATGGCGTGCTAATTTGGCAAGTACTGTTTCGAAATTGGCCTCGTGACTAGCGTTAACTCAGCTGTGCACTTTTTAAGAGAAAGTCTTAATTAATAGACTCGCTGCTGTGAACACTGTATTTGTATTTGTATTTGTTTATTTGTATTGCGCAGCCTGCCCACGGGCATCAGGGCGCAGAAAGGTGGTTACAAGAAAGTGTTACAGCAGGTAGTTAGAGGTTACACTTATGTATACATAAACATATATAAATATAAATTATGTACAACATTTACAGGGGTAATATACAGATGCATTATATACAAGGTAGCCGGGAGGTGCAGCATGCAGCCAGTGTTACATAGGACTGGCCGCCATAGCGTCTTGCTCATGGAGCCAGTGTTTTGTTTTACTTTTGAAGGATTGGAGGGGAAGGGACATTCCTGAGTTCATTGGGTAAGGAATTCCAGAGCTTTGCTGCAAGGACTGGGAAGCTCGAGCCTCTGGCAGTTTGAAGCTTGAAACTGGGGATGATAAGTGTGTGCGCTTGTGCAGATCTTAAAGGTCTGGAGGCTGTGTGTTGGCTGTGTGTTGGCTAAAGCGCGCTGATAGTTATGCCGGTGCAGCGTTATTCTGTGCTTTGTGGCTAAGAACAAGTGTTTTGAGGGCGATGCGCCGTGCAATGGGGAGCCAGTGTATGTTACGTCTGGTGGAAGAGATGTTGGCGCACCTGGGTATGTTTAGGGCAGCCCTGATGGCGTTATTCTGGGTTACCTGTAGTTTATCAATGTTTCTTTGGCTCGTACCGAGTTAAAGGGCGTTGCAGTAGTCAATTTTTGATAAGATGAGGGTTCTGGCGAGAATAAGGCAGTTGTCCGTTGTTAAGAAGGGACGGCAAGCTGTGATCAGTTTACACGTATACGCGGATGCTGAGACTACTGAGTTGGTTTGTCTGTTGAGTGAAAGGGTGGAATCTAGGTAAATACCGAGGGTTTTAGTGACATTAGTAACCTTGATAGTGTTACCATCAATGTTAAAGGCCTCATATTTACTGTTGAGTTTTGCGAGTTTGGGCAGAGAACCTAGGATGAGTAGCTCAGTTTTCTCGTCGTTTAGGCAAAGCCCGTGGTGGGCCATCCACGCTTGGATGGCAGTGTAGACTGCATTAAGCGCTTTGGTGTCCGTTACATAATCCCCAGTGATAGGGATGAGTATCTGGGTGTCGTCCGCATAATTTGTGTAGGTAACACCCAGAGTGGTTTCGTAAATACGTTATAGAGCGTGGGGGATACGCATGAGCCTTGAGGGACTCCACAGGGGACGTGAGCTGGGTCCGCGGTGGCGAGTGGTGAGAAGACCCTCATGGACCTGTTTGCAAGGAATGAACTGATCCATGAGGTGGCTGCATCAGAGAAGTGGGCGGCAATTTTGAGGTGCTGGCAAAGGATTTGGTGATCAACCAAGTCGAAGGCCGCAGAGAGATCCAGTAGGAGTAGAAGCGCTTGTTTACCCTTGTCTTTCATGTCCTCAATTTGGGTTTTTAGATCTATCAGAGCTGTCTCAGTGCCGTGTCTCGGGCGGAAGCCCGATTGTCTGAGGCCTAATAGGTTGTTGGTATCGAGGTAATCTTGAATTTGTAGATACGCAGCGCGGTCCAAGATTTTGAGGAGGTAGGGCACCGTGGTGATGGGCCTATAGTTGGAGGGATTGCTAGGGTCTAGGTTAGGGTTTTTGATCAAGGGGATTACCCAAGCATCCTTGAGGTTGTTAGGTACTATGCCAGATTTAAAGGAAGAGTTGATGAAGGAGGTGATGAAAGGGGCAAGGTCGTGTGCTGCTTCCTTTACGATTGGAGCCGGGCAGGCGTCACCTTGGCAATTGGATGGTTTTAACTTCATAATGATGTGTTCCACTTCCTTAATGGTGAGGGGTGAGAAGCTGAAAGGTTGGAAGGAGTGTTTCGGTGATGGGATATTGTAGGATTGGGGATTACCTACTGAGTCTATGAGATGGGTTTTTTTGGCATTGATTTTAGCTTGGAGTGTAGTGATTTTGTTTAGTAATGCTTTTTGTATGTTAGCACACCATTCAACATTGGGGGTACTAAGATCTAAAGGAGCAACTGGGGACTCTAGTTCCTTGAGAATTTTAAAGAGTTCCTTAGTGTTGGATTGTGCTTGTATGATGCTGTTGTTGTACACTTCTTTTTTAGCCGCTAGTATGGCTTCCTTGTACGTGTGGGTGATGGATAGGAGGTTAATTTTGTTTACTGGTGAAGGGGAACATCTCCAGAGAGACTCCGCTTTATGTCTATCTTTGCGCAGTTCTCGTAGGTGTGGGATGAACCACGAGTTAAGGTGGTTGCGTGGTTTTTCTTTGCGCTGTTTGATAGGGGCAATGGAGTCAAGGGCTTTTAACATTGCTCGGTTGTAAGTGTCCACAAGGACAGTGGGGTCGGTGCAGGTGGAAGAAACCGAGTTCAATAAAGGGAGGATGAGTGGGAGTAGCTTCTCAATAGTGATGTCCTTCTTGTTGCGAGGGAAGGTAGGTGGCGCGGTGCAGGGTTTGTCTATGGGTTGGCAGGAGTTGATAGAGAATGTTATTTTATGATGGTCGGACCATGCACAAGGTGACACTGAGATTATATTTAATGCGCAATTTAAGTCTGAAACCCAATCTAGTGTGCGTCCCTTGATATGAGTCGGTTCATTGACATGTTGGGTGAGGCCAAAGTCAGAGAGGACACTTGCTAGGTCACAGGCTTTGGTATCGTTCGTATCCAGGTAGCCCAAATTGAGGTCTCCAAGTATAATGATTTGGGACTTAGGCTTGATGCTAGCTGCTAAAATGGCAGAGATGTCCTCTACGAATGTGGAAATGGGACCGGGTGGCCGGTAGATGAGGTGCACTGAAGCGGTATGGTTGGGTGAGATTGGGAGTTTAATTGAGAGTAGTTCGGCGGAGGGCAACTGGTAGGTGTTCACAGCTCTCAGATTAAGAGAGTTCTTGAATATGAATGCTAATCCTCCCCCCTTGGTTTGATTAGTGTCCCTGTCGCACCTAATGATAGAGTAGTTGTCGGGGATGGCAAGGGTCAAGGCAGGACCTGAAGCCGCATGTAACCAGGTTTCTGTGATTGCCAGAAAATCAAGGTTTTTGGTCACAATGAAGTCTGCGATGTCTAGCGCGTGAGCGGGGACAGAGCGGGCGTTGATGAGCGCACCTTTGAGTTTAGCTTGGGTATTGGGGGTGTTGGCTGGGGGGCCTCTGCCGTTGAAGGGGCTGCTAGGGTAGAGGTATTATTCTTGATGGAGTTAACCGGATTGTCCCTATTGTCTATGTTCACGTGATAGGACCAGTGGTGACATCTGGTTGCTAGTCTTAGGTTACGAACTGAGGTGACGCATGGTTTGCTACGTATCCTTGGGGTTAAACAGCTGGATAGGCCTGGCGATGAGGGTTCGTCTGCTGTGGGTTTAGGCCTATTGGTGTCAGGCAGGAATGATGTGATGATGCATTGCTGTGGTGTAGAAGGTGTTCTTGAGGTGTAATGTAGGCGAGAGCCAAGCCTCGCATTCCTGATGCGTGTATGGCACGGTTGGATAGGGATGGGTTTGGAGGCGAAGTGTTGTAGCCACAGAGCTGGCTCATTGAGATATGGGTTTGGAGCTGTCGTATTGTAGGATAGGGGTGAGTGCCGTAGGGTGGTAGAAGTGGTGGTCGCCAGGTTATGTTGTATAGCCATAGTGGGACCAGGTTGCGAGGTGGTTAAGGCCAAGATGGTGTACAGGGTGGTGTACAGTAAGTGAAGGGCCAGATGTGGCCGTGGCAGATCGACCGGCTTATATGTGATGGGGTCTGGTAATGGGCATTGTAGGTAAGTGGTCGGGGCACAATGCATTGTTGAAAATAGTGAAGCACAATGTACTATAAGGCACAATTACAATAAGGTCTGAAAGCGACCATAAGGCACTACACAATTACAATAAGGTCAGGAAGCGGTCATAAGGCACAACCCAATTACAATAAAGTCTGAAAGTGATCATACGGCACAACACAATTGCAATAAAGGTCTGAAAGCGACCATAAGGCACAACACAATTGCAATAAAGGTCTGAAAGCGACCATAAGGCACAACACAATTACAATAAGGTCAGAAAGTGATCATAAGGCACAACACAATTGCAATAAAGGTCTGAAAGCGACCATAAGGCACAACACAATTACAATAAGGTCAGAAAGCGACCAGAAGGCACAACACAATTACGATAAGGTCTGAAAGCGACTAGTTATGAGGGTGAAGGAGGTCAGGTTTCAACACATGGTAGTTAGTATGGTTAACTGGTACCATTAACTTCCCTTGCTTCGCTAGGATATCTGGCTAGAGTAGGATAGTGTAGATAGCAGGTGGCTAGTTGGTCAGGGTTTACCAAGTAAGATAGGCCATGATATTCAAGAATCACAGTGTGACATAGAATGCGTAGTTTGTAAGCGACCATGAGGCACAACATAATAAGAGTGGTTGTTAGGCTCCTACGAGGGATTGCAGGCAAGGTATACCTAGTTTCAAAATTCAGAAATTAGGCTAAAATACATGTACAATCTGGGTATACCTAATCTCAGTGCACTAGGAATGCAGAGGGCTAGTGTGCAGCTGGGTGAAACATTGTATCAGCAGTAACATGGTGGTGTGCATAGGTAATACAGTGTTGGTACAAGTATTTACTAAGCAGGCTAAGTGTGCAGGTAAGCGATAGAGTCAATAGAGTGGCAGAGATCAATATAGAACAGCGTAGGTTATAGTAGTCAATGCACTGTTCATTGTTATGGTCTGCAGCTTTGTGCGTTAGTTTTGTGTAGAGCACTCTGGAGGGTGTGCTTACCTGGGGCTGAGTGGAGGGCAGAGTACTGGGCCCCAGGCTCCTTTGGCTCCGGACAGGCTCAAGACAGGGCTGCCTTGTTGGGCAGCCTTTGTGGGAGTGCCGGCGTTCGTCATAGTCATGGGGCACGGGTGGTGACCGCCGATAGCGGGAAGAACACTATTCCTCCACCTTAGCAGGGGACTTCGCTCTGCAAAGCGGCGAACAGGGGCAAACAGGGTCGAATGGCCTTAAGAAGCCTTTGGATGGCCGCCGGCTCTTCCGCCTGCCGGCGGATGTTTGTATTTAAGTACAAATACAAATATGCGTTGCCTAGCAAAGTAGAGGCGTCTCAGCCTCATTTCCGTGCCACATCGCGCCCGACATTTTGAAAAGGTGGATGTCGGCGCGTGCGGCTTTAAAAGGAAGATGGGGGGCTAAGGGTGCCAGGGAGGACGATGGGGTGCCCAGGCAGGGCAAGATGCAGCATCAGCTGGTGTCTGCGGGCGGGGATGGCCAGCTGCTGCTCGGATGCAGCGTGCTCCTCGCCGGGATCTCCTTGCCGGGTCCTCGTTCCTGGTGGGTGTGGGGGCTCCTGCCCTCTCCACAAGTGGGGATGAAAATGAGGGGCAAACAGGGTCGAATGGCCTTAAGAGGCCTTCGGATGGCCGCCGGCTCTTCCGCCTGCCGGCGGATGTTTGTATTTAAGTACAAATACAAATACGCGTTGCCTAGCAACGTAGAGGCGTCTCAGCCTCGTTTCCGTGCCGCATCGCGCCCAACATTTTGAAAAGGTGGATGTCGGCGCGTGCGGCTTTAAAGGGAAGATGGGGGGCCAAGGGTGCCAGGGAGGCGATGGGGTGCCCAGGCAGGGCAAGACGCAGCATCAGCTGGTGTCTGCGGGCGGGGATGGCCGGCTGCCGCTCGGATGCAGCGTGCTCCTCGCCAGGATCTCCTTGCCAGGTCCTCGTTCCTGGTGGGTGTGGGGGCTCCTGCCCTCTCCACAAGTGGGGATGAAGATGAGGGGCAAACAGGGTCGAATGGCCTTAAGAGGCCTTCGGATGGCCGCTGGCTCTTCCGCCTGCCGGCGGATGTTTGTATTTAAGTACAAATACAAATACGCATTGCCTAGCAACGTAGAGGCGTCTCAGCCTCGTTTCCGTGCCGCATCGCGCCCGACATTTTGAAAAGATGGATGTCGGCGCGTGCGGCTTTAAAGGGAAGATGGGGGGCGATGGGGTGCCCAGGCAGGGCAAGATGCAGCATCAGCGGGTGTCTGCGGGCGGGGATGGCCGGCTGCCGCTCGGATGCAGCGTGCTCCTCGCCGGGATCTCCTTGCCGGGTGCTCGTTCCTGGTGGGTGTGGGGGCTCCTGCCCTCTCCACAAGTGGAGATGAAGAGGAAGAGGAAGGACCGTCTCCATGACACACGTGTAACGTGGGTGTTTCAATTATATGTGCAAAAGTGCAACACCTTGAATTACTTATTCAGTAGGAATGAAAGCAACAGCATCTTTACGGATGATACATTCTGACGCTTTTTCACTCTTTTACATTGGAAACCTCGTGCTCATTTTGGATTTTGTTGTTTTGTATGACATAGTTCACATAGCTACACTTCTTTGTGAAATATTCCCCTTATCTCGGACGCAAGTGTTCGCATCCGAGTTGTTGTGGTTTAAAAGACTATCCACTAGAAGGCCTCGATTATCCGCGAAACTCTTCAGGTAAATAACCATGGATTAGACACTTTGAGATTGACACTGCCATTAGACAATTCCTGTCTATTCCTGTCTATTCCTGTCTGCCAGGCCAGATGAGAGGGAAGCCAGAGCCGTCGAACTGCAGTCACATTCATCAAGGGTTCGGTAAGCATACCCGCACACTGGCTCATTATGACTAAGCCTCCATCCCTTTGTGCTGAAAATGCCTGTATTTACACAGATAGCACATGTGACTTGGAGTGTATTGTTACACGACGTAGTGCTTAATAACAGAGTAGGGAATCTGTATGCCAACGCCTACACACATTCAAATACTGACATCATCCTTCAGAGAGGGCTTTTTAATACAAAGCCTCTGCTATATTCCCAATACAAGCGCTCACCCATAGTCTCCCGTGTCTAGAGACCGCGGAACACGGGGTGTAAACGACTTTCGCCTTAATTACCAGACCGTATAGATGCCGAGCTAAAATGACCCAGCAGAGAGCATAAAATACCTTGCAATAAAGTTGGCAAATTAAGAAAAACTCACAAATAGGTGAAAGCAATCTTTCATTCAGGGGACTCAAACTCAAAATCATATCCAGCCTTGGCCAAAAGGAAGACCGCATTGGCAAAGCCAGTAGGACAGGCTTTGTAAATGTAGAGGGTAAAACTTTTTTGTCAAGTTCAAAAAAGTCTTACCATCTACATTTGCAGAGCCAGACCGATAGGCTGCACCAATACTTGCCATTGAAGACTTTCCACTGAAGAGAATCCCCAATGATTCTGCCTCATAATTACTGCCAGAGTGCTATGCTCCCGCTTGGCTGTGCAGTCCATTTGCTGCACCTATCCTAAACTAAACATTGTTTACTTCGATGTTAGGGTGACCACATTTAGTTTCACACCACCGTCCATCAGCTCAACTCTCTCCACTCAGAATTTTGTAATCTACCCTCTGTTAAAATCCTGATTTACAGGAAGAAATCAGCAGTCTTTAATGTAAACAACAGGGCTTTGTGGCCATGCAAAGGAGACATTTCTGAAACACGCATGCATATATTTTTTAGCAGATAGCTTCTCGGGGTTGCCATCGTATCATTTCTTTTTATGAAGACGTGTCAAATGTTCATTCGTATCCCAGATTAATGCTTTCTTTGAAAGATTTTTAATGGTGGAATACATTTCCCCTTTCTCAGTGGGCAGCTTCATATTCATTTCTTTGCGGAAAGAGAGTGTTACTTCTTTTAGGCTTGCCCTATAAGTATTCAGTTTTTCTTTCTCATTCATATTGTTTCCAATAAGTCTCATTAAACTCTCTTCCTCCCCTTCCCACATCACAATCCTTATATAAAGCTTGCAACAGCATATTTTCCATTAGGTTTCCAGGGAAGTTAACCCCAATTCGCATCTTATGGCCTCAATTGGGGTTGACCTTGAGAGGCCCAGCAAAGGTCTCCACAACTTTCCTTCGAGCTTCCCTAGGTTATCCATGTGCTTTACCCCCACTGATTCCAGTGCGTATAACGCTCCAGGGATAATACAGCTTTTATAGACTTCCAGGTAGCCTTCTATGGAGTATCCACCCCTGTCTGACATGTATTTTCTTATGACGTTCCATTTCTTGGTCACTTTTGACTTTACCATCTCAAAATAGAAACCTCAGTATAATCAAGAGGTGCAGTTTTAGAGGTTGTAGGTTGCAAGGTTATGGATATAGAACGGCAGTAGTTCAAAATTATCACAAGGATAAATACAGTAGAATGAAATGCATTGAGATGAGTGTCTTTACAAGGGAGAAAGTGACATACTCTGTGTACTGGGACCAGCATGGTGGTAAATCGGGATGCCGCAGACACATGCACATAAGAGAGAAGTAATATCGGTTACAAGACCGGGAAAGCCTTACCCAGGAGGTTGTGGGCTACGTCGACGATGCTGGCTGAAGGGATCGCGAGTCAAGGTATGGATTTGCGGCGCCATGTAGTAACAAGGGCAGACGTCAGGACAAGGTTGCAAGGTGTGGCTCCTTGTGAGCCTTGTGAAGATCCGAAAGAGTAAAATGCTGCTGCCAGAGAGTTGTTGAGGCTCAATTATATGGGAGTTATTGTCACATAGAGGGATGAAGAACGAGCAAGGAGGCATATAGAACATAGGTAGGTGCCAGTTAGAGACCGGACCCACGAGCTGTAAAGCAGCTAAATGTAGTGAACAGACAATGCAGTGAGGGCGCTATATGGGATTGCCGGAAGTGTGTCCAATGAATACTATCAGGCTAGATGGTAGGCATGGAGGTAAGGCCAGTATGTGATAACATATGCAACAAACCCCAGGCACAAACCGGTGAGAGGGAAATTTAACAAGCCGATGAAGCGGATGGATGCGGCTTACCTTGGAGATCTGAGTTTCCGAGGACGCCTCCAGGTGCACAGGTGAGATACTGTGGCATGGCGGCCTGGCAGCATCGCCGGCAGAGAGCAAGTAAGACCGAGGCCTTACCTGCAGGCTTTTATACAGGGCTGGATGTGCCTCCCGACTGGTTTTGGCTGAATTCCATTTGTCGCACTTCAGCCAATTGGGAAGTTGAAATGTCGGATGTTGGCTTGTTATCTTCCTTGATGCACAACTGTGCGACGGCCATGCTGGAATGGCCTTGCCGGGGGGCACTTGTACATTGCAATCTGCGTTAGGTGGGCAAGCTGATGGTGAGCATGGGACAAGGAACCAAGTAATCTGCTGTACTAGTGAAGTCACTCATGATGCCATAAGTGATGCCATTTGTGATGTCATCAGTGTGCATAGGGGGCGAGCAAATGGGGCATCATAGTTAAGGTGGCGCAGCTTCAGCACCTGCTGAATTTTGAGAGTTTAGTAGTGTTAAATCAGCAACTTAACATGACTTTAACTAATGTTTTTTCACCGAATATATAGGTACACCCATACATATATTCACGTGCACTCCGCAGTTAGTTCTACTTCTAAATATGCTTTTAGTATAATACAGATCAACACCAAATGTTCTCCTTTCCTTCCCACCTGCTTCCCCCAGCAACTTTGTAAAACTTCATCAAAACAATCACTATATAGGTACAAATGTTCTCTGATAATATAATATGACGATTCATTTACTCTGATGGTCTGTTACATTACAAACGCAGATTACATTTGTAGCACATGAAAAACACAAGCAGCTAAAAGGTTCACATATAACAGCAGCTCAGAGTTGTTACTCAAAATTACAAGACACAGAATCAAAACATTCTAGAGGTTCTGATTTAGTAAGGATACAATGCCCCACTGATTGCATTCTCTGCATCACGGAGCAGATGCATGTTTTGGATTGGGAGCCCGGTGAGTCTATCCATTAGCCACACTGATGTGCAGCACAGAATTAGAAACATTAATGTTGCAAGCATCATGAAGCAAAAGAAGATCTTAAAAATACATTCACTAGGTCTCTCTTCAACTTACAGTCAAAAGCGAGCACCACAGAACACATGAAACATGAAGATGATATGCATCAACACCATTTTATTTTCCACTTTCAGAGAGAAAGGGTGGGAAAAACACCTATTGGTTAAGGAACCAACACAAGAAGGACATTCTGAGGCATGGTTGTCCAACTCCAGGACTCGAGGTCTGGAATGTGGGATGTATTTACCCATGCATCCGAGCCCTACCTCAAAACTGTGCAGTACTGACATGGAAAACCTCATGATGGCCAGAGCTTCCCAGAAAATGCACAGGGAAATGCATGAAGAATAGGCTGCCACTCATTTTTGCCGATGTTATGGGCACAGAAGGACACTGCCTAAAACCACCATTGGACTACCCACACAGTAGTCTGAAACCATTGGGAATGGCAATGCTGATTGCCAAATGCAACCTAGAATTGTTGGGAATTCATTTTCTTAAATCCCAAAAATGGGTGCAGTACCAGTACTCACCACTATCCAAAAGCCGGCAGTTTAAAACCACCCTGTGTTTCTCTGAAGGCAAGCCAAAGTGCCTATTTCAAACATTGCAATATGTGCAAAATATTCACTGAACACCAGCAGACATTTGGTAGAATGGAGTTTTGTGTGCCTACAAAATCTGGGAAATGAAGAGCCCAGAACAATGCTTATAACAAAACTGGCTGAGCTATGGAGTCAGCAGTTTAAGTTGCACTGGATTTAAAGACACTAAAATCGAAAATGTTAGATTAAATGAGTGACCTATGTTTGATATCACATGCCTTTGTAACTTTTGAAATGTCATAGTTTTGCACTTAGACTCAGCATCCTAGCTGCATGTGTAAAATTGCAAGTTAAGTTAAAAAGCAACAAAAAAACCTGCCAGTTAGCTGAAGGTCTGGCTTAAGGAACTTGATTTTGCTTGGCAGCTACCCCCATCAGGAGTGAAACTTGAGTCACCACTGTGTTCCCAGGCCAACCTTCCTTTTGCTGCCCACACTAAGGATATGCCATCTATCTGATAATTGAATTACCTGTGCTCTGCAGGAGAGTGAACAAAGCCCTCTTCACTCAGGCAAAGGTTTTATTACGCAGTCGTAAAATGTAGCTTCCTCTTGGCAGGAGCTGGGAGGGGCACTGCCTGTGAGAGCAAGCTGGCTTGGCAGAACTGGATTAACCAGTATTTCTACCTTGTGCTGAGAGAAAACCACACCCCTTTGGAGCCAGAACATAACTTTAAAAAGATGGATCATTCATAGAGCGGACATGTGAAAATTTTATAAATGATACCATAATTCTTGTGATTTTTCTGCCCACATTTTAAGAGGTTTTTCGACCCGGTGGTATGTTCAGGGGGGCTTTAGCGGAAAAATGGATATTACTCTAACTGTATGCATGTTAAAAATCTGAAACTTCTTCTGTTAATGTCCATACTCCCTGCACACATGTATGTAAAGTTGGGTCAATGTCAGAAATTGAAAAATAAGTTAAAAAGTGAAATATGTGCCATTTCTGAATGCAAGCTCTTAGAAACAGCAGATTTGGACAGAGACATGGCTAAATTCAGCCACACCATGTATATGTAATTTCAAGCAACTGTGTAACTGTGAAATATGTCTTTTATTATCAAATATAGAATATGTGCAATCTGACAGAGGAGTGTCCTATCTGCAAGCCATAAAATGACATCCCTCTGACTCACAGTTCATTCCCCAATCAAATGATAAATGGAAGTTTGACCAATTAGAAGCGGAGAGAGAGGTAGGGTCAGTGATGCTAGAACACACCCACATTCTAAACACATAAAAGCAGACAGACAGGACAGATAGGGACCTTGAATTCCATCTGCAGCGGGACGCTCTGCCGGAAAAATCCATACTTTACCTCCATCAAACCTCCAGAAAGCCAAACTAGAGACCAGACCAGAGAGAGAAAGCAGTGCTGTACCCAGAGAGACCCAGACCAGCAGAGAGAGCTGACCCAGATCACTGTGAAGTGCAGAGGCCAGACCAGACCAGACCAGAGTCCAGTTTAAACCCTGACCAGATCCGTGACGAGGCCCATTTAATTCAAGAATATAGTGTGAGTACCCAGCAGAACTGTGTAGAACCAATCTCTTAGTTTAAATTCATCTAATTCAATCTATTTAACCTAAGTAGAACTGTAGCTTAGCAATTGTGTTATCCTGCCATCATTTTTAAAGCTGAAAAAGTGTGCGTTTAAAATTTCAAATCTGAAAAACGACCTTTATTCAATCGTTCATATCTCCGCAACCGTTTGTGCTAAAGACTTGCAGTAACTTTCATTTTGAAGCTGAGATCCTAGGCTTTCCTAGGACCCCAAAACGATAGAGATAGTCCTTGTGGTTCCTCTGTAATAGCGCTCGGCGCATCCGCGAATTTTGCCGCGATTTGCAAATTTCTTCACATGTAAAAACTGCTGCTGCTTGCCTTCCATTTGCCAGAAATTCGTTTAACCTGCTAACTATCCCTGATCATTGCTAGTGTGAGCCTGGACTAATATTAACTAGATACCACTCACCCTGAACCTCTGAAAGGGAATTAAAAGCATTTCCGGCATATTTCTCATCCATTGCTAGCACATATAAAAGCATTTGCCTGTGTTTTAAACTTCTGTTGTCTAAGCTTGCTGGGGTGAACTGATTTACATTGATTGCATTTCTGAGAACTGTGTGTTTTCCTTCCATTTCCTTGCCTTGCATCAAGGGGGGGAGGGGATTGCCAGAGAAAAGTGATTACATTGTTTGGTTGAAATCATATTGAGTATTTCTATACTGCATTTCATTCATTCAACCTTGCATCCATTTGAACTCTATAAAGCATTTTGTACCACCTTCTTCTTTTGTTCCTATTCACCTGTGTGCTACCTTATCCATTTCATGTCAACTCGTTAGTGATTATAAGAAGTGTGCTAGTGCCAGATTCTCCGTTGTTGATCTTTATCATATCAGATTAAGTGTGCTATTCAATTATTAATTTATTATAAAGTGTGATATATATATATTTTAAATTATCAAATAAACCTTTTTAACTTGCAAAACCAAACTACTTCTTGGCTCAGTGGGGTCAGGGGGATTCCAAGAGAGGGGTGTTATACAGGGGTAGTCATCCAGAACACATGAACTGGACCTAAAGATATATCAATAAGGGTTTTCATTCAGTATTCTAGACTAGGCGTTAACTTAGCTGTAGTGCTGAATTGAATCCTCTTACAAATTGGGGGCTCGTCCGGGATCTTGGGTTAGATTTACCACTTGTGCAGCTTAATACAGTGTGCTAACTGACGGGATACATACATCCGGTCGGATCACCACGCTGCATTACGCTGTGAAGCATTCCTCAAAAGGGACACTCCAAGAAAAGTTCTGTTCTGCAAAAATAAAATACAAACTTCTGTAAGTCAGGACAGAGACCAATCTCTAGAATGACGACCTTAGTAGACATGAAAATGGCCAGAGAGCACCTCTTGCATAAGCTATTTGTGAGAGGTGAATGGACCGAACAGGGCCAGGATGCGTGGTTGCAGGCAATCACACAACAGGTCACTGAAACAGGGTCAGATATATATAGAGATCAGGGTCCATTACATGTGGCCCTGAGTGAACTATATATGGCTCCTAAAGCCAAAGAGGAACACAATAAGATTGCCAGGATAGCAGCATACCTGTACCTATATATGGGAGACATGCAGGATAGATGTGCTGAAAGCCAAAATCTGGCAAATAGGCAACAGATGGCATTACAGAAGGTCCAATCTGACCTGGTCTCTTCTGAGCAGAGGCTGCAGAGGAGCCAGGAGTCAGAAGATGATAGTAGGCAGCACATCATTAAAATAAAGAAGGATATGGATGTGCTGCAACAGGAAAAGGTAGAACAGGATACCAGATTTCTGGCCTTGCAGAAGGAATACCAAGAAGGTTTGGACTCCCTACTGCAAAGCCAGAAAAAGCTGGAGCAACAACTGGACTTCAACAGGGTATGTGCTGAGCAGGTAGTCACCCTGCAAGGCCACCTAGATAGAGTGAAGGCAGAGAGCAACAAACTAATTCTGAAAGACCTGGATACCCAGGCAGAGTTTGATCAGGAGCGCCAGAATGCTGGTGCCTTCCAAAGGCAAAGGGACGACCTGGCAGCACAGATGCAGGCTCTCAGTCAGGAAAGGGATACCTTAGGCCAGGAAGTCTGCCATTTAAAAAGAAAAATGGAAGAAAATCACCTGACCCACCAGGGACTGGGTGACCTCCAAAAAGAACACAAGAACTTGTTAGAGCACACCAGGAGGGTGGAGGATGCTCTAGCAAGAAAGGAGCAGGCCAATAGGGACACAGCTCAGGAGGTAACCCTCCTGCAGCAAAGACTGGCCCAGTTCTCCAGGACCAACCAGGAAGCACAGAGGGAAAATGAGGCTCTCTGCCAGCACAATGAGAGGCTCCAGCAACAGGTAGCGATGCAGGAGAGACTGATAGAGTCGAGTAAGGCCTTAACAGAGGAACTGAAAGCACAAATGCAGGCTCTTGCATTGCAACAGGGAGCAGGGGCGGATAGAGATGAGGTCCGCTGGGAAAGAGAGATTCCTGACCATAACCGCAGGAGCCCTAACACCAGGGGCCTTCATCTCCCCCAGTCCCTGGACTCTACCACCCCCATGTCCCCTGGCGCACATGAGCACAGGGCCACAGGGATGGCAGATTACTATCCAGCTAAGAGTATGGGGCTCATAGGCCAGTACCACTCAGGAATGGAGGGGTGGGCATCCGGGTATGGGCACCCAAGTACAGTACAGTTCAATGGGGAACCCCAGGAGAGTAGGCCCATTAAGGGCATCCTGAAAACCTCTGCCCAGTTAGGTCAGTGGAGGGGGTACCCATCAAATCCTGGCAGCAAGGAGGAATCTGAAGACTCCTCTGAACTGCGCAGGACACAGGAGACCAGGTCCCCACATTCTGCCAGCCATTCCCAGGCTCGCAGAATCCGGGAAAACCTGGAAGAACAGACGGGAACCTCTGGGAGCAGTGCCTCTGAGTCCGAGGAAGAATGGACAAGGGTTACCCGAACCAAAAAGGCCAATAAGGCAAAAAGGGCCTTGCTTAAGGACCACTTAAAGCAGATTAAGGCGATCAGGAGCGTCATCACGCCTTACCATAAGAATGCTAAGTATTCTGTTTGGGAGCACTTAGAGTTGTTTGAACAAATGATGGAGACTTTCCATTTGAAGGACAGCCAAAGCTGTATTCAATATGTAAAGTGGACATTCTCCCCGGAATACTCCAGTTTCTTTGCGGGGCTGGAGGACCAAAATCATTTAAGATGGTCCACATATAAGGCGGCCATCCTGAAACATTTTTCTGTTCACAGAAATCCTCAAGAGGCTCGCAAGGCAGTCTACAATTTGCAATGTGGGGAGGATCAGGCCCCACAAGAATTTGTGCAGGAGTTAAAGCGTGCTTTTGCACAGACCACAAGAAGGGTGCGCACAGATAGTAGAGAGTTCATAAATACGTTTTTCCATGCCTTGCCCAAATACATCATGACCCAGCTCGTGAGGGATTTTCACGAGAAAAGATCCTTAGATTGGGTCATTGAACAGGCTACCCGGATCTATGAGGTGCAGAAACCGGTAGATAGCAAAAGTAATGCCCAGAAAAACCCCAAAGCCAACAGCACCCCTGCTGCTGCCAAGGTGGCAGAGGTAAAGGTCAACCCCGTTTTGGATTTGGAGATGGGGGGGCCTAAAAACCTACCTGCACCTAATAATGCTAGGCCCAGGAGGTCCTCGGGTCAGTCACAGACCGGGAGCCAAGGAGGCAGCCCCACAAATGGGGTCCCTCGCTCTCCTGATTATGTAAGTCCCCGTTACAAGGGAAATCGACCCATCCTGGGTTATGTGTGGACTCCTCCAGCCCAAGGGGGGGGATCCAGCCAAGCACCTAACCCAGGGAACTTCCCTCCAAGCTTCCCACAGGAGGGCAGAAATTTACCAAACCCTGGGCAGAACTTTTTCCCCAGATATCCACCTGACTTTCAGCCCCAAAACCATCCATCCTTCTTTCCCCAATTCCCTGAGCCCAGACCACTGAATCCGGGAGAGGGGAGGCCAAGGGTGGAGGGGTACCCAAATCTTCCCAACCCGGGGTATTACCAGAGGAGGGACAGCTACCCTTCCCGGGATCAGCCCAGGGGAGAAAACAGGACCCCGTATCAGCCTGAGCGGGTTTCCCAGTTAGAGCGCCAGGTTCAAAACATGGCGCGGGATCTGGGTCACATACTGAGGGCTCAGCAGAACCCTCAGATGGGCGTGCCGGCGCAGAACGCACCCAACTCTGGACCTGGTGCTCCAGAACAATGACGGGGGCAGCACCCCGATAACTCACCGGTTCCCAGGGAGGAGGCACAAAGGGAAGGGGGGTGTAAAGCCTTGGAGGAAGCTTCTTTCCTCACTTGTAAACAGCCCCTGGAAACCCAGGAACCGGAAACAAAATCTCTTGCCCCTGAAAGTCTGCCTCCTAAGGAGCAGAGGGGGGGTAGGAGAAACAAAAGACCCAAACAGACTCAGTTTGAGGAGGAGGTACAGATCTTCCAATTTGAGGGAGAGGGATCCTCAGAGGATCCTGGGAAAAGGATCTTCTCCTTCAGAGAGGGGGGAACTCCCCCCAAAGAAAAATGGGTCCCTAGGGATGCAAATCCAGACTGGGGAGATGTGGAGACTGAGCTACCGCCGCCCACCATCTCATCCCAGAACCAACAGCAAGAAAATCCCCTGGTTCAAACCCATCCTGGGGACTGCCTCCAAAAAGGGGGGGGCGGCCCAGAACCGGAACCAGGGGAACCCACAATGGCTCTGATCTCCAGTTGCCAACTGTTTCTTTCAGATTCCCAAGACTCTCCACAGAATTCTGCCCAAATCTCTTCGCTAGCAATGTCCAAAACCAGAAAGTTAGCCCACCAGTTGTCCAAAAATGTACATTACCTGTGCCCCCTTGAGGAGAAGGAGGGAAGATATTATGCCCCGGTACAAGTACAGGGGCAGGGTACAATCTCGGCACTGGTGGACACTGGATCTCAAGCTACCCTTCTGTCCAGAAGGGCCTTTGACGAACTGAATGCAGGAAGGGGAGAGAATTACCAAATTCCTCTCCCCTCTCTTCCGGGACAACTACAGAACTTTGACGGGAAGGAAATTCCCGTTGAGGGGACTGCAGACTTGGACATTAAAATTGGGCGACATAAGTTGAAACACCCGGTCATAGTTGTGACCCCAGAGGGCACCCCTTGTTTACTAGGGAATGACCTCCTGAGAAGGTTGTCACCCCTAATAGATTGCGTAAACAGGGTCCTCTGGACCCAGACTAGCCGACCAATAAAATTAAAACAGAGTGTCAACCATGTTAGTTTAAACGGCACCTGCCACATGGTTGAACAAAAATCTGACCAAGTAGAATTTCACTTCCAGAACAACCAAACTCCAGACGTGACAGTAATAGCAGTAGGACAACAGACGGGTGATGGGGGGTCCTCTCTATTTCTGAAAATCAACCTTCCTTCCAGTCTAAAGTGGTATTCCACGCTGGAAGGAAACACTCTGAAATTCTATACTAATCCACAATCAGAAACTCCCACTCCTATAGTCCAGAAAGATGTGAAATCAGCTCAGAGCCTGGCTGATATTCAGCAAATTGGAGAGCAGTTGTTCATCCCTGTTCAGTTAAATGATGGGAAGGACTCTGTTCTCGCTCGAGTGTGTGTGAACAACGGTAAGAGCTTCATCAGCGAAGCCATGTTTCGCCAACTCCCAAAAGATCCAGCCATTCCCACCTTCAAACTGATAGACAAATGGGAAATGGACCTGGAAGCACCTAATTCCAAACATCTCCTGCCAAGCAGGTGTATGCTCAAAATCTCCATTGGCAACAAGAGCATAGTCCACAATTGTTGGGTCGTGCGAGACGTCCCTGCCGCCTTTTACTTAGGCAGTGACATTCTCAATCGCTTTGCCATTAGTTTGGACCTAATAAACTTCAAAGCTTGGTCCCGATTAGCGGATAATCCCATGGGCTTTGATGATCCAGAAAAAGCATTTAGGTCAGCTCAATTGCTACCTTATGCAGTTGAAATTCAGGTTAAAGAGGAAGTCACCATCCCAGAAAGGACCCGACAATTCTCCCTGGAAGTGAAAGTTAAAAGGGGACAAGAGTTGAAAAACCCTGATGCTTACATACATCTAAATGCTTCTCTCCAACAGCAAGGGTTGGGGGTAAACCCAACACCATTAGTCAACATAGAACATGACACCATTCTAATAGAGGTGGATAACAGCGACTTAAAGAGTATTACTCTAGCCGCAGGCACCATCATTGGAATGGCGGTTGATGACCGACATTTTTCCATCGACTTATTAAATGAACTGTTAGGACCAATCCCCAAGGACTGTTTTGACAGTGACAGTGAGGACAATACAACACCAGACAGGATTTTTACCCGGCATGGGGGGAACTTCCTGGTGTACACTTCCTGCCCTTATGGTAAGGAAGATGTGACTTGTGACTTCAGGAGGGATGAGGTGATTTTCCAGGTCCATGAGGGATGCCTTGCCCACCTGAAGCCTCCGGTCCAAATCAGCACTCTGACCAGGGACTTCTCCACCCAGCTGGAGGAGGCCGCGGAGATAGCCAAACCAGAAGTCTTTCCAGGCTTCAGGCAGATGGTGGAAGAGAGAGTCAACCTAGCTGATGCCTGTGTGACTCTGGAACAAAAGCGAAAGTTGAAACAAGTTTTCTTGGATTTCCAAGATCTCTTTGCGGCAGACTCATATGACTGTGGTCGCACCGACATCCACACAACCACAATCCCCACGGACCCTGGCATGACTCCAGTGTTTGTGAAGCAATATCGCTTGCCTCTCGCATCAATGGAGTCCCTTACTGAAATAATTAAGAACCTTGAGTCCCGGGGAATAATCCGTCCAGTCCACAGCACCTTCAATAATCCGGTGCTGGGAATATTGAAGCCAAACGGCCAGTGGAGACTCTGCGCCGACCTTAGGGAGCTCAACAAACGGGTCCATACTTCCCGATGGCCTCTGCCCTACATTGACCAAGGGCTGGCCCAGATCCAGGGGTCACAGGTATTCACTGCAATAGACCTGACCAATGGATACTGGACTGTGCCTGTCAGTAGGGAGGACCAATACAAGCTGGCTTTTACCTTTGGGGGCCAGCAGTACACATGGACCCGGACTCCCTTCGGATACCTCAACTCCGGCAATGAATTCAACATTTTCCTACATAAGGCCATGCCTGACCTGGGTGCGAGGGGTAACCTGGCGTATGTAGATGATGTCCTCATCAAAAGTTCATCTGTGGAGGAACACATAGCGGAGATCCGTTATGTTCTGACACAGTTGAGGGCTGCCGGAGCAAAACTTTCCTTTCAGAAAGCACAGTGGTGTAGAACCCGTGTTAATTTCTTGGGGCATGAGATTACTCCTCAGGGTCTCTGTCCCCAGGAAAAGAAAGTGGAAGCACTTCAGAAACTGAAAGACCCCACAACTCTGCGGGAACTAAGGAGCCTCCTTGGACTGACTAATTACAGCAGAAAGTTCATTGAGGGCTACGCAGAGATCACCAGACCCCTGATTCATCTCCTGAAGGGGGGGGTCAAGTGGGAATGGGGTCCAGAACAAGCCGAGGCGGTAAAACAACTCAAAAGAAGCCTCTCACAAGCGCCTTGCCTAGCTTACCCTGTCAGAAACAAGGAGTTCTTCCTGGAGACGGGGTTCTCTGATACGTGCTTGACGGCAGTATTATACCAAAAGCATGACAAGGTCAATAAAGTAATCTCCTATGCGAGCAAAACTTTATCCTCTGTGGAGGAAAAATTCAACGATTGTGAGAAGGCACTCCTGGCAACGGTGTGGGCATTGAAGAATTACCGCCCGTTTATCCAGGGGGAACACATCATAGTGGAGACTCCACACCAGCCTCTGCAATATCTCCCAAGTGACAGAATCCGGGCCGGAAATGTGAGTAATTCCCGAATTACTTCCTGGATTCTGTCAATGCAAGGCTTTCCTGTGGAGGTCAGATATGGCCAAAACAAGAAGAGTCCCCTCGCGCAAGGTCTGGCTGACTTGCATGATTGTGCCAGAGAAAACTGTCTCGAGGACGAAAGTCTAAAAATAAAGGACAACATGGAGGCATACCTTAATTCCCCCCACAAAGTCTTTGAAGAAGACAAGTGTGAGGGAATGCCCACTGTGTATGTGGATGGATGCTCTTACCATGTTGACAACAACGGGGAGAAAGAACTGGTGGCTGGCGTAGGGAATGCATGGGTGAATGAGTCCCCAGAACCCTCCGCTGGATACAAAATTGGTCCTCGAAGTAGTCAGGTGGCAGAATTGATGGCTGTGCATCAGGCCATCCTCACTGCTGTCCAGCATCAACTCCACGAACTGGTCATAATCACAGATTCGGATTATGTACGGAACGGGTTCGTGGAGCACCTGGTTAATTGGAAAACCAGAGGCATGTTATGTGCTAACAACAAACCCTTGAAACATGGGAAGTTGATCCAAAACATTGATGATCTGGTCACATCGAATGGGATGACCATCTATTGGAAGAAGATTAAGGGTCATTCCAAAGTAGAGGGACCAGACAAAACTGGAAATGACGTAGCTGATCAGCTGGCCAAAACCGGGGCCATCCAAGGGGATCTAATTGAGATTGAGTCCCTGTTGGGGGAAATCCAGGTCACTGCCATCACTAGGTCCCAGACAAATGCTCACAACGACCTTTCAATTGCACAATGGAGTAAGGAGACCCCTGATGCTGATTTGATTACTGCTCAGAAGGGGGATCCAATTATTGGTAAATTTTACCAGCAGCTTGAAGACCCTGAAAACCTTCCCCTGACGGATACCGATTACATTGGGAAAGAGGACCTAAGAGTGTTGATGAAATGTCCAAAAATGTTCCGAATCCAAGACGGTTTGTTGGTAAGGAAATCCAAGGCTGGCCACGATCAGTGGGTGGTTCCTACCTCATTCCGAAGCCTGATGTTAAGTCACGCCCATGATGCGGCCACCGCCGGTCATAGGGGGTTTCACACAACACTGGAAATCTTAAGAGAGGTTGCATACTGGCCACACATGGGCCAGGACCTCAACCAATATTTGAAGGGTTGTCTTGTGTGTGCACAATTTCAGCCGACATCCCTCACACACCGGGCGCCTTTACAAAAGAGGGGGATGACCCTGCCATGGTCAGATTTACAAATCGACTTTGTAGGCCCTGTGATTCGCTCGGCTAGGGGGAATAAGTACATGTTGACTGTGACATGCTTGTTTACCAAGTGGGTGGAATGTCTCCCAGCCCCAAATTGCAAGGCAGAAACTGCAGCTGCCTTGATGATTAACCACATCTTTTCCCGTTTTGGTCTACCTCAAAGGATTGAGTCAGACAGAGGTAGCCACTTCACCAGTGAAGTAATGACAAAGATGTGGGAGATACTGGGGGTCAAGAGAAAGCTGCATATTGCTTATAGACCAGCTTCTTCTGGGGCAGTAGAGAGATATAACCGGACAATTGTGAGCATATTAAAGAAGTTTGTGGCAGATTCTGGGCCAAGTTGGGATATCCGATTACCTCTGGTCCTAATGGCTATCAGATCTACCCCTTCATCTGCAACCAAAATGTCACCATTTGAGTTGATGACTGGGCGCAAGATGGTGCTTCCTCAGCATTTGCTCTACAGGACCCAAGAGCAGACACTGATAAATGCCTCCACTACTCATGAGTATGTAGAGAATTTAAGGAAACACCTCCAACATGCTTTTGCTTATGCTCAGCGGAATCTAGAAAGATCAGCTGATAGCATGAAGACCCATTATGACCTGAAAACTTCCAGGAAGGAATATCAGGTGGGAGACCGGGTCTATCTATACAACTTCCAAAGGAACCAGGCCAAGCAGCGCAAATTTTTGCCTACATGGAAAGGACCCTTTGAGATCATCGACAAGATCTCACCTGTGGCCTACAAAATCCACATCCCCAAAGGCGGTTCGGCAGAGGGGGAAGACAAGTGGGTACACATAAACCAGTTGAAGTGTTGCCATCCCAGGCACACTCTGCAACAACTGGAGGAATCCTCTGGAATCCTAGCGGGTACTGTCTCAGACTAATTCTGTTCCAACCATAAAACATACCACATCTAGTCTCTAAAATATTGTGATTTGCATGAAACTGTCTCTTAGTTATACTGTTCTTTTTTTCAAAATAAGAATGTAATGTTTCATTATGATGAAATGCATATGCTGCCCCACTATCTCAACAGTGGTGGAAAAACGTCTATGAGTAGGTATTGCCGCTCTTCCTTTGTCGTCCTAGGAGAAAGAAAACCTGGAGACGGGCCAAGGAGGGCGATCCGGAGACCAGGAACGAAGATCCAATGGGCCCAGTGGACCGCCCAATACTCCCATCAGGACCGGCGAGGAGAACCGATCGATCCGACCGGATGGAGGAAAAGATGCTGAACTGTGCCATTTATCGGAAGAAGAGGAGAACTACATCCCAGATCTTGCGGGTCCCATTCGTGAAATAGAATGGCCATCGCAAGAGGGGGGCTTGTGGGATGTATTTACCCATGCATCCGAGCCCTACCTCAAAACTGTGCAGTACTGACATGGAAAACCTCATGATGGCCAGAGCTTCCCAGAAAATGCACAGGGAAATGCATGAAGAATAGGCTGCCACTCATTTTTGCCGATGTTATGGGCACAGAAGGACACTGCCTAAAACCACCATTGGACTACCCACACAGTAGTCTGAAACCATTGGGAATGGCAATGCTGATTGCCAAATGCAACCTAGAATTGTTGGGAATTCATTTTCTTAAATCCCAAAAATGGGTGCAGTACCAGTACTCACCACTATCCAAAAGCCGGCAGTTTAAAACCACCCTGTGTTTCTCTGAAGGCAAGCCAAAGTGCCTATTTCAAACATTGCAATATGTGCAAAATATTCACTGAACACTAGCAGACATTTGGTAGAATGGAGTTTTGTGTGCCTACCAAATCTGGGAAATGAAGAGCCCAGAACAATGCTTATAACAAAACTGGCTGAGCTATGGAGTCAGCAGTTTAAGTTGCACTGGATTTAAAGACACTAAAATCGAAAATGTTAGATTAAATGAGTGACCTATGTTTGATATCACATGCCTTTGTAACTGTTGAAATGTCATAGTTTTGCACTTAGACTCAGCATCCTAGCTGCATGTGTAAAATTGCAAGTTAAGTTAAAAAGCAACAAAAAAACCTGCCAGTTAGCTGAAGGTCTGGCTTAAGGAACTTGATTTTGCTTGGCAGCTACCCCCATCAGGAGTGAAACTTGAGTCACCACTGTGTTCCCAGGCCAACCTTCCTTTTGCTGCCCACACTAAGGATATGCCATCTATCTGATAATTGAATTACCTGTGCTCTGCAGGAGAGTGAACAAAGCCCTCTTCACTCAGGCAAAGGTTTTATTACGCAGTCGTAAAATGTAGCTTCCTCTTGGCAGGAGCTGGGAGGGGCACTGCCTGTGAGAGCAAGCTGGCTTGGCAGAACTGGATTAACCAGTATTTCTACCTTGTGCTGAGAGAAAACCACACCCCTTTGGAGCCAGAACATAACTTTAAAAAGATGGATCATTCATAGAGCGGACATGTGAAAATTTTATAAATGATACCATAATTCTTGTGATTTTTCTGCCCACATTTTAAGAGGTTTTTCGACCCGGTGGTATGTTCAGGGGGGTTTTAGCGGAAAAATGGATATTACTCTAACTGTATGCATGTTAAAAATCTGAAACTTCTTCTGTTAATGTCCATACTCCCTGCACACATGTATGTAAAGTTGGGTCAATGTCAGAAATTGAAAAATCAGTTAAAAAGTGAAATATGTGCCATTTCTGAATGCAAGCTCTTAGAAACAGCAGATTTGGACAGAGATATGGCTAAATTCAGCCACACCATGTATATGTAATTTCAAGCAACTGTGTAACTGTGAAATATGTCTTTTATTATCAAATATAGAATATGTGCAATCTGACAGAGGAGTGTCCTATCTGCAAGCCATAAAATGACATCCCTCTGACTCACAGTTCATTCCCCAATCAAATGATAAATGGAAGTTTGACCAATTAGAAGCGGAGAGAGAGGTAGGGTCAGTGATGCTAGAACACACCCACATTCTAAACACATAAAAGCAGACAGACAGGACAGATAGGGACCTTGAATTCCATCTGCAGCGGGACGCTCTGCCGGAAAAATCCATACTTTACCTCCATCAAACCTCCAGAAAGCCAAACTAGAGACCAGACCAGAGAGAGAAAGCAGTGCTGTACCCAGAGAGACCCAGACCAGCAGAGAGAGCTGACCCAGATCACTGTGAAGTGCAGAGGCCAGACCAGACCAGAGTCCAGTTTAAAACCCTGACCAGATCCGTGACGAGGCCCATTTAATTCAAGAATATAGTGTGAGTACCCAGCAGAACTGTGTAGAACCAATCTCTTAGTTTAAATTCATCTAATTCAATCTATTTAACCTAAGTAGAACTGTAGCTTAGCAATTGTGTTATCCTGCCATCATTTTTAAAGCTGAAAAAGTGTGCGTTTAAAATTTCAAATCTGAAAAACGACCTTTATTCAATCGTTCATATCTCCGCAACCGTTTGTGCTAGAGACTTGCAGTAACTTTCATTTTGAAGCTGAGATCCTAGGCTTTCCTAGGACCCCAAAACGATAGAGATAGTCCTTGTGGTTCCTCTGTAATAGCGCTCGGCGCATCCGCGAATTTTGCCGCGATTTGCAAATTTCTTCACATGTAAAAACTGCTGCTGCTTGTCTTCCATTTGCCAGAAATTCGTTTAACCTGCTAACTATCCCTGATCATTGCTAGTGTGAGCCTGGACTAATATTAACTAGATACCACTCACCCTGAACCTCTGAAAGGGAATTAAAAGCATTTCCGGCATATTTCTCATCCATTGCTAGCACATATAAAAGCATTTGCCTGTGTTTTAAACTTCTGTTGTCTAAGCTTGCTGGGGTGAACTGATTTACATTGATTGCATTTCTGAGAACTGTGTGTTTTCCTTCCATTTCCTTGCCTTGCATCAAGGGGGGGAGGGGATTGCCAGAGAAAAGTGATTACATTGTTTGGTTGAAATCATATTGAGTATTTCTATACTGCATTTCATTCATTCAACCTTGCATCCATTTGAACTCTATAAAGCATTTTGTACCACCTTCTTCTTTTGTTCCTATTCACCTGTGTGCTACCTTATCCATTTCATGTCAACTCGTTAGTGATTATAAGAAGTGTGCTAGTGCCAGATTCTCCGTTGTTGATCTTTATCATATCAGATTAAGTGTGCTATTCAATTATTAATTTATTATAAAGTGTGATATATATATATATATTTTAAATTATCAAATAAACCTTTTTAACTTGCAAAACCGAACTACTTCTTGGCTCAGTGGGGTCAGGGGGATTCCAAGAGAGGGGTGTTATACAGGGGTAGTCATCCAGAACGCATGAACTGGACCTAAAGATATATCAATAAGGGTTTTCATTCAGTATTCTAGACTAGGCGTTAACTTAGCTGTAGTGCTGAATTGAATCCTCTTACAGGAAACCTAATGGGTTTTCTGGACATCCCTCATTAATATTCACGAGGATGAATTTGCACACATTTAGAATCGTTGTATGCAAATTGCTCTCATGAATATTAATGAGGGGTATCCTGAAAATCAGGCATGTTTCTGGAACTTCAGGACTGGATTTGGACAACCCTCTTCTAAGGTAACAGTGGGATGCAAGCAGGATAAATTGAACTATGTGTGAACCTACTCTAAAATAATCTAATGCCTGAGTTCAATATTTAGACTAATACTGAATTTGCTGGCCATCTGCCCAGGGGAGTGTTCCACAAGTCACTCACATCGGTGCCCCAGTAGGTGCCCCAGACCACGTCTTGCTGTTTACTGTTATCGTCCTCTTTGTCTTTGCATTTTTCTTCATAAGGTGACCCTGCTCCCGCTTCTTTCCTTGGCTGGTGTTGGCCGTGAAACATACAGCAGGCAAGCCTGTATCCTATCCCTTTTGCCTATGGGTTCTTCTCTGTACATCTGCATAGGAATTCTGCAGCCTACCTAAGTCTTTATGACAGGATTTTCCTACCCCCTGTACAAGGTTGCCCGAGTTTGCACGCTACTTCAGTAGAACTGATGACCCTGTGGATTCCACTACTATCAAGGGGGTAGCTCCAGCTAGATGTTCTCAACTTCCACAATTTACGCCTGACTTCAAGCAACCCCTTGGGCCAGTTGCTATCAGGCTCCTAGGTCTATTTTCTGCCTGTAATCTGGCCTTGAATACAATATGGCTCATTTGTTTTGCCAACTTCTTGTTCTTATGAATTGGTCTTATTGCCTTGGCCAATGCCATTTCTCTGCTTCTCCCTTCACTCCTCTTTGTCCAATCACTATACCATAACTCGCTTTCTACATAGGAGTTCAGGCAGGAGGTTTGCACCTGTTTTATACATTTTCTAAAGGATTTATTGCTCCCACGAGTGCTCTGATTTTTGGGTCAGTTTCACCATTAGTGTCTGATCTAGTGTCTAATCTTGCGATAGGTTTTCTCATAATTGTACCACCTTTTCCCTATGTATATAACCTTAAATCCCATTTAATCAGAGGTGTGAACTAAATATTGGATTACATATGCCAAAAACCCTATCTGCCATGTTGGAACTGGGCATGTGTGTAATGATGCCCCTCTGATCTCGCGTTCCGACTTTCTTGTTTGCAGCTACATTAATTGCCCAGCTTTCAGTGTCTGCGTGGTCTTTCTTTCCCTTGGGTTTTGCTAATGTCCAAAGTATCTTCATTTGGTTCCCGTTCATGCTCCATGATGCGTTTTGCATTGAGTTTTCACTCCTGACCCATACAAGTGTGTTTAAGTGGACTCAGCAACTCACCTGCTTGTCTCTTATATATGGGAGAGCTCTCCTATGACAGAATTTCTGTGAATTTCTGCTCTGAGGTAGTCATTGGAGTCACTGAACCAAACTCTGGACGTGGGATCCTCTTCTTTGAGCTGCATGAAATATACCTGTATAGGAGTGTATGTGCTCCTCCCTGCACAAGGGATGACATAACGTGTTGTGGGGATCGCCTATTTAACATCCTCCGTGGGTCACAGCATCACAAAGTGGGTGCTTCCATTTGCCCCCAGAGTTCCCCAGTACCTCCCACTGGAAACACAGATGACTTTGTCACATTATACATGTTCACTAGCTTCTACAAAATGGCTGACATTATAATAGATATTTGAACATGAGGAACTCTTTCTGTATCACAAAGCAGCTTACTGGCACCAATGTCTATTTACATACTGCTGCAAGAGCTCTGGAAAAGAGCTAAACATATTTCTGTGACAAATCTAATAAGTAGCAGTGAATCCTAAGTCAAAAACAAAAAAGCCGTGCTGAAAAGCAGGGTATATTCATACAGTGCTAGGTAGTCCTCTTTTTTGGGGGGCTGTGTGGAGGAGTACAAATTGTCAATAGCATACACAAATTCTACAGAAAACAGCTAACCCTCTTCCCACGCACAAGGTATAATAGTCCATACTTAACACCAAACACTGGCTGTCATAATTTACTTAGAAAGAGATACACATATGAAACATATTTTAATCAATATATACAAAACATAAAAATATGGGCATTATGGAAACACCTAAAAAAACAATGCATAATCTGACATTTACAATGACCCTGCCTTACTAGGGTAATGACACCCACAAGTATCTAAGTTGATATTAATCAGCACAGAAAACTTAGTAGGATTAGTAAGGAAGTGAGGGGTATGTTTTCATAAATAGATCAGCCCTCTTTTTTATATTTTCTCCCTCAGGTTCGTGGACACTGAGCTGTGTTTCTGGGTCCCGAACTAAGACTTTATGCAGTTGGTTCAGTCTTATTCACATAGGGCCTCATCACGACCTCGGCGGTAGCGGTGGCGCTATTAGGGCGGGGGCTATTAGTGCGACCACCATAGCCCCCGGCGCTAAAAGCGCGGATACACGAGTTGGGCGGACTTGGAAATCCCCATTCCTCATTGAGCCCATTCAGGAATGCCCCATTCCCCATTGGGCTCAATGGGGAAATTTCGCGCTCATACCGCTGGCGGATTTCCCGCCGGCAGTATTAGCGCGAATTCTTGGTGGATTTCACACCAGCTCAGAGCTGGTTTGAAATCCGCCGAAGCCCTGACACTGTGTAGTCATGGATAGAAGAAACTAAGATAATAACATCTAGATTTTCACTAGCGTAAGTGTCCAACTTGTCTATGGTGTAGCGCCTATAAGGCAAACGTCATTTTGTACAACTAAACTGTTAACGTTGAAATGCTCACAGACTCACACAGGTGAGGAAAGAAAAAAAGCAATTCTCAATATACCCGGATGCATTTGAAATATTGATCTTCGAGAGCGTTCATTAATCAGAATAGCTGACAACACAAAAGGAATGACACTAATGATCAATTGATCTGTGAAGTAAATAAAAAAGAAATTATGGGAAAACAGAAGTCATTTTAATTTGCACTGTTTTCTTCTTTAGTCACTGCATAGTTGGGGTGTCCAGTCAACTCGTCAAAAAAAACTGGTCGACTGCAATTTGGTCGACGCAATTTGGTCGAAAACCAAATGGTCGAATTTTTTTTTTTATTTATATATTTATTTTTCGGGTTTTCGTTTAGTTAAAAAAGGGGTTTTTAGAGAAAAAAAGGGGGTTGGGGGGACCCCCCCCAAAAAAAAAAAAAAGGGTTAAAATAAAAAAAAAAAAAATTTCGACCATTTGGTTTTCGACCAAATTGGTTCGACCATTTGTCTGGTCGACCAATTTTTTTCGATGAAATGTCTGGCAACCCATAGTTGGTACAAAGCACCAACCAATGAAGAATCACTATTGTTGCCAATAGATGATCCCTCACACGCCGTGAAAGAAATTAAAGGTCAGTGATGATAGCCACCACAACTACCATAGATACAAGTTTTTTTTGTTTTAAATTTAAATTCTTATCAACACAATCCCGTTTTGTTTTTTTTAGATTTGCAAGAAGACTTTTACACACTGTGCAATCCCCAATGAATCTGTGCTACTACACAGTGTCCTGAAGACGGGCCCACCAGACTATGTGAATAAGACTGAAACAATTGCATAAAGTCTTAGTTCGGGACCCAGAAACACAGCTCAGTGTCCACGAACCTGAGGGAGAAAATATAAAAAAGTGGGCTGATCTATTTATGAAAAGATACCCCTCACTCCCTTACTAATCCCACTAAGTTTTCTGTGATGATTAATATCAACTTAGATACTTTTGTGTGTCATTACCCTAGTAAGGCAGGACCCTTGAAAATGTCAGATTATGCATTGTTTTGTTCAGAGTTTTCATAATGCCCATATTTTTATGTTTTGTATTGATTAAAATATGTTTCATATGTGTATCTCTGTCTAAGTAAATGATGACAGCCAATGTTTGGTGTTAAGTGTGGACTACCGTACCTTGTGCGTGGGAAGGGGGGTGGCTGTTTTTTGTGGAATTTGTGTATGCGCATGCTGAAAAGCAGAACAAATGTAATAAATGTGAATAACACCAGGCAGTGCCATGGCACGCTACCTGAAAATGTATTGTATGTTAAAGAATCACACAAAATGCAATGACAAAACCAGAAAAAAGTTATTTGACAAAGCATGGCTTTCTGTCTCCAAGATCCTTCCAGAGCTACTACAGCCATATGAGAAATACCTTTCTATGACTACATGCAGCCATCCATGTCTCTTTGTGATCACAATAATACAACTTATTTCTGTAAACATTCTGAAAACCATAGCAAAGTAAGTGAATATATGCAGTAGTAATAAACAGAGGTTGGAGGTGGTAGGAGGAATGGATTCAATGCCCACTTAGTCAATTATTTCCTTGTTGGTGATAGCTGCAAAGTGAAGGGGATGTTACATGTGTTATTTTGATATTGTGTCCCTCTAAGGAGCCACCACCCTTTATGTTATGGCCATTACACATTTTCTTGTGTTATCCATTAAAAGTCTTCTTGTTGAATACTCAATATATATTCTTCTTGCAAACAACTGCTCATTGTCCATCAAGGACCTCACTTTACTGATTTAATTTTCCTTTCCAGGATTAATTTCTCTAATACTGTTTAAGGACTTACCTGTGACACTAGAGCTATTTTGGATTGTTTGACTTTCAGGGTACGTCTTCAAGCCCTCCTGTGTCACTTTAACTTTGTATTGGTTTTGGGTTGTCATGCTTGTTTATGTATTTATTTCATGGTGTATTTATTGAAGTTTTGCTGGAAGGGCATGGGAGAAGAGCATTGATAAGTTGGTGAACAATGAAATATATGGCAATAATTGCAGATTAGATAGGCCCTTTTGCCACAGGAAAAATACAACAATTCAAGAACGGAAATGCAGAAGATTATGATTCTAAGGCTCCCACCATCTGAATGAATTGTGGGAGGTGGGGGGGGGGGCTTACATGTGATTTTAATGAATTAAAAAAAGGGCGAAAGATTTTTTAACAAAACATTTTTTATGACAAAAATACAGAATGTTTAGATTAACATGTTATTTGATATTTTTAATTCGTTACAATCACTGCATACCTTGTGGGGGATGTAATGAAATTATTGATATCATTCTATTTTGTTAGTAAAAGTTCACTTTTCATCACACCTCTTCTCCTCACTGAGCCTTTAAGGTATTTGCAGAATCAGTATTACCTGACACAGAGGGCCTGATTCTCGACTGTGTCTTAAGTACTAAAAAGGTCGTTAAAGCATTAACAATCTTTTCAGTACTTAAGACCTACTCTGAAGGTGGCACATTCTTCTGAAGTCAGTATGAATGCGCCACATGCAGAATATATGTGGCGGTTGCTTGGATGGCTAGGAAACCAACCAACAACTGGCACATTTGTAACCTCCCACTTAAGATAGGTATTCTTGTGGCACTGCTCCACTTTTAAATGTGCTCTAAAGTGGCACACATATACGGTACCATTTCAGTGCCAGTATTGTGGAGGAGTGCCACAAGAAGCCCTGTTGCAGTGCAGGATGTATATGTACAATATCATATACACCAACGTAAGCAGCTTCAACGTTGTATCCTCCAACGTTGAAACTGCTTACTTTGGTGTATATGAAAGTGTTCATATACACTACATGGTTGTGGTGTGAATGTACGTGTTCATATACACCGAACGGGTGTATATGTCACACTTTCATATACACTAAAGTATGCAGCTTCAATGTTGTATCCTGCAACATTGAAACTACTTTCTTTGGTCCATATGAAAGTGTTCATATACACCCGTGTTCTCGGCAGCAGTTTTGTAAAATAAGGAATAGTTATTTTATAAAAACGGTGCTCAAATTCAGGATTGCGGCAGTTGTGCTGATAAACAGGCACAATGTTGACAGTGCAATGTTGTCCACTACAAGGACGCCCAGGCCCACTTGAGAATAGCCTGGGCATCCTGATTTGGCACAATCAATCGCGCTCTTTAGCACGTTCACTGCGCCACCTTAAGAATCAGGGCCATAGAGATTGTTCCATCCTGAGTTCAAAGAGTTCACACATGTGACACTGTTGCTCAGTGCCCTGTTGCTTATTGACTATATATTCTTCAGTAAAATGCGAATTCCTTCTCTGACATCTACTGACGTTTTCACCATCCTAGTATCAGGCCAGACCCCCAAGTGCATCCCTTGATCTTGCTGGACTACATGCATAAAGCAAACTGTGGAATTGTAATGCAATTTGCTTGAAATCATAAATTCCGCAGCAAAGTCGGGTCCTTTAGGGATTTCTTCAACAAAGCAAACACACAAGCATTCATAATAATTGGCCTTCATCAACACAACAAGCAGAAATCACATCATTCAATTTGTGCCCTACAGGAAAAATAAAACAACCATCTCTTTAGAGGAAAGCCATGGTGAATATAAAAAATAAAAAGGAACAGCAATACTTCTCTCACAATACAGACCATTAATATTGTGAATTATTGCAATCAAGACTAGACCACAATTTGGTAGCTTGTAATGTACACTATAGTGTTGTACATCAGAGCTAAACACAGCAGGGGAGCGAACCAATCTGGGAAGCTTTCGGCATCATGACTTAAAGACAGGTCCAAAATAAATAGGATCTCAGGCAGGAGCGGCTTGTACATTGGAGCGTTAGTGGCGGTCAGGTGTGGACTGACCTATAGGGAACTCTGGAGATTTCCAGGTGGACTTCTGCACCCTGGGCCTCTTTTCTGTGGTGTTTTCAAATTTTTCGATAGGAAAAGGGTTTGGCTTCTGGAAATGTGCAATATGGGGCCACTGTGAACATTATTTCAGTGCCTCTTTTTGTTCCCAGTCTACCCCTGGGGGCGGGTCCCCTCCCAATACATCCATGAGTGACAGGCATTACTTTGCCTCATTCGTGCACATGGTGGCTTTTGTGTCCGCTGCACTGTAACATGCTGTCGGGAGCGCTCTTCTGAGCCATCCCCACTGCACATCCTCAGTTGAGTTTAGGTGGGGAGAAAAGCTCACAAGCCGGTCTCAAATAGATGCATGAGGTGCTAACATTGAAATGCCCCCAAGGCTTGGATTGGCCTTACCCTCGCCACCTCTTCTGCCTTTAAGGCAGGCTCGGGTGGTGTCAGTGTCTTTTTGAACCCACCCTCAGCTTTTGCAGGGATTGGATGGTGGACAGGGTTAAAATGTGGGAGGGTCGAGGTGGGATCTGGCTCTTCGGTCTCACCTGAACCTTCCCTCCACGTGTGATGTCAGCTGGAAGAGGATCCATCTCCTCCCCACCTTGTGACGGATTGACCTGGATGGAAAAGATCTAGAAGGCCAAGGAGAGGAAAACCTCAACGGAAATGAAGTCAGAGAAATGACAAGAGACGAGTGTGTACATTTCTGTTTGGTGAGCAGTCATTTGCCCTGGCCTGTTCCTGCAACAACAATAACTCCCCGCCCCTGCTCTCATATTGACCAACACTCCCCAAACATGCCCCAATACATGTGACTTTGATCAGCCTCCTGGTATCATGGGGACATCTAAAAGGTGCATGGCAGACCCGTCCAAACCTTTATCGTTTGAGTTATAAGGTGGCACGTTAGCACCACCTTTAAGTCAAAACTATAGCATTACAGTGCAGATAGGGAAAATGGCATATGAGGAGGGACACAAACCTTGCAGGTGTTGTTTGGCTATTACCCATCCATTGACTGCCCATGGCCATGTTAACCCCTATGACCATTCAGACCCAGTGCCAGCACTGTTTTCAACTATGGCCAGAGTCACTATCAGTTCCCTGTTAACAAGTCCATAGAGCCACCAGCACCCAAAGATGGGGTGGTGTGAAGCCAGGCAGTGTGTGATGTTTCATTTGCACACTGAACACATTGATATACAATTAACACAATAAGCAAACCTCCACAAAGGCGTGCAACATAGAGGTGTTGAGGTAAATGATAGCAAGTATCTTGAGCAATGCAGCAAAGAATGCAAAGGGAGTACCTCCGTCCATGCCAGCTTTGCATTTATATCCACCCCCCTGCTCTAAATATAAGCAAGCGGCTGCACATACGAAAGTACATTTCTCAGATGAAATAAAGACCAAAGCATAACATTTATAGGTAGTTCTGATTACATGGATCTGTTGGGTATTTTGTGGAGAGTTGGGACCTGATGGTATTTTCTTACCGCCAAAAATAATAATTTAGTAACAATCACTCCCTACATTCAGATTGGGCCATGTACAACAATAACACAGTGGATATGCATTATTTCAGCACACAGACCTTTTTAGTTGGTATGCGCGGTTGGTATGCATGGTTGGTTTGCGTGGTTGGTTGGTATGGTGGTGAGCATAATTCCTTTGGTTTATTTGTGGCCCCAATATCCAGAACCCCTTGTTTTTGTTTAGATTGTTCTTGTGATCACTAGAGAGACCTCAGGCCTACATTTCAGAAGTACCACATCTTCACTTTTAGTGTGCCACCATGGGCAATTCTCACTCAATTATCTACGACATGTGGTATTTTTCACTAACTTATATACGGTAGTGAACTATGTCCCGGGTCTCTATTTTTGCTGACTCATGTACCTTCAGCAAAAGGCTATTTCACACCCAGTTACTTATTATGTTCTGTACAGAGAACACACACTTATATACTGAATGGAATCATGCACACAACTGCAGCCAAATCTTATTTTTAGCTACCTTAGAAATGACAATTGCACTGTCTAAACATCTCCCCACATCATCAGCACTGTTTTGGTAAATTCACAAAGGAAAGAGAAAATAAAACACACCTCCCGTCTGCTTTCAGATATTTTTGTGTATTATAAAAGTTGCATTTAAACACAATCTCACTCTTTTTACAGAAATAAACGAAATAGCACAGTAACAACATTATTTGTGATACACTGAGAAGAGAGTGGCGGGGAACAAGAATTCAATTTGCAACATTAAACACGTGGGTAAAGCACAGGAATCTCCTTTCCTACACTGACATAATATTTTCGCACACTCAGCCCCCACACTTCAGCGAGATAAGTACCAGGCTTGTTCAGCATGTAACTTCTTTGGCTGGTCGCCTTCTGGAGGGGTTCACCCAGCAAGGACAAGCATTTGCTGTCACTCAAACTGGGACTTGTTGACTGGAAATCCCAGTCTCTGCAACCAAGTTGAATCTGCTTTAGGAATCAGGCATCCCCATCTATCAACCCAGTCCTTCTCTGAGCTGTGTCAAGATGTCTCTCCAGCTTCTTCCTCGAGATTATACAAGAAAACTCTGGTTACCTCCTACCAAAGGATCCTAACCAATAAAATTCTATCATGCCCTATCCACCCTCTGCACACAATGGCTTGGCTTATACAGTTGCAACTGTAACCAAACTGATTTCCTGCTTATTCGAGTCTTTGCTTCCTGCAGTTACTGTGGATAGAGCAGCAGAGCAAAAAGAAAAAAAAACGGAATGTGCATTTAAATAATGACTTTCAGAGTCTGCCTCATTTTGCAGTGGAGAACACATTATTATTAGTGGGTTATGATCAGGTTAGTTGTTAATGAGGTTAGTTTATTAATTTTCAAATGTGTCTCTTGCAACATAGGCATTTCAGGTGAAAAATAGTGCGCATTTTGAATGTACAAATGTGTGCTTTTAACTGTGAAAAAAATTATTTGCATTTTATATGTAAAAATCGTTTTTGACTGAATAACCTGCCCTCACTTATATGTCCATGTTACACTGGCAACACATAGCTTGAAACAATTGCATTAAACCCATGCAGTGGCGCTGCATAAAAATGCTCAATAACATATGTCTTGCTGTACCACATTATATCAATGCACCAAACCCATGCAGTGGCGCTGCACTTCAAAAAAACATGCTATACATTGATCCTGTGCAGTGGTGCTGCGCTCTGTGCTCCCAAAACACGCGAAACAATCCTAAAGATCTCAGCAGGAGTAATTTAATGTGGTGTGTTACCCTTATGACTCTCTGCCTATTGAGTCAGTCCTCCCTTAACTTTTAAACAATGTGTCACACGCTGAACTCAGCAACAGCCGCTCAATTGGCTGAGCTACTTTCACAGTGCTATCCAATATTGACATTTCAGCTGAAATCAAAGCAATGGACCCTTGTTTAGTCTATTTTGCAGGCACATGGTGCAATCATTTTTGCGAATACATTGCAGAGGTAAAGGTTTGGTTTTGCAAAAGCATTTCCATTCTGGTCTTACCTGCAGAAAGAGGTGTATACAAACAAATAATTCACTTGATTTTCATTATTTCTCCCGAATAATTCTGTTTTTAATGTTGAAACATAGTTGGTTTTCCAGAGATATTTTGTGCAGTAAAAGACAGCGATAAGGGTGAGGTTGTGCTTTGTTCTTGCTACCCACCCAGACTCATAAACATTTACCTATCAGAAGATTAATCACGAATACCTGGAAAATAACACAAGAGAGTAGCATTTCATTTAATGTTGCTAGCAAAGAATAAAAGGATTACACCTTTTAAACATAAAAAGTTGCATTAAATATTGCCAACTAGAATCTCAACAAGCTATTTCCCTGCATTCCTGATCAGACATTCGAGTGGACTTTTGTCGGTCTTGCCCATGCTTCTAACAACCTGGCTCTGAATCCTTGCTTCAGCACTGTTTAAAGTCTGAACACAATACAACAATGAATCCATTATAGGATGCAATAACATTTTCTGCGGATCTGAGATTGGGGGAGACATATTTTGCTAAATCTGGTTCTGTGTAAATCTTTCCCAAAGACCTGCACTGCATAATTTAAAAAAAAAACATCCCGGGAAAAGAAACAGAGGTATCATTTACGTCCCACCACTTCTAAAGTTACCCACCCTGCACTGGTCTTGGGTATAATGAATTAATGGGGCATAGGCGTGAACACAGATCGTGACATTGTTGAGGTATTTGCCAAATGTCTAAGAAGGACTATATAACTCAGAACTGATTTTAAAATACCTATTTTGCCTACTTATCCAGATCTAATCAAGATCAATCAACAACCTCAATGTCAAAGAGATAATAGCTTCTGTTATTAATCTAAAATAGGGTAGCGCCCCAAGATTAGACAGGCATATGATATGATGAACCTTATGGATGACTTCTCTAAAGTTGTTGGCACACAATTTCTACCCATCTTCCCAAACTTTGAGACCTTGGGCTCTGTTACCAGTACAGCGCTAGAAGCTGTTATTCCTAAGAAGGAGAGAGCACATATCCAACTCAAGAATGACAATTACATCTCACTACTTATTAACAGCAATTGCAAGATCCTGGCAAAGATATTGGCTTTGATGCTTAAATTAATTCTTCTGCTTCTCATCCACATAGACCAGGCAGGCTTTGTCAAAGGACAGCTAGTTAAATCGCATCGGATAGAGCACATATCCAACTCAAGAATGACAATTACATCCCACTACTTATTAACAGCAATTGCGAGATCCTGGCAAAGATATTGGCTTTGAGGCTTGAATGAATTCTTCTGATCTCATCCACATAGACCAGGAAGGCTTTGTGAAAGGACAGCTAGCTAAATCGCACATTAGGTTTCTCTATTCAGTACTATCCATAGGTGAGTTCTCATATGAGGGTCTCATGTCTCTAGCACCTGATGCGAAAAATGCCATTGATTGGGTGGGTTGAGTAAATTTGGACAAGGCCCTGATAGGGCGTGGCTTAGGTTGACATTCTAAATTGTTAGTCAATCTTCTGTTTAAGAACCTGAAAGTTTCTTTTTTTGTTAAGTGCCTGCCAGCCCCTGTTTCTTATTAGAGAGAGAGGTATCCGGCAGGGATTCCATCTAACCCCTTGCTGTATTTCCTGCTGCTAGAGCCTTTAGTGTATCATACCGGAAGTGACTAAAATGTTCAATGCATCTTCATTGGCTCACAAACATAGTCAAACTTTCAATATATGCAGGTGGTGTCCTGGTCTATTTATCCCAACCAATGCACCCCTTCTTTCACTTTTGCATTTCAGTAACAAATACTCAGAGGTGTCGGCACACAAGTTGAATGCTCACATAATGGAGGCTATGTTCCCTACTAAATTGTTTACTAAGGAGGTCATTCTCTCCTTGAGCAGGCTATGCCTATGAAAAAAATGATGATGTCTGGGTATTTATTTTAGAAAAATACTAAAACAAATCTTGGTTCATGAATATCTTAGATAGGGCTGATAAAATGTGTGGAATGTCGTCTTTTCTCATGCTGTTATGTTGTGACAAGATGGATACAAGATGATGACTTCTCTGAAGGGCTTGTACCCCATCAGTATGCTGCCATTACAGTGGTCAAACAAATGTTCCAAGATGGTAGTTGCACAGTTGAGATCTGTCCGGTGGGAAACAAAGTGAGTTAAGATACCAGTTTCCAAGCTCAGGATGTTTTGGTGATGTCTACTGGGAGAACCCTGAGGGCATTCTCACTACTAAACCCCTTGGTCAGGGAAAGGCCATCGCTTTGGATTCTGACCCTGGGGGTGGAGAGGTGAGGGAGGATCACCTGAGTGGAGGGTTCATGGGGACTGAGAGTGGGGTTTCCTTGGGTGAGACATGGTACCCCCTTTCCCTATTTATGACCAACCCAACCCTTCCCTGACAGCTCCCTTTGTTTCCCCACATATAACACCTGACAGATGATTTGAAAGAATTTCTGTTTGTAGCAACTGGAGCGAGCTACCTTGGTTTTCAAAGTAATATCTATATTTTGCTTGGCTTATTTGTTTGCTGCATTTGGAGCTGGAGACATTGCGACTGACCAATGTAAGTAATAATATGTAACATACAAACACCACAGACACTCCACTTTGCGCTCCAAATTGTACATAATGTTCAAACACATTTTAGAATTGCTCCATTTTTGATGAGTATTGTTTAATTTTCTGATTTCTATTTGTTTGAAAATTCTATAAACAATTTCATTTTCATTCTCATGTCTTACTGTGGTTTTCAAAACATTTCTTCTTGGTACACTTTGTGCTGGTTATTGCATTTCTATTGCATTTTTACTTTCTGGCACCCTCTAATACCTTCTGGTACCCTCTCAAAACAATTCTTCTTGGTACACTTTGTGCTGATTGTTGCATTTCTATTGCATATTTTCTTACTGGCACCCTCTACTTCCTTCTAGTACCCTCTACACGTGTTTCCCCATGCTTGTATTAGGCATGGTTCCTCAGGAGGGAATTGTAGTGAGGAGCTGTCTTAGTTATAGATCATGCAATTTGATTTGTGGTACTACTTCATAGGGGATTCTCATGGCATTCAAAGTCGCCTGTTGTGGCTGTTTGTTTGCAGTATGCTAAACGGTCTCTGTGTAACGCTCACCTGACTCCCACGGAGGCGCTGGCCTGGTTCGCGCTGCTGTGACCTCTTCTAAGGTGATGCGCAGGGTTCGGAAGACGGACTGGACCGGGCCCCCAAATCTGGCTTGTCTGGCTCGCAGAAGTATCCTTCTGTAGGCGAAAATAGAGGATTAACTGTCTGCGGGGTAATGCAATCGGCCTCCCACTTTCCCCTCACACCCTCCTCGAAACCCTTCTGTGATTCCTCGTAGCGTCTCACCTTAGGGTCTGGAAGGACGAGCTCTCCATCCTGCTTCTGATGCAGGGGCGCGTTGGTATCCAGTTACTTCACTGGATTTTCGGATTGGTGAGAACCAAACTTGCTTGGCTTCCAGGTAAGTTTTTTGATAAGAGGTTCCCCTTGTGTCCATGCATTAATGTACTGAAGCTAGTGTCTTTTTCCCCATAGGGGCCGGGGTACGGAATGCCGGGGAACAAGCACCGACCCGAGATGAGAGGTGAAATCCTTGTAGAAATCAGGTAAGTCTTTAATAAGCGTTTTTTGGTAATGCCTTTTCATTCGCTCATTAACGCTGATGTCTCTTTTTCCCCTTAGGGGCCGGGGTCCGGAAATGCCAGGATGCGGCGCGAACCCGAAATGAAGAGGGAATGAATCAACAGGTAAGTCTTAACATGGAGATTTAGCTTTCCTTATTCCCTTCTCTCTCTCACCTTTTGTTCTGGTCTTTTTCTCCCTAGGCGCTGGGGCGTGACTGCGAATCCGGATGATCGCTGCTGAACATGGAGGAGACCTGTAAAGGTGAGTAGAATGCGGCGCTGCAGCGATCGACGTGATGAGCTTTTAAATAAAAGTCTTCCTTTTCAGGATTGTCGGCGAGATGTCTCCGGGATGCGGATTTAGCAGGTAAGGACTTTTCCTTCTTCTGTTCTCTTCTTCTCTTCCTTTGCAGGTGATCCAGGATGCTGGCAGGCGTGGCAGAAGTCAGGATGCAGGAGCAGACACAGTGAGCGTCCAGCTGCTAGATGCAGAACAACGCGAAGCACGTGTGGCTGTTCGGGTGGGGTTTAAATAGCCTTGGAAGAAGTTCCAGGTATGTATCCTTCCTCCAATCAGGTATGTATCCTTCCCCGACCATGCCCGAATGGTAAATTAGTCCCACAGGTAAAGTAGTTCCTTTCAGGCCTCAAGGAGGCCGGGATCCTGCAGCATGGTCTGCATCAGGTAAGTGCACCCAAGCACTCCCATAATGAGCCTGGCGCCTATGGCGCCAGGACTGATGTCTTTTATGAGCCTGGTGCCATAGGCGCGAGGACACTGTCCAAAGGGCCCCTATATGGGGTTGCTGGGTCCTTCCTTGGGGACTGGATGTCCGCTTTCAGGGACGCAGGGCTTGAACCGGCTCCCCGGGAGCGGGCATCATGACACTCTGTGATTTTTCAATTTATTCGCTCATGGCTCCAATTTCGCAGAGATGCATCGGATACGAGTGCTGTTATGCTGTGACAAGATGGATACAAGATGATGACTTCTCTGAAGGGCTTGTACCCCATCAGTATGCTGCCATTACAGTGGTCAAACAAATCTTCCAAGATGGTAGTTGCACAGTTGAGATCTGTCCTGTGGGAAACAAAGTGAGTTAAGATACCAGTTTCCAAGCTGGGGATGTTTTGGTGATGTCTACTGGGAGAAACCTGAGGGCATTCTCACTACTAAACCCCTTGGTCAGGGAAAGGCCATCGCTTTGAATTCTCACCCTGGGGGTGGAGAGGTGAGGGAGGATCACCTGAGTGGAGGGTCCATGGGGACTGAGAGTGGGGTTTCCTTGGGCGAGACATGGTATCCCGCTTTCCCTATTTATGCCCAACCCAACCCTTCCCTGACAGCTCCCTTTGTTTCCCCACATATAACACCTGACAGTACTGGGATGAAGAAGAGTCAACTAAGAGCAATGAGGACTACACTCTTTTACCACTCTGGTACTGGGACGAGCAAGATGTGTGCTAAGAGCAGTAAAGGTCAGGCATGTCCCTTTAATTGTGATCAGCCTGGGCTGATTGGACATCCACACCTGCAGCCTGTCGAGGGGCTGCAGGTGCATAAAAGGTGACCAGCTCAGCAACAAAAGAGTGACAGGACAAGCAGCCGGGAGGTTGGTGCAAGCGTCAGGGGACTTTATTTGAGAGACACTCTGAGATGCTGACGTCTGCAGAGAGAGGCATACCATGGGCATGTGGCATGGGAGCAGGGGCTCTGTTGTGAATAGCAACGTGTGGAGAGGCTGTCCCTTCCCCTGGCGATCAAGATGCTCCTTCCCCTGTGTTAGGAGGTCGCAACATGAGTGCCTGAAGGGCAACAGTTGGAATCCCGACCTGAAAAGCAGAAGGCTGTTTGATCTGCGCTGCTGGGAAAGCTGTGAACATGACCAGTGAGTTTTCAACAAGTAAGAAACCCGGTGGGCGAGCGTTTGAGCTTTTCCCATTCTAAAAAGGAATATTTTTTATCGGAGCGGTTGCGTGTTGAAGGAAACACGTTTTCGAAGGTCTGTGGTTCAAACTATTGTCATCTAGCGAATGACTAGGAACTCTTTGTATCAGAGTGGTCACCTGTTTAAGGAAACACATTTTCAGAAGTCTCTGAGTGCCGAGCATTACATTTCAAGCAAACCAAAAGGATTATTAAACAGCGTGTTAAATTGAAAGTGTGTAATGAATACAACCCATCATTAATGAATACCAAACTGTATACAAACTTTACGAATAAGTAGAACTGTTACATCCTGAGTTCAAAAGTGAGCAGAACCTCAAATGCAGTAAAACCACTGCATCCTGAATTCCTAAATGAGCAAAACTTTAATTCAAGTACAACAACCATAAACTGAATTCTAAATTGAATGAAACTTTAAAAACCATGGTATGCTGAATCCTTAAGTAAAATGAACTTTAACACAATTGAAATTTTAAGTCGAAGTAAATCCATTGTATGCTGAACTTTAAATTAAATGGAACTTTAACAGTGAACCAAGGAGAGGCAGATTGAATACCAAAGTGTGTGAAAGCTACATATAACAGAAATACACATTGAAAGCAGAATTAACTGTAACCCTGAAGTTTATTCCAATACAGCCAAGATATTTACAGGAAAACCAACTATAAAAGAGGGCACAAGTGTGGCTAAGAATCCTAAGAAGATAAAGGATATTTTTGGTGATACTGAAATTTAGACTTAGGGAAGGAAACCCTGAGACTTGAAACATTTACTGACTTGAGAACAGAGTCTCAAGGTGCATCTGTGTTTGAAACTGTGTTACTTGGAACTTGGGGAAGGGAACCCAGAGTATTGGTTAAAACTGTATCATCCTGAACTTAAGAAAGGCAATTTTGAGACTGTTTGTCAGAACTGTTTTGTACTTGTGTAAGGGAGCTGGGAGGAAGCTGAGAGCTGGAAGAAGCTCAGAACTTTATGCTGGACACTGTTTCTTTTGGTTGCTCAAATCCCTACACATTGTATAGATTAGCTGTGAGGGCAAGTATAGCTTTTGGACACAGACAGATTCTTCAAGTGAACTCTTTGACTCTTTCCTTAGTTTCATTTAGCTAGGGAAATCCCACTTCAGCATAGGGCAAATTAGGCCTTTTTCAATCCTGACAGTTAGGTTAATAAAGTGTTTGTTTTGAATTCTGAATCTGTTGTCTGTGTCTTGCTTCATGATGCCGTCACACTACCTATCCATCTGTGAAAAGATTTCCTGTCATCAAATACAGTTAATATGCATTATGTCAGTACTTGATGGATGTACCCTCCATCCTTTCAGATGGTACAGTACTCCCAGAAATGTTATGTAAGTATGAATTGTCATCACATCTTTTTCAGGCATGCTTATAAATGGGCAATAAATTCTCAAATTGTTTTGTAGGTCCAACCCATCCCTTATAACTTATTATGCTCACCTGTGTCGTTAATTGAACTCATTCCACTTCCAATAATAAATGGTTTGTATGTGCATCGTATATGACCTCAAACATAGAATTTACTGGAGGTGTCAGAATTGCATTTATTATTTGCAGATCTTTCCACATGACAATAGCCTCGAGGGATACCAAATCCCAGTTCTGCTCTCAACATGAATATTGGTAACACATTAGGTAAACCAAGCACAGGTGTCCAGATGAGTCCCTCTATTGTACCAAAGCCTTTCCAAAAATGATGTTGACTCAGTTCCAATCCGTATGTTATGGTGGGGACCACCTTCATTTTACAAAGGTATATTAGCGGAATAAACCTTGAATGAATATTTGCAACCATTTTTTATTTATGATCATCAGAACAAAAGAGGTGATGTCTGGAAGGTTTAAAATGAATCTTAACCTCTGGCATTGCTCTGGGCAACCCTCCAGATCATCGTTCTTTGCTTTCCAAGCCATTACAGAAGGGGAAAGACCATATGCAAATCATGCTTGATCCCATTCCAAAATGGGCAGGCCAGCTCGAACTGCTTGGTCAGATCCCTTCTGCATGAGAACAAAAAGCATCCTCAGACATGTTTCGGCCTCATTGGTAGTCACAAGTGAGGAGTAGCTTGGGTCTCTAGGCCCAGCAGGTACGGGATCCATGTCTGGGCATACCCGTTCCACTCGAGGTGACAATAGCTGAACAAAAGAGGTGATTGCTGGAAGGTTTAGAATACATCTTAACCTCTGGAATATCTGTAGTCAGGGTATCTTGAAACCTTACGATTTTTTTAAACGTACGCTTACATTTATGCTTGAGCTTTCTCGTTTGTCAGGATGGGGATGCTGTAATTCTTTAGAATAATGTAAACGTTACAGAAGTTAATTCCACTCTGCAAGCTACAAGTTGCCATCGGAGACACCCTATAGAGAACATTCCAATGCAGAATACATCAGGGAACAGAGGAAATGTAGCGAGGAACATTGTCTGCAAGAGGAATAGGAATTACTGAGTCATAAATTTCAGGAACGTGGATACAAACCCTCATGTTTGATTACAGTGAATAAGAAAGCAGAAGAAAGGAAAAGGAAGGATTTACCTTAAACCTGTGAAACAGTCTGTGTCCCTTGTTTATGACCAAGAAGGAACCTGACATCGAAGCAACTCAATGGTGGAATAGGAGGGACGGAAAAAGCTTCTATAAATGTGGAACATGTGCCATTATGTTAAGGTCAAATCCAGTGAGCTCAAGACAGATCATAATAGGAGTGTACAAATCAATGAATTCCTCAAATGTAGAACCAAATATGTGGTCTATGCAATGATATGTGTTTGCCACAAACTATACCTTCGAAACATGATCAGGGAGCTAAGAATCAGTATCCGGGAACATCTAAGCATCTTGGGAGGTTAGGACCTTAAGCTACCCATTGCAATGCATTGGCAGCAACATCACTAACTGTAGGACAAAAACCGGATTTGCTTTGTAGGAGTAGGCTTGGACTCTATTGTGCTTAAATACAACAAAAATCGAAACGCCTACATATTGGCTCAGACTTTATCTTATATTCTTATAGCAACTCCAATGTCTGTATACTAAAAGATCTATCCATCTAACAATTTAATAGCAACTGGGAACTTGCAAATGCTTTAAGCAACCAATAGCGGAACTGACAATTACAGTGATTTAGGGCACAGTCACTATGGATGCTTTCATACTGAATTCCCCAACAAGACACGTCCTATCAAACATAAACAAATATTATAGCCAGCGCAGTACAAGGTGTGTCCAGACGCCAAACTGGGGGAGGCCGTGTGGGAGACCCCAGTGAGAGCCACAATTTTGGACCAGGTAATCAACAGACCAGGTGGGGGTGTGTTGTGTAAGCAGACGGACTGGGTCCCCCTCTGGTAATAAAAGGCATGTTACATGGAAAAGTGGGAACACAATGAAGGCACCAATGTCTTTGTAGAAACCAGGAACACATTTCTTACAGGAAGAGGAGTAAACTCATTCCATCAGATAAATTAGACACACTGGACTAAGAAGGCACACACACCGGCATGAACCCCGGGCCTTGGGAGTACCCTTGGATGCAAGGGGAGGGATTGGGACCCCAAGGGAGAAAGAGAAGGGCTGAGAAGGGGGCAGGTCGAGACAGAGCGTTGAGAGAGGGAGGACAAAAAGAGAAAGGAAGCGAGAGAGAGATGGCACCTAGTGAGAAAGAGCCCACAGGGGAGAAAGAGAGAAGGAGAAAGACACACATATACACACACACACACACGAAAAAGAAGACAGACCAGGAGCCCTACTGGTGGAAACAAAATAGAGAAGGTTGTTGCTAGGGTCATATCCAGGGCCAGCCCCCTCACTCAGGCAAGTGTGTGTTTGGGCAAGTGTTGCCAGGGTCACTTCCAGGGCCAGCCCCCTCATGCAGACAAGTGTTTAAAGTGTTTCCAGGGTCATTTCAGGGACACCCTCACCCCACCTCACCCCACCCAGGACACGTAATGTTGCTCCAACCCCCTCCATGGTTAGCCACCTCCCCACCCAGGAGTGTTTGTTTGGCTGTTGCTAGGACATGTCATGTGATTCCCAGTTCAGGGGAGTTGAGTCCAGAGGTGTGGAAGTTAATTGTAGGATTCAATGGAGGGCAGTTGTGGAGGTTATTTGTTGGAATAGGGAATGGAGGAGATTCTCAGAGCAGGAACTAACTTGGGGACTCAGGATAATTACAGGTTGGGCCTGCCAGAACCCCCCGCCCCCACCAACTGTCACTGGGTCTCAGGAGAGCAGAGTAAAGATTCGGCCGTAGGTGGCAGAACAGGTTTTTTCGACAATGGGAGTTGGAAGGCTTACTGACCAGTGTGCCATAATCAAGTACAAAATATAGTGATCAGGCAATGTGGAGATCAAGCACAGTGAATACAGGACAAAATACACACACAGGGCACTTGACAGCAATATACAGCAAGCATATGTTGAAAGGAGAAAAAAAAGTCTGCCATTTTGTTTGATTTTCAGGGGAACTGGAGCCGCAAAGCAAAGCAGGAGGTTAATTATACAGTGGGGAAGAGTTGAAAAGGGGTTCCAGGCTGCAGCTTAGCAACAGATATAACTTGTTCTTTGTTGACGGATCATGGCTTGTGTCCACAACCCCCAGCCACACAGTGCAGGGGACACAGAGGAAAACACTTTGGAAAATGAAGTTGTGCAATACATTTAATACAGTAGGTACAGTCATGTACTAAATTGCAAATAAAAGGGTACATAGAAATTGCCTTTTCCTCATTTCCCTTTGGAATGGAAGCCAGGCCCTCTATAGGACTAATGGAGTTCAATGGATCAGCCAATAACATATATTATCCCCTCCGAAAATTCCAAAATTCCAAAAGAATGTAGTCACCATTGCCTTTCAAAAACCACTTCCAAAGGGTATCGTTTAAGTCATCTAGCATATCCTGAACATCAATTTTTGTTGGATTCCTATACATAATAATTATTGATAGTGTTCCTGGAAAGAGACCCTCTGTGCTTTCCAATTTCAATGTCAACAAAAAACGTGCTTGTTTTCTGATTCATAACACTAAAAAGCTAGATTACTCCGGTCTGTCATTAATAGCCCCACAAATGGTCTTCCTATTAGTCCCCGTTTTTGCTGGATTATAAAATTTGTTGTAGCCTTTCATTGGAGCTCTGTAAACTAGCCAGGTTTCCTGCAGAAAATTATATCAAACTTTCAAATGAATGGAACGATCGAAGAGCAAGCCACCGAATTTGTATATCATCTACAGTTCCGTGACAATAGACTGCAGGAATTCTCGCTAAGGGTAGGTTGATTCAGAAGGAAATTTCTGATGAAAAAACTGATGGGAGATAAGCCCAATCTTTTGTAGTGGCCTCAGAAAAGTGTGGTGTCATAGACCACGTCACAGCTCTATTCCCCAGCTGATTCTGTAGGCAGTTGCATTTACGTCCATTCATTCAGCAAATCTCGAAGTCCCATCACGGGTTCCTCTCGCCGACTTTCCTCCCATCTTCAAATTCGATCTGTAGAAGTGTAAAACTATTGACAGTATTGCTTCTGTTTCATTCAGGATTACATTGAGGACTAACTGTGATTTTAGGTGTAAGATTACTAAATCTAGTTGATCTGCTAAAAATTCAATTTGCTCAATATCTGTGGACTGGATTAGTCGAAGCGTGGATCATGAGTAGAAGTGCATCTACCTATTCAGGGGAATGCCTTCTGATCATCAAATAGGGCCTCTAGTCAAATGTCTTGCTCACTGCCCTTAGTATAAATATCAAGGAAGATGATAGTACTGCTGTCCCTTGACAATGGTCTTATAATTGTAGGTGTTTTCCCTTCCTCGTTTTTCCTTGAAACTCTATCCAATGATAAAATGGCACAGGGGTTGATAATTAGAACTGATTCCAATGTTTTCCCCTGAGATGTTTCCTCGTGGGTTGTTGTACCGTCCATTATATGATGGCAAATCATATAGGTAGTAATCTCTTTTTCAGTTCTTGTTGTTGCTTCCTCTACTGTGATTGGATTTTTCCTTTTCCCTGGAGGGGTCCTTTCTTTCCTCCCCCTGGAGGGGGGTTTTGGAGTTCCTCAGTGTCATGAGACGTCAATGTTTGCAAAAATAGGAGTGATGAGCAATTTCGGATGATCCTTCCCCTTTTCAGATTTTTTGATTTGTTTCCTTTATATTCCTTTCCTCTCCTGTTTTGCAGAGATGTCCTCAGGTTTGATTACAAAGGAGGACTAAATTAAGGGTAACACACGATCTTTGTTCCCTTTGCGTAGCCAGACTTAACAGGGAATTGCCATGTTTATTACGCATGAGTCTCTGAGTCTATCAAGTCTAAGGTTGTCTTAACATCCACTAGTTGTTTTTTTCTTTTTTGTGTTTGCTTCTTTTAGACAATAGTTATTTCGTTTTTCTGAGATATCCTTCATCATTCCTGTGTGAAACCCCACCTCATCTGTTATATTGTCATATAGCCTCACTAAGGGCTGTAAGACTAGGGTGAGCGCTGCTGCTGGCACAGAGGCTATATTGAATTTGCTTGATTAAGGTCCGATAGGAGTGCCACCTCAGCAGAGAACATTGATGACTCTGAAATCAGCCATTTTGGTAAAGTAGATTTCTAGGTGTATGTAAAGAACCATGCCTGGTTTCCCAAAAATCGACTGTACCATAAAGAAATAATTATGACTCGAAGAACACAAACTCCAGGTTTTAAGTGCCAAAACGTTTTCTTTCCACTGTACAGTAATATGACAAAAATAAACACTGAGGCCAAGGGCAAGATTCTCAAACCTTTCTTATGCACTAGCTTTCCCTCACGTGCGTTAAAAAAGTTTTACCTTTTCAAAAAGGGGAAGCAGGTGATGCAGTGCTTTGATACCTGCAAGTTGCCAACACAGCACAGCAAGGGTTGAGGGCCATCACATCAGGACCACATACAATTAATAACACAAATGTAATTTATTTTACATTTCTTATAGCAGATTTATAAAGCAGACTTTGAAAAAAGGACTCCTTTTACATGCAAGATCTTAATATGATCCCGGATCCAGATAAAGAAGCCAGTGCTGAAATCATAATACCAGGGAATTACTTCAAATACATTTTTATATCAGTTGATAGTGCAGCAGATGTGTTTTTCCTCTATAGGGCAAGTCGTTTGATTAGTTGTCCAATGATAATCATTAAATCACCATGTGCAGACTGTTGTTTCTGTTCTAAGCAGGTCTGGGAACTTAGCCTTGGGGAACATGTTGAGCCTAAACTCTAAATCACCCGAATTTTGTCTGATTTGGAAAGATGAACTTTCCCAAACTTCATTCGGGATTCATGCAAAGTAGTTCTGGACATTTTGGGATAAAATGCTATAGATAGGGCATTCAGAGTTTGAGTTTGTCATTCTTGTACAAAGGATGGTAGATGTAGAGGGCAAACACTGCTATTGGATTAATTTGAGAGAAAATGTAGATACCATTCATTTAAGGCAGAGATAAAACATTGACATAGGATTAAGGGGCTTTTGTGAATAGGGACCATATTGCATGAGAAACGCACATGTGACATTTCATCTAGGTGACTAGGCATTTAGAAGAAATTCCAAGAATTGATTGAGGCAGGAAGGAGGTTATCTTCGCTGGCAGTAATCGGTCAAGATTACAGAAACTTTGCACTAGAGCAAGTACAAAGTTGCACCGTATTAGTACTAGGGCAAACTTTGCCCAGGTGCAAAGATGCAGTGAAAAGGTATCTTGTTTGTATTGGGGCTATTTTAGATATAGTAGAGTTTAGAGATAGAACAATACTTTTATTGGCAGTAACTGTACATGCCAACATTTTGTGATGAGAGTGAATTACATTAGCAAAGAAACATTCTAAAAAAATGTGGAGCCTGAAGGGTTGCATTTAGTGGCTCTAAATGAGCATTCCTAAGTCATATATTGAAAATGTCCTTACATTTTTGGCTTTAGGCAAGACATTATGATTAGGAGTCATCATATCGCTTGTGAAATATTATTCCTCAAAAAGGTATTGAAAGTCTTAACATTTATTACACATATATTGGTTATGTCCTGCATGAAGGTGGTATTCACTCATTCACACTCTTTCGGGTAAACCTCGAGCTATACTGAGGAAGGCTGGGTTGTTTTTCCTAATTGAATAGGTTTTGTGTATATCATTTTCAAAGTAATTATTTTTAAACATGTTTGAAACATGTTAAACTGCTGTATTAGTTATCAATTGTTATTCAGAGATATTTCCCTGAAGAAGGATCTTCGATCCGAAATGCATTGGATCATATTTGTTCTCTTGGAATAAACATACATTAAGTTTTTAAATTACTCAATTATTTTTTTTTTAACACCATTTGTTGTGCAATACCAAGGCTGTGTAAAATATGTTGGAAAATAAGTTGGTTACTTAACTGAACCTTGACAAGACATTGGTCTTTGGGGACAGTCCCTTTGGGGATTTCTGAGGGGTGAGGTTGATTGTCATGGTTCCCTGTTGTGCAATACAAGTCTACTGGCTGAACTGAATAATGACTTAATGAATATTCATGAATATGTTTACATACAGACTTTGCGGTTCACGTACACAGACGTAGTGCGGGGCAGCTACACCTCCGGCTGGAGACATTAGTCGCATGTATGAGAAGCCCGGCTTGGAGACAAGGGCGACGTGATTTACTGTTTGGAGACTGTTGGAGCTGGAGCAGATTGGCTGGGACTGACACCTCACCCCCCTCCCCCGGGGAGAACCCAGAGTGACTGCTGTTTGCCGCTCCATCGCACATTGTGCACTGCATTGAATTGCATTTTTGGTGATTTAAAAAAACGAAGTGAAGTGAATCCTGAAAAAATGGCCGTGACCCTTTAATTGACTTCCTCCCCCCCTGAGGCTTCGTGCCGAAGGCGTATCACGTGATTAATCACGTGTGGAGGAAGCACATTGAAAAACAACCGCACTTCACCCTTGTGGCGAGAAGCCCGGCGTGGAGACAAGGGCGACGTGATTTACTGTTTGGAGACTGTTAGGAGCGTAAAGGAATCCACGCACCTGAAGGATGCGAGCTCCAAGGCCAAAGAAATCACTCGCCGCCGCTGCGACAGCTGATCCCAGCTGAACACTCGCCTCGCCTGCTGGAAGCAGGTGCTGAAGTCAGACACGTCCTCTTATAGGACACACGCCAAAACGTGAAGCCTGCATCAGCAAAGGGCGCAAGCTAAAGACTGTGGCCTGTGGCTGTGTGCTGTGAGGCGGGCAGAGTCGTGCGCAGTGTCAGTCTGCGTCAGTCTGCGTCAGTCCACGACTGGCAGACACCTGCCCACAATGACTGCACAAACAGAAAATGGGGGGCCACATACACGTAGGAAAACCGTCCAACAACGTCGGATGCAAAACCCCTGGACTGCCTTAAAAGCCGACTCACTTCCTGAAACTGTAAAGGTAAGCGCTGCTAAACGTGTTCGACATCCTATCGAACTAGCTTTTCCTACTGACTCTTCGTCTGATCTATCATCAGTTTCTGCACTACCGCCCATTCAACCATTGAAAACGTGTGCTGTCAACTCGCCCCATAACATCACCATTGCGCACCTCAACATCTATGCTCTCAACCTCCAATCTAATAGATGACAGGGGTGAGATGAACAATGCTCCCCTACCTGGTAGCAGTAACATCGCTCCTGATCAGGCCCTATCGCTTCCAGAAGCAATCATTTGTCAGCTCACGGGAGCCGGTGAGCTGAATGCACCCGCCCGTGCAGAGGCTGCAGTTCCCGCCGAAGTCCCCGCCGAGCGTGAACCAATTATCGCGCCTGTCAACGATTCAATGTATTTCAAAACCCTACCCCCATGTCACTTACTACCGTTGACTGATTTACCTCGTTTACCTGCAAGCCCATCAGGTTTGTCTCTATCACCCAACTGTAAACAAACTGATCTTAACTTGCCAATTTCAGCAACAGCTGATTAATTTTTCTCTCCCTTTGACTGCAACGACGCAGAGTTAATGGAAGCCTCTCAAGATGATGACAAAAACACGAGTATCAACAAGAGTGTGTACACCTCTGATCAAAACACACGTGAAACCCAGTGCCCAAATAATAAAGTTGTAATTGGCTGTGACACTGAAACTGACACCATGAATTCTCATGATGTCAGCCGTAGTGGGCATGAAATGAATAACTCTCGATCCCTGGAAGGTGAGGCAACAGAAAAGCCACCAAAGAAACATCGAAATGTCACCACTTTACCCTAGTCCCCCTGCACATAGCCTCAAGATCGAGTGTGCATGTCAAAGCTTCCTCTGTTATGTCTTCCGACTAACTCTGTTATGAATACTCAAAATATTTTCCAACATGATGCTGGTTTGGAAACCTGCCTTCCTTCGCAAGTGACAATCTACGTAATTTACGAAATTCAAAACTGACCCTTCTTCGCCCTAGTGCGAATTCAGCCGACGGTGAAAATCCCGGAGGTCTGGCAGGTCTTAGCGTGAAAGAAACTCCACCGAAATATCGCGTGCACACAATCCACAAACACATTCTCAGCACACCTAGGAGTGCGAGTTCACGCACCAAAGTTGCACAGCCACTGCGTGACAGTCTATTCCTGCCAGTTCTCAACACCTCTAGTCTCAGCGATGTTCACTCTGATTCTGTAAACAACTCGCAGTCAAGCACTGCCAAAAAATCCAGCGCTAAATCTAAACCAAGTCTCTCGTCCGCTGCAGCGATGCAGATTTAAAATAACATCTTGGCTGCCACTGCATTGTTACCTTTCCTAAAAATGTATGAATCACTTCATGAAGCCTTCAAAGACCAGACCTCTGTAATTATTACCCTAAAAGAAAAGATGGACAAATTTGAAGCTGTGACCAATTTTTTACAATTTTTTACAATCTCAGTTGTCTCTGGAGGCTGAACAGACTCTGCAATGGCAAGAGCGGCTAAGTGATCTTGCCGCACGGCACCATTGCCAAAACGATACCCTATCGGATGGGCTTCTTGAAGCCGTAAAGTGGATGCGCCATTCAACACAAATGATGAATTCAAATTTGGCGCCAGTCAAGGATCCCCCAAGGCCAGCCGTCGATGCCAACATAATGCCTCCATTAGAACCACCAGTCCTTGTTCTTGACTCTATGCCCTCCCTTGATTGTGCAAACAATCTACACTTACCTGTTATTTCTCCTGAGAGCGAGCATACCGAAAAGGCACTGGTGGTCCAATCGACAAAGTCAGAATAATTAATTTGGACACAGAACCTCAAGATGTTATTCCAAACACCACATCAAAGGAACAATTAAAATGCCCACCTCCACTTGCCATTCCATTGAATCCAACGGTTTCCTTTGGCATCTTTGGTGGTCCTGCCAAATCAATTGTGGTCACCTCTAAGCCGGTTCAAAAATTTCCAGCAAAAAAAGTTCTCAACGACGGCACCCCGGCAGGCACAAAAGAACCAAAAAATAGTCAACAGAAAACGAAGCAAAGAAAATATATCAGAAATGTTATACCTCCAACTAAACCAGGTTTAATCTCTCGGTCTGAATTGCCATCCTCTTCCCCCCAAAATGGTATTTCGTTGGAAGAACCCTCGGTGCCCAAACACTCAAATTCTGTGGCGCCTGCAAAAAAAAGACAACGTTTGGAATCAGACCATGAAAGTCTGTGAGCAACCCATCAGGATCTGAGATCGATATTTGTGATCTCTCAACATATTCAGATGGTTCTCTTACCGACCAGCAAACTGGTCAATTCCGCACAATCCCTAAAGTTGCTGGTGCGGCACCCTTGTCTAGTTCTAAACCAGAACCCTGACTGAATAAGAACTTGGACCACAGAACGAAAGTTCCTGAACGAGGACAGCAAACATCTGGGTTCTTGAACCCCAAGCAACCGAGACTCCAGTCACAAAAACATCCTTGGTTTATTTCACAAGTCCATGCTGCTGTGAAATCTGGACCTGGAAACCCGAATTGCAAACTCCGTTTACAAAATGTTCACCATGAAGACTGCGAACTTAATCTGAATTGCCACAACGTGATGAAACTTTTTACGTGTATTCCATCACTCTGCACCATTCGATCCGAAGACATTCGAATCGTGGAGAATGCCACGGAGAAATGTTGTGACCAAGTTCTTTTACACATAACCTCAGCGTCAGTCAAAAACACCCTTCTGAACGCCGCAGAAGACCTGCTCATCTTTGGGTTCGATATCTCAATCGAACCGTTATGCCTCAGGCCTAACCCGCCACCACCCAGCCCAAGAAGTAGTCTCCAAGGAAGCAACGAACAACGACGTGCGGATCTTCGTCAAGAATTGTCAATTCCAAACAACTTAAGCCCTCTTTCCACCGAGGCGCAAAAAAGTGTCAATCGACACGTGCTGCATTTGAGCGTTAGCCATCAATTATCCCTGCTGAATGCAAACGGGAATTCTTATCCTGGAATACCCGTGGATTCATCCATCTATTCAACTCTTGTGATTTTGAACTGGACAAAGTATTCGTTATCTGTCTCCAAGAGACATGGCTAACCGATCCACCAATTAGAGCCGGCTTTGTCTCCTTATTAAATTCGGCTATCAAAAGCCCGATCGGGCGTCCATCGTCCAGGCTCCTGATGCTGATTAAAATCAATCCTTGGTGGAGTCTTGTGGATTCATTCAACCCAAATCCATTTGTACAAGGAGCCTTACTAAAAACTGCCGAAACAAGAACTTCCGTGAGAAAACATTTGTTAGTCCTGAATGGATACTGGAATCCAAGCAAAATAAGCACAAAGACCTTCATAGACAGGGGCACAACAATTATCGACAAGACACTTTTGATTCACAAAAATCTGACAATAATATGTGCCAGTGATTTGAATTGTTCCTGGTTCACCTATGATTCTAGCGCCGGAAATTACAAACTATTGCCAGTTGACGATCTATCTACAAGGAGCCATCATTGGAGTCTCTCTCTTGAAAATCGTAATTGCATGATGGCAAATGGAAATGTCCCAGGAGATCAACCGCCGCGACCAACCTGGTCAAATCAAAAGGCACATTCAATAATTGACTATTTCTGGGTCTCATGTAACTTACTAGAGGAGGAGACAACTTTGACAATAATTGAGATGCCATCCAGCAATCATAATCTTCTGCGTCTATCTTGTATCGTGGAATGGCAAACAGATTGTAACCAATTTAAACCCTCAATCTCTGTCAACGTGGGAGGAAACCACCTGCGGATTGACGGTCCAAAGATCGAGAAAATAGGTCAAAAATTCCTCCACGACATAGCGTTGTCTGTGAACTACGCTCCTTTATTACATGACTTTGTCACCCCTAAATCCCATTTTTCAAAACTGGGTATTAAGTACAAACACATATCCTCTGTGACACTGTCGCAAGAAAAAAAGGCCATGAGACGTGATATTCGCGCGTTAGAAAAATCTAGTTCCGCGACCAGCAATAACATCTCAATTCAAACAAAAATTCGCCAGCGGCGTCAAACATATCGTAATTGGTTAAAATCTCAAAAAATAATTATCGAACAAGAACAAGCTGAGGTACTAATGAAGGAATTGATTACAAAGAATTCCCGTGAAATCTGGGCAATCCTGAACACAGGTAATGTCCGCATTCTTCCATGATGTCAAACGTAATTGATGCCGGAAAATGGGAACAACACTTCTCAAACATCTTCAGTGATCTATCCCTGGAAACATCAACAGTCTGTGACCCTGGTCTGACTTCATGGGATCTAAGCATTAACAAAGAGGACATTGAGTTAGCAATACGAGCCTTAAAAAGATCACATGCTGCAGGTCTGGATCTAATTTCTAACATGATGCTCAAAGAAAATGCCGAACAGTGGGCAACGTTCATTGAAATGCTGTTCCTGCGATTGTCTGCATTGACGTCGATCCCAGATTCTTGGCGTGAAGCGATTATTGTGCCAATATATAAAAAGGGCAATCGGGCTGATCCAGCCAACTATCGCCTGATTGCCCTGTTGGACACAATAGGAAAAATCTTCTCCTCATTTCTGTGCCAAAAACTAGCAACATGGTCTGTGTCCAACCACATCTTTGACATCAGACAAACTGGCTTCACCGAAGGTGTGGGCGTGGAAGTAAATCTCCAACTATTAAACATACTAAAGCTGGAAACTCTCAAGTCCAAGACCCATCTCTACTTGGCCTTCATTGACCTGAAGGGCGCCTTTGACAGCATTAATCGAGACAAATTGTGGCAAAAATTGAATAACTGGAAATGTCCCCGCAATTTAATCGACCCTCTAAAAGCTCTTCACTCTCGAACTGCCATCTGCATCAGGCTGAACGATCACGGCGCTTTATCAAACCAAATACCCACCACCAAAGGAGTAAAACAAGGGTGTCCGTTGGCAGCCGACCTGTTTAAAATGTTCATTTGTGATCTATCAGATTTCAGAAAAAATGTAAAATGCTTTCCTCCCAAAGTAAACCAGAATGAAATCGGTTGTATAATCTATGCCGACGACGTGGTGCTCCTGGACCGTACCCAAATTGGTCTCCAGTGGCAGTTAGCGAACTTACAAGAATATTTAAGCATCAATGAGCTGACATTGAACATCGACAAGACAAAGGTTGTCATAATTGGCGAACAGGAGTCCAAAAAACAGAAAGCTTTCTCATGGAGAGTCGATGGGAAAGCTCTCGGGATCGTCAACTCTATTCGCTACCTGGGAATCACCTTTAACAAGTCCCTACATGAACACCACTGGAAACTCGACATAGAAAACAGAACGACACAATTTACCATCCAAGCGAGGCTGCTGAACAGAAATTACAGCAAATTCATCCTTACTCCAGTTCTAACCCTCTACGCCTTAAAGTTTGTTCCAGCAATCACCTTCGGATCAGAAGCCGCATGGAATATTGACATCCTATTTTGGCAGAAAATGGAAGGGCTCTTTTGGCGGCGAGTACTGAGGCTACCTTCACACATTTCGATGGTCCAAATAAGATACGAACTGTCCTTGAACTCGCTCCATACCTGTGTTCTGTGGAAATCGCTAATGGCTTTGCGCAAGATGTGTCTGACTCCAGTGACACCAGCTTTTCAAATCTTTTGCACACAACCGGGCCAGAGTTCATCAAAGTTACTAGAAGAGTGGAAGGAGATGATGATCTCAACTCTAACTGCTGCCGATCTAAATCTGAATGACTTGATCATGCACCCCCAAGTAACAAAAAAGAAGTTCGAACTCTGGTGCTGGATTCAGAACACCGACCGTCGTCACCAAGTGCCGACTACTCTAGACTCCGGACCTGGCGCCCATAAATTAAATGTGCCAAGCACGTATTTGACAAACTGCCCCTCTCGTCATCACAGGCCCCAATTTCTGAGACTCCGCTTAAACGCGCTCAAAACAAAAGAGATGCTGTGGCGACGACACATTAATGAAGGAAAAGATAATATGTGTCGCTTTTGTTATAGCGATACAGAAACAACCGAACATCTGTTAACAAAGTGCGAGCGGCTCGTACCACAACGGACACAGCATCTAAGTGAATTTATGCCTGCAACAGAAGGAAATCGAGGTTGGTGGACTTACGCCAGTGCCGGTCACGGCAAAAAATTGAGTTGTGCTGTAGTTGACTTTTTAGATTCACTATGGCTTGACAAACTGTGATTCTCTAGCGATATATATAATTACTTTTTTATGAATATGGATTTTTGTGAATATTGATGAACAACACCTTGTAACAAAAGCATGAGGTCTCAATGTTTACATTGAGTCTATCAGGCTGAAGTTTCAAATAAAAAATATATATATATATATGTTTACATACTAGCAATTCAGTTATAAATCATGGTGCCTGTTTTATCTATTGGTTATTCAGTGTTCCTATTGCAATGTTAGTGGAGACACACATAAATACACCCATTATGTCCTATGAGGATAAACAAGCTGCAGTTTTGTGCTTTACAACCCAAGAGGCAGATGCTGTTCTGAGTTGGATAATGGGCACATGATATACATTTTCCATTCAGGATCACCCAGGAAACTAAAGAGAAGGATTTTCAGAATGTATGATCTGACCTATTGCAGACTTCAAGCAAGGCTGTATTAGGCACAGCACAAGATTACATAAAAAAACTAAAACCGTATTGCAATGAGTTGAAACAAAACAAATTGATGAAAATCACATGTGATGTACATCACTATTTAAACAACTAGGTGTATACATGAATGGTCAAGAATTGAGTTCCTACTACTAAGCAGTTGCAACAAAGTAGTTATTCAGAATTGTTGAGTACAGATTTGTAGACTGCATCAGGTAGTAGAGAAATGCTGCAACCTGAAGAACAGTGTGACCTAATGGATGACACTTTAAGGAGAACAGTGGCAGATCTCTTGTCTTCTTGAGCTGATACCACTGTTTTTTAGAGAAAGACGCAAGATCAAAATAACTCATAGAGAGGTGAAAGGAGCCACAATCAGAGATTTGCACATGAAGAACACAAGAGGTCTTAGTTATCAATTTATCTAGTAGATGTTTTAACTCATGAGGAATACAGTACTTTGAAGAAGGGTCTTCATTTTGACCCTATCCATAGTTCTTCAGCTTTTTAAAACAAGATTGACCTATTTAGATATGTACGCAAAATGAAGCCTATGATTTTCTTGCGGTATTGGACATGTCCACTTAAGAATCCAGTTTTAGAGAAACTGATGAGCATATAGAATTTAGGTCAAAAAGTATTTTCTTTTCCAACCAGTATCAAATGCTATGCTAGTCTCTATTCAGAAATTATTATTAACTGATGCAATATTGTCACATAATAAACACACACACACTAACCTCACCAAACAAGACACACTGTTAATTAATTTTCTATCTACTCATTCGATCATCACTATCAGTACTGCTAACAACGGGGTTGCACTTGTGCTTCTCAGTAATAGCTATTACCAAGCAGAGTCTGAACTGCATTTAGGAGATACGGCTGTCCACATAAAATTAGGAAATTATCCCAAATCAGAAATATCTTATAGCCTAAAATGACTTCTCACACTCTCTCATGAGCAAGGATGTATCAATGATAAACCCAGATCCTATCTGCGCCCTAACCACACTCGCACACTTACATGTTATCTTCTCCCTAAGGATAAATAAACATCCCATACTGCTCTTTGTAGACTGATTGTCTCAGTAACTATGGGCATATTGCAGCCATTAGGCACTTACATAGACCATTTTTTAAACCATTAATCCAGAAGACAAACACTTACATTAAGAGTATTTCACATTTATTACAGGTTCTTGAAATAAACTTGATACAGATAACATATTATTCAACATTGATGTTAAAACGTTTAATAATTCCATTTCCATTATTTAGGGCTAGAGGAGGTTAAAGGGATTCTGTTCAGGAAGACAACATAGGGCCATCACACATATTGATGTTATCTTTGAGTGAATGAATATCACAAACTGCTTATTTTTGACATGAGAACCAATGCCTTCTAACCTCAGTGGGAGTATTTATCGTTCTGGTATATGCTAATTGTTTATTGTATAACTGTGAAACAGACCATGTTGTACCCCATCCTGTGTGGCATAAGTACCTCATGTATTGGGGCTGTTATGTAGATGATGCATTTTGGAATTTGGGAAGGTCACAAATAACAACTTGAAGATTTCTTTGCATGCAATAACTGTATTATTAAGCACATCCAGTTTATTGCCACCATTGGTCAAGAACAATACAATTATTACAAGTATTTATAGAGAACTCAACAATGGCAATAATCTATTACATCATATTATTTTTCACCCCAACAATTGAGTAAGTGAAAACTATGTACTTTTCTGTGTTTTAATTGTACTAATTGTAATTATGTGACTAAAGGGAATCTAGATTTCCATCTGTCTACTGGTGAGAAGATCACAATGAAGCATTATGAATTATGTGAATTATCTAATATCATCTATAGTATTCAGTGTCCTTGTGGATTATATAATGACAGCCAATCAAGACAGAAAGCAAACACACGATGGAATGAGCACCGTCCTGATCTAAAAACATCAGCTCATAGGTAACAAGACATTTAATTGCGTACAAGCATCAGATATCCTAGATGCATTGCCAAATTCTGGAGGTTGTACAATCGGATGCTCAAAATGTTAATGTTTCACAATTGCTTGATAAAAAAGAAACATATTGAATAGATAGACTGGATGCCATTTTAATGGGCAAATGACTGAGCAACATAGACTACATTGTTTTCTTTAACCTATGTATATCTCTTGCGTACCTATGATCAGAGATTTATGAACATTTTGGTTCATTGTTGCCATTGATTTTTTTGATTTATAAATCTGATAAGGCCACGTGCTATCCTGTAATTTTTTGATTATCAGAAACTTTGTGAAGGTATCACAGGGTGGTTAGTTCCTGCCTAAAGGTGTTTTTCACTCAACCACACATTAGAAGGTTAACTTTAAGATATCCAGGGGCATGTATTGTTGTTTTCCCTGCTTATAGATGTTTGTGTGTGTTTTCTATTGACAGAGTCATTATTTTGAACCATGTAAAGTCCAGTATTGGTTCTCATTCACAGACATTTCACTGAAGAAGGATCTTCGATCTGAAATGCAATGGATCATATGTGTCCTTTTGGGAAAAACAAGCATTCGGATTTTAAATAACTAAACACTTTTTTGTTTAAACACTGTTTGGTTATGTTGTTTGACACCAACTATCTGTAAACTAAGTGGATTACTTGATTATACATTGCCATGTCATTGGGCACACACATTTGCCAGTACCACTGGGAATTCCTGGTGGTTTGGTTGATTGTCATTGTTCCCTGTTGTGCAATGCAAGGATACTGGCTGACTTGAATAATTACTTAAGGACTATTCATAGAGATGTTTATTTTATAGCAATTTAGTTATACATCTTGGGGTCCACTTTCTCTTTTGGTTTTGTGAATTAGTGTGGCAACATTTTGTGATGGATGAAAAAACATAGTAGCTGAGATCAGAAGATAATAGTATTGTTTGGTGGCAGTAGATGACATTTAGTGGCTGTAAATGAGTCTGCTAACCTTAAGTGATAAGACAAAATATTAGTTGTGAAGAAACATTCTTAGAAGACCATATTCGAATTCATTTTACTTTGATGTAGTTTGTTCTTGACCCTGCGTAATTTGATCGGTATGAAAGTGATTATTGGTTAAGTTTTTTTGTGTTATTATATATTTCAATTAATTTTTTTAATGAATGAATTGTATTGTAAAGTTGATTTTATCAGCTGTATCAATAAAAAAAAAGAAGACCATATTCGGTGGCTGCAACTGAGTTTGTTTACTTTTTGTGATGGACAAGTAACATACAAATTAAGAAGGAATGTGATGGAATGGTTTGGAGGCAGAAAATAACATTGCATGTCTATAGTTTACTGCTCCACTATATTATGAAGGATAAGACAAAATATTGGTTGCAGAGATCTCTGCTGAGACCAAATACAGATGCAAAGAAAAAACTATAAAATTATTTGAATTCAGGATAGTACATATATTAACTCTGAGTGACTTCCGTTGGTGACAAAAGCAGCAAAATGCAAATTACAAAGAAAAACAACATTATTGTTTGAAGGGAGAAGATCACATTCAGTGGTCCAACTTGTACATGTTTTATTCCAACGTTTTGTGACACAGGAGGCAAGGTTCTATTTTTAATAAGAGAATCTCAAACTATTTGGAGGCATATGCAGTGGTTTTAAATACTGCACTTTCAGACCATATAACTAGTAGGGATCAGTCATGTTCCTACTTCAAGCTGCCAAATACAGCACAAAGAGATACAGAATGTGAGCTGTGTCTTTAATGTGGTTACTGAACCTCCCTGCAGATTCTAGGTTTCCCAGTGGTCCACCAAATCCCTTTGTCAGGTTTGGCTGTTCTTATTAGCCACCTGACAAACGTGCACATTCATTTTGTGGAGATCTTGGTCTATCACCAAATGTAGCTCATGCGTTTGGCAAGTAGGAAGTTCACCCAGCCTTACTGCGAATGGCTGCTTATAGTATAATGCTTTTCAAGAATTGGCCAACTGTTGCTCCGCAGGTCCCAGATGAGGAAATTAGCCATATGTCAATGGATATATTGAGCGTGAGGTTTGATGATCATGAGTTGCAGAGAGTTACGTAGTTTGGTGGTTTGGAACAAGAAGTAAACACTGCCAAACAAGATTTTGATTTATAGATGCATTGAAAGGAGAGGCTGCAACTTGGTCCAATAGCTGTGAATTTTGCTTGTAGAAAGTCCAGTACAAAGCCGGAGAATGGCAGTTGAGGGATTCAGATGGCCTTAATGGAAATATAGCACTTGATTGGTAGCAAGTGGAGAACACTCAGGCGACTGCCTGCTGAGTTTTGGACATGCTTTAATTTCCAGATAAGGTATCCCAGAACCCCAGATGGAGATTGTTGGTGCATTGAACTCAAGCTAGAATAAGTGCAATGGCAGCCCTGACTCAGTGAGAGATGACAAGGAATGGAAAATCCACCTCATCTTATTGGCAAGAATAACTCAAGAAGTGCACCCCCCAAAGGATAGTCAAACTTGTACACAACCACAGCACTATATAACATGTGAGCAAGCTAATAATGCCCTGCACAGGCATACTAAGACAACAAGATGTGTGCACCAAACCGAATGCACTAGTAATGGTTACTACAATGGACCAATATGACACTAAGAGACCGGTCTTTAGGTTCCACTGCCAACCCTGAGCAATAACATCCCCTCCTACATGCTCACAAGGCCTAGTAGGACCGCCTCTCTCTTTCATTGTTACATTTGCCTTTCACTCCCATGCTCCCTCCCTGTTGCCCTGTCAGCGCTTTGAAACACAATTTACTTAATGTATAAGCATCTTACAAATGCACAGCAAATACATACATTAAAATAAATACATGGACACATTGTGAGAAAGAGGCAAGCCATTTGGACACTGGAAAGGTATAGATGGTGGGCACATGTCACTCATCTCTTGACCCACTGAGTTGTTATTGTTCGAACGATTTCTGCACCCTCTTTTCATAGTTCCAAAATGTTATATTTATAAACATATGGGGGTCACATAAGAGAAAGGTAAACTAATAGAAGGAAGAATATCATGAATGGATTAGATACAAAAGGGTGAGACAATGGACCTCTGGCACAAAGAGTGGTTATGGGAAAGTAAGAAAGAAATCGGCTCAACAGTGGAAGAATGCCAGAGTCAGACCAGGCACAGAAGATGCCAGCCACTGGTTAAGTGGGGTGCACGTTATTTACATCTGCATCTCTACCCAAATAAAGACATGGTGCTGCTCTGTCTGTACTTGCAAATGTTGAACAACCTCTTACATATACTCTTGCAAACAGACCACACCACCCGGGTCATAAACAAACGGCAATGACCATGGGAAAGCATGTCTCTCACTCATTCTGTTCCACACTAAAAGCCAGCATCATTGATCCTGCTGCCCGTTCCTATGGTAGCAAATGCATATGATATGGTTCAGATGGAGCTACTATCAATATATTTCAATAGTGAAGGACAATCTTACAAACACTGCAACAGTTCATTATGAGACTTGCCAAAAGCACAATATATTTAGTCTTGACAAAATCAGCGATGGATGCATGACTTTGCATTTGGAGGGGCCTCCTACCTGGGTTCAAATACAACTAAGCACCACAAAGATGGGCTACTCTACAGTGCTCTGTTGCAATTAATCCTCAGGTTATGAGCACCACAACACATTTCAGAAGATAAATCCTCATATTTGTTTTTGCATAAGCGTGGGGCTGTGTATTGTGGCAGGTCAGAAGAAGGACGCGGACACTGTGATGACATTTCCATTTGCTATTCATTAAATGATAAGAATACACACTATCTTTCCCTAGTGCTATATGGTCAATAATCTGGGATGAGTTTCTCCTCTTTCATAATGATTCCCCCGGTGGCCTCCTGGCTCTCCCGTTCTCCCTGTTAGCTCTGGGTTTGCAGGAGAACGTCCCCGAAACCTGCACACGGTTGGGTTCTCTTTGTTTTCTCTGTTTCTTGGCCTTCTCAGTTCTACTCTTGGTCCTCTCTCACTATGCTACCAGGTATGGCTGTGGGTAACTAGATCTCTCACTGATTCCTCAGCATTGTACTTTCTGTGTCATTTGATGGGTGCACTGACCACCACAAAGTCATCGTGGTCACGTCACCACCAGGATTTGGATTCCCATCACCTCTCCTTCTCATTGGGTGTAAACGCTGGGCCTCCAACGTTTCACTCTCGCGCTCATGCAACCACTGAAAGTCGCAGGTTCCACAGCTCTCCTCGTCTCCACCTCTCTCTCAAGTGTTACGCTGTCAGGGGGCTTCCCCTGCTTACGTTCGCTTATCTCTTCTTAACTTCACCTTGGCTTGTGTTCCATTTTCAGTTTACTCGTCTCAGTTAAATGGAGGTCTCTCCTTAATGGTACAGATCCTCTTTCTTGTTCGTAACGATATATTTTGGTTTTGTCTTCAGCCACATCTCTGGACTTCACAATGTTCTTCATATCTGATACATTTGCTCCAGCATTGCCTGCAGCCAAATATAAAAATGTTACATTCTTCTTCCCAGCAGGCAGTGCCATATATGGCGATATGTTGGGCAATCTAGGGAGTTCCTGATAGGAACGGGAGTCCTTGTCCCCTAAGAGGGAGTCACTCCCAGTGAGGTCCCATTTGCCCTGACCCCTTGAAAGGGTCTTGCGAGTTGGGCTCACCTTCCTAGATTCAAAGGGGTGGCTTCCCCCGATAGAAAAAGGAAAAAAAATAACCTTGATTCATCACAGTACCCATACACGTTTTTCAATTTAGTGTCCACATACACAATCAGAATGTGCTCAGATGCAGCTAAATAGGGCACTTTAGGTATGTTAACTGACACACTTTGACTATTTACATCCTTCTCCACAGCTAACTTTCCTGGGCATCTACCAACTCCCCATGAATCAGTCTATTTTCTGATGGTGAGCCAAGCAGGTGAGGCATGCAAATGTGGGCCCCCCTCTACCTACTCATACTTTTCTTCCCTCTTTTTCTCTCACCCTCCCACCCTTACGTTTCTACTCTGTCATCTCCTGACAATGCCTTCTCTGAACTCTGACAACCGAGTGCTGGAAATTCATTGGAGTAGAGTATTGGGTTGGATTTGTGGGCAATATCTGTTCCCATACCCAAATTGACATAGATACTTCGAGGGAATGCTTGAGCACATCTTCAGCCCATCATGCAACCACACATATTCTAATGTTACTTGCTATTTGAGTAACTAAGTTCTGCCACCTAGATGTTGTCGCTGCTAGCAGCTTGTTCTTTGGCATTGGTTATTCTTCCTCGTTCCACATGTTTCGAGTCAGCATATTTGTGTCCACGTGCTTACAAATGGAAACACATACTCCCCATTTCTCTGCCTACCCTATGTCTCAATAGTAATTATTGTTCACTTTCTCCATAGCTACTCTCAACCTCCTCCCCTTTACTTCTCCCTTCTCCTCTCCTCAGTCTCTGCTTTGGATAGCCAAGGCAGGGGTCTAATTTGCCAACTTGTGGGCAAGCATGGGGACTGGGAGAGCACTACTGTGTTCACCTGCCTAGTATAAAAGACCTTATGGAAACCACTTGAGGCCGTACACAAGAGACAGTTGCAGCACAACCTGCTTGTCAACATGGTATGGAGAGAAGCACATTCCAAAGATCGAACACATCAACACATCAAACCATACAACCCCTAGCAGCCCCTGGGGCAATTGAGATGGCAGACGGTCGTCTGCGCTCTTAACCCCAAAGTATGCTAGATGGCACAAGACAATATTCAACCGATTGGACACTTGCCGATATATGAAGACACCACAACATACTGGCAGTGGTACATACATTCACAATGACACTAAATCCTCATCACACCATGAGATAACCCATACATTCCAATTGACTGGTCTACTGAACAGTGGCACATACTTGAAAGCACAAGAACAGGGTATATAGCAGAAAAGTAATCAACTTCACTCAGGCAGTGGTGCAAAATAAGTTCATATGGTATGATATGATATGACATGGCATTTATAAAGCACCTGTACATACGTGTTTCTAGGCGCGACAAGACAAGGAGGGGGAAACACATGGAAGACAAAACAATGATCTTACTAGGCCCTGTGTCATTCAGATGGCGCAAGTGCAGGGAAGTGTAAGGGGAGAAGTGCCGAGGGGGCAAGAGGAGAAGTGCAGGTATCTCAATAAGTGCAGCCAGTGAGTGGCTCATAAGTGCAGAGAGAGGGGACTGTAGGGTTGCAGATACAGACCATAAGTGCTGGGGGAGACCAGAGGCAGTGCGAGGGCAACTGGACATGCAGGAACCTGGACTCGAGTTCAGAGCGTAGTCAGGTGACCAGCGCATGGAGCAGTCGGGACATCAGCAGGGGTGAGGAAGAGAGAAAGGGGAAGCGAAAAGGAAGATCTTGAGTTGCTTCCGAAACCAGAGGTGTTTCTGCTCAATTTTGAGAGAGGTAAGGAGGCTATTCCAGAAGAAAGCCCCAGCCGAAGAGGTACACTTTCACTAGAGGTACACGTGTGCAAAATCTCACTAGTTGTTTTGTCAGAGGCAAAGCTAGCTGCAGAGAGTGAGAGAAGGAGGCTAATTTAGCAAATAACATCGGTGCCAAGGACACCACAGAAAGACACACCCATGAAGTACCGGGTAATGTACTTAACTCTTAAGAGAAGGCTCACTTGCAGAAGGTAACAGAGGCCTGCAATGAGCACATTGATCCAGCATTTGATAAGCCATTATATAGAAAAATTATGAGCATCTAACTTGAGGTAACCCAACAGTGTTTCAATATACATATATCATGTTTTACTTGTTTGAAAAGTTAACAAATGAAAAACATACATGAAGTAAAAATAAATAATTACCATATTCGCTGACATTGCATTCTTATTTTACACCACCCAAAAATATTAGATCAGATCATTAAAAAAAACAGCGGGTGCAAAATGTACTAAAGTTACTGTTTATTGATTACAGTCACTGAATTCCCAGGCCCACCAGTAGGGCTAGGCTCAGCGACCTTGCAATTGTTGCTTGGGTGTCTCTGAGCCTTGCTATGGCTCTGCCCCAGGCCAATAAACAAATAAAAAGCAGCAGCAGAGGGCAACACAGCAAGACTTGGCAACCTCTGCAATTATTGCTGGGGTGGTTGCTGAGCATTACCCTGGCGGGCCCCCGGGTGATTACAAAGAATGCATCATACGGGGCAGCTGGAAAAAAGCCTGGCATCCCCTGTTGCACACTGTTTGAACATACAAAACAATATGGGTGCTATCAGGGTGCACAGACACTGCATTGTTTTGTCTTTTAAAACTCAATGCAACTGGGGTTTAAAATATGACTATTCGTCTCACTATTTCGCTGTACTGCTGACATACTCCTAGTTTATTTGAGAAACACTGAGATATATTTGCAAAGCAACCTGGCATGTGGTGGCCACACCCCTTTTCAAATCGCAGCAATTCTGATTATATTTTATCTACTAATACGGGAATTGTGAAACGGATGATAGAACCTGGCATAATACGAACTAATACAACTGTGGAAATAGGACATTGAGATAACTGGGCACCAGTGGATTTTTGAGCGAGTGAACAGGCATAGCTAGCGAGTACAAAGCCACTCACACAGTGTCTGCTAATTAATATTAAAGAGGATGAATATAAATCACTAATGAATAAATCACACTTTCCTAAAATCTTTAATGTATTTATTTTAGAGATATACAGGCAAAAGACCTGATTACATGCAACTATTCAATTTCTATTCATGAAAAATTTCAAAACGTCTTTCAGCTATGCAGGAAACGCAATCTCCCAATAGGTATGTGAACGAGTTAGATAGAACACAGTAGACATATCTGCTGCTGCACTCAATTGTGAGATTTCATGAGTGCTGAGTACGAATTTCATTAATTCTAAAACCTCGGTGGGATTACACATGCCATGACAATTACAAACTATGTTATGAAAAAGTTAGGATTTAATGGTATTGCTTTGAACTCCAGTGGGAGAAAATCTTACTGAGACGATGCACTAGGGGCCTTCTACACAACCTCCCACTAGTGATCGAGTGGCTGACATTTCAAAATAAATGTCAGGGGCGGGGTCTTCTTGGCAATTTCTATGCACTTTCTCACCAGGGTGGCAGTGGCACCACAAAGTTGATTCAAGAACGCCACCAAAAGCATTGGGCACATATGTGATCTGATTGCTGTTTCGCCCATGTCTCGGTCTAGGGCAAGGACATTCGAGCCATCCACCTAAGGTGCCCTAACCTGGGGGCAGCGGGGAGTGCCAGATTGACATGCTTTCCAATAGAACCAATTCTTTGTTTGTGCATAACCCATTTCCCCATCGATCACAGTTTGGTTCCATGCTAATCCATGCCAATCCTCCCCTGATATGACCAACGCCGATGTCCCACAAGGATTTTGTATATTACCATCTCCTTTGAGCTTCTATATAAGACGACTGCTTGACTCATTGCACTGCAAAGGTGCTCCGTACACCAACTACGCAGATGACCCTCAAGTGGTTTTTGAGTTATCAGGCAATTATGTTCAAGACTCTGAGACCCTTAATGGTGTATATGCTGCAATTCAGTCTTGGATGGTCCCCAATTCATTGGCACTTAATGACAATCTGATAGAGCTTGTTTTTGTGGCTACTGGACAACGACTCAGGAAACTGGATGTTTTCTATAAAAGCTTTAACATCACCAATAACAAAATCATGGTCACAGACTGTGTCAAAATCATGGGCGTCCATTTGAATGCACAACTGAGTATGACGTCCCATTTGTCACATACTCGTTCCTCCTGTGGCTACATTGTCAGGCTTCTTAATCAAATTAGGCCGTTTATTTCACTTAGCGATACATCAATTCTGACATCAGCCTTAGTGAAGTCGAGACTTGACTACTGAAACAGTCTTTTAATCAGGACATTGCAGGCCAATCAGTTACTTCAGACTACACAGAATAGTACAGTGCGAGCGGCCTTTGGTCTATATAAAAAAAAATCATATCACAGACTCCAGAAGGGTACTGCATTTGTTCCCTATTAAGCAAAGGATTATCCATACAATTCTAGCCTTGTTTTACAAGCGCCGGACCTCCACTGCTCCTTCCTATCTTTCAGAGCAATTGACTGTTGATCAACCGTCAAGGCATCTTTGATCCAGCGACAATCATAAATTAAAAAAACTTTGGTCCAGGTTGGCTAAATTTGGAGGTGTCAGCTTTCCTGTGCAGGCTCCTAGAGAATGTAATGCGCTTCGGCTGACAATGAGAACTTCCAACTCTTTGTTAGTATTTAAGTGGGCAGTAAAACATACCTGTTTAAAGTTAAGCCAGGTTAAACCAGTTAAATTACCCTGTTGCTCCTTTCCTTCCTGACTTTGGCTTCTTTTGTATGTTTTGTATTGTCTGTGTTTATTGTGTGCCCTGATGGTGCGAAACAAAAAATTAAATAAATAAATAAATAAAATACATGCTCAATGAATCTCATGGGTGAGTGGTCCAAACAACCTTCTCTGTGCAGGTCTCATGTTGCCAAGATTTCATGATTTTTATTTCCATTGCATCAATTAACAGACTTCACTATAAAGTGATAGCGAATAGTTTTTCCATGCACGTTTCATTCATACATTCATTAACACGTGTAACTGCTGTACCATAACCAACTGCTTAAAGTTTCTTAGTTTTTTCATATGATCTTTGGTTTCAATCATTACTAACAGGGCGTGTTTATCCAAGTGCCAGATTCAGCTTTCCAAAAGCACTCCACAAAAAAAGGGTCATTTGGAGTGTTAAGTATTGCGTCCACAAGCGGAAGCTTCTGGATGGCATTTCAACATAGGAAGTGGTTACACAAATGCAGTTTCATTGTGTTTAGCAAATTGCAGCATAGGGGAAATTACTATTTAGTGAAATGTAATTGTTTTAAGGATGGTAAGTGGAAGGAGAAGAGATGTGGCAGGCATAGAAATTAGATGAATGAGCATTACCTAAAAACACACACACGCGCGCACACTACCACACACACACACACACACACACACACGTGCGTGCACACTACCACACACACACACACACACACACACACACACACACACACACACACGTGCGTGCACACTACCACACACACACGTGCGTGCACACTACCACACACACACACACACATACGTGCGTGCACACTACCACACACACACACACAGACAGACAGACACAAACACCCACAAACACACGCACACACACAAACACACGCACACAAATGCACTTATTATTTAACTTGCACTGGCAAAAGACACCCAATATTCACTAAGCAAATGACACATAATTCACAGAACGAGTTTGGTAGGTAGCTCATGCTCATTCTATGGCGTAAGTGTTGAACAATGGTACAAGTAAAGCATTTGTGAGTTATTACCATATTTATAGACGTGGCTGTTGTATGGTTATGTCTGGCAGGTGTTTATGGTGCGAAATGCAATTGTTGATGAATGCCCATTGAGTCATAACTAACATGGGTATTCACAAGCATTTGCAAATGTATTTTGCCCAGAGTAACTTTACAGCAAGTGTGAGAAAGAGTATCAATTACTCTGTCAGCAGTGGAAACAGCAATTGGCAAATTATTTGTAGTCAGGAAGAAGGATTACAAAGTTAGATAAGGGGTCTGCAACCTTTGGCTCTTCAGATGTTTGGAAGTGCCTCTCCATTCAAATCTAGCTTGTACAGTCAATGGTAAGTGATCATGGGAGATATAGTCCAAAATATCTGGAGAGCCACAGGTGGCAACTCCATGAAGTAGTCTTTTAGACCTCAATGTTACACTTATGCAATTTGCAATTTATATAATTTCTTTGGGTAGCTTGGTCACTGCTAAAATTACACACAAGTATACCCAAATGTGCATTTTGTTGCAAATGTGACCAATTACACATGTAAGTTGTGCTAAGCTTAGGATGCTCATGTATTGAACACAGTTCGTTATCATTTGGAGAGTTCTCCTCGTAAGTTACACAGCGCTTAGGCGACTGTCATCTATCTACATGTTGCTGAAATCACTTCTCGCTCATTGTGGTTTGACATCCCATCTCAAAAAATACCTCTAGCATGTCACTTATACAAAGTTCTTCCATTTCTTTGTAGAGTTGATGGGTTAGCTCCTAACTGCCCTGTTGACGGATACTAGTTAACAAGCAAAACAAATACATGGTGAAATATTGCTTAGTTCCAAGGCACATGTTAGAGTTGGTCAATGCATGCAGGAAGCTAAAGGCAATTCAGGCTGATCTATACAAAAACACACTGGGCCTCCTTATGGGGCCTCCTTATGTGTATGGCAGCATGTGCAATGTTTGGCAGTCAGACCATTACCCCACTTCTTTTGGTGTTAACCAAATGACCACCAATTTTACTGCACCACAGAGTGGAGGGATTACCATAAGCATTTAGTTATAGGTAAATCCTTCACTTCACCTCTCAAAATCTGAAGATTGAATTTAGCAGGATTACTGCATACGGTAAAACTGCACAAAAAAAGCATGGACTCCAAAAATTAACACGACCTTGACACCACTTGTAATTCAGCAGTAATTCCGCCAGACTGCGCAGCAATAACAATACATACGTTTGACAATAATTCTGTTGAAAGATCGTGGAATTATTTAGCAGATACATAATAAGGGTCACTCACTGAGATCCTTGGGGCAGCATGACTACTTTTAAAATAACACAGAACATGATACATCTATGGATCCGTTTAAAGGCCAGTGCTCTCTGTTAGCAAAGTACTTTAGGAGCCTTCCAACAGCAGCCATCAAAATGTAGAAGCAGAAGCTAAAAGTGGGCACCACAGCAAATAGCAAAAGGACCATACATATTTACCAAAGAAATATGACCCAACATTGCATACTAATTATTCCACATGGATAGTCTACCACAAATCAGGAATACTATTTCCCTGAAGGCAAACACCACGACCAATGGAGTAGAACATGTCATCAACTTCTGTGATTACACACCATCGTTCAGGTGTCAGTATATGGGGCCAGGTAGGTACATCGGGCCATATTTTTGCAGGTTCCTGTTTGTCGTGGCTAAAAACGTAGCCTCTTGAACTTCCCGGAAACATTCCACCCAAGCAAAGAGCGAAGCTCAATCAACACAAATGTGTCGATTTCTTTGACAATGAGAGTCACCCTGCCTTTTGCATCTATGTTGTTTGAAAAGACAAAAAGAAGCTGGATGTGTTAACGCACACTTGAACACTGTTCTACACCATATGAAATTTCAGTTTCGGATTTCAGAACTATTGCAAAGGCACGACTAATCTGGGAGCCGGCACGGGTCTTGGCCGGATCTGGAGGTCTGACTGCAACAACCAACGTTGTTTAGGTCATTGCGCTCAGCGTTTAGGTTATGGACTAAAGCGCTAGGTTTTCCCAATCGTGCATGCATACTAAACACAGTAGCTGCCATGGCACGCTCAAACCAGTGTGGCAGGCAGTGGAAAGATACCACATACTTTGTAAGTTCTATCTGCAACAGAGCCACCACTCCACTTTCCTCTCCTACGTTGCATCTTTCGCAATCAGTGCCAAATGCAAACAGCTTGCCTTCCCACAATGACTTGCAGATTTACTTCCGCTACTGGTATTACTATTGATCATACAATGGTAAAAAAAAGATTCTGTAATTGTTAGAAAACAAACGCTTAGAATGAGCATGTCCTTTTTGTCTTAAACAAATGTATCGATGTATGTATTTGCTTGATAAGATATATATATATATATATAAAGGCAATTCACCACCACATTTTTATCTTGCAAACCACTTCCTATTTCATCTGCTATGATTGCAACGCCTTTTGCACAATAAATAGTATCATACGTTTTATTGGCATCTACATCAGGTACATCATTGACACTATTAAGTCTGAATGGATCGCATGTGCTAGGTGCTCATTTCTTAATGTGGCCAGCTTGCAGTTTACATGCTTGATTGCTGGCAGGGCAAACTCAGCCTTTCATTCTTCTAAAGTAGCTAAATTGTGTACCATCTCGCCGGATCTGTTGGAAATGGGCCAGGCCCAATTTATAGTTAATGATGGGCCACTGCACCATTAGGATCGGGTTTTATTGCTATTAGCACCCCAGATTTTCCATCCAAAAACCTGGGGTGCTGACAGCAATCTATTTTGTTGTTTTAATTGGGTTCCTCCTGGCAGTGTCCCATTCATTCAAAGAGAATGCTTACCTAAGATGGCTGCTGTGGAGATGGAAGGTGCCCCTCTTCCATTTTTATGGCAGACTGGGATGTGGTGGCGGTGGGTGCACCACTGCCAGAGGAATAAGCGAGCTGGAGTGAGGAGAGGTGGGATGAGAATGAACTGGACAGAGTGAGGGCGAGCATGGGGGAAGGAGAGGGAAATGGGGGAATATAGCAGGGCGGGTGAGAGCAGCCTACAGGTTTCTCAGAACACAGGCATGGATTGTGGGATTGCAGATTGAGCTTTTATATCACGCTTCATGCCGGGCACCAGCCTCTAAGTGCAGGACTAGGATTCGATCACGGGAAGCTCTGTCTTGCCTTGCTTCCAAGGCAAACACGTTGCTGCTGAGCTTTCCTACCGGATAGCCCACGATCTGAGCAACCCAATTGGCTGCAGTGCCCGCCCCGGGTGATAATGAGCATTACCATTAAAGCACTTACAATTGGGAGGAATATGACATGGCGAGCAACCAAAAATTTGATATATTACTGTAGCGTTAGCTCCCTATTTGAAGGGAAGGAAAGGGCAGCCCAATCCAGGTAGGCCAGAGCGAAGCGAGGGACTCGCGAGTGCTTTGGGCCATCAATAACCATTTATACCCCCTAGAAAGGAGTTAATGCTATAAGGAATCCAGGGCTTTTTACTCTGGTACTAATAGATGTTTCTAAAGGGGAAATAGGCCATTCAGTTTGCCTTTACCCTATTCCCTTAAAAAAAAAAAGCAAGCAACTTAACATGGCCACAAGCGACATATAAAAGAGGCGTTGTCGCTTTACTATGCTGAGCATGGTTGGCCCAGCAGAGAAGACTCAGAGAGAAAGAGGGACAAAGGAAAAGGAGTGGATGGGAATGTGCAGGGGCAGAAAAGAGTCACAGGGGAGCAGGGTCCATGCTGTGAGGGGGAAATGGGCTTGCCTTGGGTGCATGGACAGAAAATGGCAGACCCAGCGCAGAGACTGATTTTGATGCAGAACACAGGCTGTCACTGGCATTTCATGCACATGTTTCATCCATCCTGATTGGTTCAGGACTCTCCATTGGGTGCTGATACTCTTCATAACTACTATTTCACATGTACATTTAGCAAAAGGAAGCGCCACTTTTTCAAAATATTATGCTGTGCTAAACTTTATTTTGAACTTTTTATCTTCATTAAATCATTTGTGTTCAGGCTTTCGCAGAAAGCCATACAACCATCCAATAACATGTACATATTAAATATCACTTATGTCTCTAATATTTTGCATACAAATGAGTAAAGTCCATAACTTAATAAAATATCATATTAACTGTAGGGCTGTATTGTAACAGCAAATAATCTTTGACAGTACCTATGTCCTAGTGCACGTAAATTGGTAAAAGCTTTCTTTCCAAACATAGGACATATACACATAACACAAATAACATCCTGCAATGCAACATTACACAAAGGACAGTATGTTGCTTCTGAGGAATCTTCTTGCATGGCCCTGCTTTATTGTATTCGTCCATAAAATCCCAGGATCCACATCTGATGTATACACATTCTTGAAATGTATGTTCTTAGATCTTATCAAAGAGGGATTATACTATTTCATTACCTAATATTTCATCTTTATTAAATGACACATGGTCCCCAATGTTACCATTTTAATTGAATACCATTTTTTACCATTTCTCCACGGACTTTACACACTATGCAAGTCATCCCCAACTCCAGCCTTATTGCTTGAATTGCAGTCGACTTTTGTAGATGAAAGACTCTTTGCCATGCTTCTCCTTCGATAGATTCAAGCTTTTTAATTAGGTATGTTCTTGCAAGCCATACAGAACCCCAGGCAGTATTATAGCCGCATACACTTTTTTACGTCATTGAAACTGCGGAGACACCATAATGTTGATGGAACTTATTTAAAGCAACATGTCCCGATTCATGGAAGAAAGCGCATTGACCCAGCAAAGTTCGCACCTCAAAAAGTAGTTTGTGCGTCAATGCACGAATAAGAAAATCTGCGCACTCTGCGCATTGACAGGATTTCCCACCCAAAACAACCCTATGCGCAAAGAGTGGCCGGAATGCCCACGACACGGTACAACAGATAGCAATTCCAGAAACGCATAAAGACCTTTGCGTGTTCCTCGACCGCAGCAACACTGCATAGGGTCCCTCGTAACTATTCCCAGCACCCCTTCATCATGTGTTACATGTATCGTAGAAGTTGTCATTTCCCGGAAAATGTGCATGCAAACCTCCATACACCGTGCCTGCACCCTGCTACACTGCTTACGTGCACCCTTAACTTCATTGGAACCCTGACTGCATGAATGCACCCCTAAATCCAACATGCAATCTTACATCTGCACAGTTATTCCTATGCGCTAGTGTCTGTACGCCTGCATTCGGGTAGCGTTCAGATCAGAGCTTTGCATGGCCGTTTCCCCGACGTGAGGTTGCGTGGTCAGATGCATGAATACGATTTGTTGGGCGCAGTTGTAAGCGTGTAATTATCTTGCGTGGGCCTTTCCACAGAACACCCACAATTTTCCTTGTTCTTCCTCATGCTGCATGTTCCCCCCCCCCTACTTTGAGCTCTGCATAGGCCCTACACACCGTCTGCGAGGAGTCTCGTGAAAGGCAATCCACCGCTCGTAGAGACATGTCGAGCTGGCGTGATCTCCACACAAGTCGCGGAAAAGACCTGCACAGTCAATTCCATGAACCAACGAACAGGCTTTTGCACGCCAAACAGCCCACAAAGTCCCGATTTTCCCTGCAAAGAATTCAATGAATCGGGCCCACAGTATTTACATCTGCTTTCGAATTAATAATTCACTTGGGTTTTCAAAGTCAAAGTGGGATTAAAGAGCATAACAAGGTAGCTATATTTTATAACTATTTCTAATTTCTCTGCGTTTACAACACATTGAAATGTTATTTTTTCCTTGTAGGTTTGAAAACTATGAATTGAGTTTCAACATTGTTTGAGATCTTTGAAAGATTTGTATTACTTTGTGCTTGATCATAGGCAATAGCTCCATGGATTGGTGTGGCATTCGCAACCACAGATATGTTTGTTATTCACGTGTTCCATTCAACCTATTCATTAACTACACACCATTCCAAAGCCCATAAGTCCTCAATCTGATTTCATCTGAGTCAAATATGAAAATCATATTTCACTGCAGTGATGTCACACAGTCACCTGCACACCTACCTGTTCTGCTCCATGCACTCAACTGCATGTTGAAACAGTTCTAAACAGTTCCCTCTTCACGCAGCTCCTGCCAATGCCTCACACTAGCCACACGCAGGCCCTGCTAAATGGGAAGTCTTTGAGGAAAGGCCCCTATCACTGGAAACAGCCGACCCACCCGATAGAATCCCATATGCAACACAAAATTGTACTGGAGAGTGAACGTCCCTGTGGTGACACAACTTCTTGAGGCAGACCCTTTTTGAACATTATTAGGTAGTTTAATAATCAAGCGACATACTGAAAGAGGACTTAACATCTTCATTTGTTGATCTGCTGAGGCTCTTGGTGATAGACTAAACTAGATCCCTCAAGGAGATCTGGAGTCCTTCTATTGCTAAAAGCGACTTGTTGTGTCCAGCATGGACACGGTTTACTTGGTGTGGCGAGAAGCCTCGTCCCGCCACACACAGCCAATGGAATTTGCGCACGCTCGCGCATGAGCAAGAGGATTTGCTGCATTTGCAGCAGCAGGAAAAAGCAGCACTTTCTCTTGGTTCTGTGTCCCTCATTTCGGTGCTGCTGTGTGCCGGGGACTAAGAGGGGGCTTAAGGCTCCCATTAGCATGGGTATACGAAATCTGGCAATGAGGATGGAATGTCTACACCTCCTCACATAGAAAAAAACAAAAAAGAAAATAAATACAGCATTTGGTGAGCACCCTGGTCTTTTGAACAAAACGTGCACAACTGAGAGGTGCCTTTCTGCAAGATCTCTGCGAAGGAAGAGAGAGTCAGAGGAGGACAAGTGATGCACCTGGCCCAGTGCAGCTGCAATTCATCGACCGGGCCCTTTGGATATGGGTGCTCAACAAGCCCTGGTACAGATATGGGAGATATGGCTATGGAGATTCGAGAATTACATGGCAGCCTATGATGAAAAGGCTCCAGACAAGTTTGCCAGGAGATTACTTATCAGGCTGGTTGGTGACAAAGTTAAAGATCTCAACCCTTCGTTCCCGCCTGAAGAAGTCAAGTCGTATAAGGGCCTCAAGGAGACCTTGTGAACATACTTTGACCCCCAGTGCAACATAGACCATTAAAGACACACCTTCAACACAGCCTGTCAAATGACTGTTGAGTCCATGGATGCATGTGAGACTCAATTGCGCAGGTTGGTGGCTCATTGTGACTTTCATAAAATCTCAAATGATCAGGCCGTAAGGTTAAGGATCATTGGAGGGTGTTTATCGTCCACCTTTAGGAAGAAATTACTCCATGAACTGTTTCCCCTTGCCACCATTCTACAAATGGTACGGACGGAGCAAGAGCAGACTCACAACTATGCAGATGGAGACCTGCAAGGGACAGGCGCGCTGCCGAACAGGACGCAATGAGGTGGTCCTGGTGGGACTAGACTGGAGTGCAACCCACGTGCTAAAGGGCCCATAAGAAACACTTACGCGAGAAAGGACTTGGTCTGACACGTTCGGCAGATCACCAGGCAGTCACCCTAAGCTCCACCAGAGCAAGAGAGAAGCCAACATAAATATGCATATATGACATGGTGACTGTCCCAGGAGGAGATATCTGCATTGAAGTGGGTCAACACCCTGCCAAATTCGTCATTGGCATGGGAGCAACACTGAATATCATGTGGATATCTGAATTTCGCAAGATGGCACATCCGCCGGAATTGGATCAATCGGAACTGAAGATATTCCATTGTGCTGCGTGGGGGCCAGTTTGGAACCATGGAAAGTGCTCAATGCAACTGAACTACAAAGGGAGACGGGCCATGGCAGAGTTGCATGTTCTTCAAGGAGAAGTGCCGGGAAGCAATCTGCTAGGCCGACCCACGGCCCTTGAAATGAAGATTCGCCATGATGTACAAAATGCAGCATGGATTCTCAGTGATGCAACGATTTCCAGAACTATTCAAAGGAATTGGGTGCTTGAAGGGAGAATCAGTCACCCTTCACATAGAAGAATCAATACCTCTAGTGGTGCAACACCCCAGGCGGATACCCTTTCACCTGCAACCGAAAGTAGAGAAAGAGATTCAGTGTCTGTTAGGGGAGGACATCGTAGAACCTGCCTGTGGTGCCACCCTGTTGGTCTTGCACGTGGTGGCAGTATCCAAGCAAGGTTAATTCGAAAAGATTTGCCTGTGTGTGGATATGCACCAGGCAAACAAAGCAATTCAACGAGAGAGACACCCTGGCATGCATCTGGATGACATGATTAGCATGTTAAACAGAGCCAAGGTATTTACAAAACTTGATTTATCCAAAGGGCACCTCCAGAGACAGCTAGACGAACAATCACGCTACATAACCACTTTTGCAACCCACAAAATTTTGTTTCAGTGTAAGCGGTTCAGCTTTTGGATACCATCGGCTGCCAATATTTTCCAGTAGAGCATTCGGAGGGTAATTTGGCACATAAAGTATTGTTTCAACTACAGCGACGTTATCTTGGTTTTCAGATTAAATCTTCAACAACATGATCTGGCACTGCATCAGATGTCCTAGCTCTCCTCTCAAGCAGGGCTAACGTCAAATTTGAAAAGTGTTTTCGCAAGAGGGGGTGAGCCCTGATCCTGGGAAAGTAACCGCGATTGAAAACATTTTGCCCCCACAAGATGTGAGCGATGTAAGTTCATTTCTGGGGATGGCGAGCTATTGCAGCATATACCTGAAAGACTTTGCCACCATTTGCGCACTGTTAAGAGATCTCACCAAGCAAGGGAAGGAGTTTCAGTGGGACCAATCCTAAAAGGCATTCACACAGATCAAGAAAGACATTGGATCTGCCGAGTGCATGGCCTATTTTGACCCAGCTAAAAGCACTGAACTAATGGTGGATGCACGCCCGGTAGGTATGGGGGCCATCTTGGCACAGCACAAGACTGGCAGAGACAGTCCAAGGGAATCACCACTTATGCATCCAAAAGCCTGACAGATGTCTAAAGAAAATACACACAGCTGAAAAAAGAGGGGCTGGCAGTCATTTGGGCATGTGAGCACTTTCAGATGTTCCTATTGGGAAAACCATTCACAGAAGTGACTGATGGCCAGGCACTAGTCACGATTTACTGAAAACCTCAGTTTAAAATGCCTCGTAGGATTGAGAGGTGGGGGTTAAAACTGCAAGACATCAACTTCACCATCATTCATAAGCTGGGAAAGGAATACAATCTGGCAGACTTCATGTGTCGGTACAACTGGTGAAACAAGATTGTGATGCATTCATGGTGGAGGAATGCATAAACTTCCTCACTCAGCAGAGACCTGCAAAGCCACTTACGATGATCATGGTGAGAGATCACACCATGAGTGATAGGATACTGCAGAAGGTGAAGGAGTTTATCACATTGCAAAGGTGGAGGGACAATGAGCTACAACACACAAGGGAACCAAAATACCTTGAAGCAAGAAATACAAGCTTTCAGACAAGTTAAAGAGGAGCTGTCAGTTACTGCAGAAGGCCTTGTGCTGCACGGGAGGTGGACCATTATACCTATGGGCCTACGACAGCAAGTAGTGGACCTGGCACATGATGGGCACCGAGGCATCGTGGCCACCAAGTGACAGATAAGAGGAGACACTATGTGGTTCCCACGGATTGAGTCAATGGTGGAAAACACTGTGAAAAGATGCCTCTTATGTCAGTGCAGGTTGAAACCCAGCAATCCGGAAGCACTCAGAATGTCGGAAATGCCAGAGGCTCCATGGGCCCATGTCGTGGTTGACTTCTTTTGCACCGTTTGTTAGTGAAAAGTGCTGGATGGTGGTAATGGGCAAATTATATTGGTTCCCTCTTGTACAGATGATTATGTCCACCGTCATCCCTGAGTTGGACATTAAATTCTCAGTGTGAGGCATTCCGGACATGCTGAAATCAGACAATGGGCCTCCATATAGCAGTCTGGAGTTTGCTCGATTCATGAGCCACATGGGCATACGCAACTGGAAAATCACACCATTGTGTCCGCAAGCCAACGGCGTGATTGGAAATTTATAGTGAGCTTAAGGAAAGTCACATAGATTATGGGGTACCAGGTAGTAGAGCACTCGGGTATATCTACTATACTACTGTTTAAGAGTTGAGAACAGGGGTGACTGGTGCACACCTATGGAACTGTAAACTGCCCCAGCCTACTTCTTTAAAAGGAAAAACAGAACTTGTTGTCCCAAAGCACTGTCACTCAGGGAGAAAGACTAAAAGGTGAGGTGTAGTTAATCATTTTTCCAATCTGTGTTTTATTCACAGTTATGCAACGGAAAATGTCAAAACTTTGCCAACTTTGCCAACACGTGTTTCGACCGTTCCTGGGTCTTTATCAAGGCAAGGCTCGGTATCGAAAAAGAAAAAACATGTCTTCCAAAAATACAGAGCTTCTATACTGTTCAAGCTAGTACAATGTTGCCTTGTTTGGGTAGTTCTTAATGCGAACGACAGCCCACATGGAGCCTCATGCACAAAATTAGGGAAAATGGTGAACCGCTGTGACTTTGCAGAGGAAGGATACTTCCAAAAAGAGGAACGTCGATCCCAGCTGGTTGTCGGTATAAATATCCTTAACAGGTTCAATCCTCAGAGAAAAGTCGAGACACCAAATTCTGACAAAACAAAGTGCACACGTGTTTCCGCAGCTCAGCGCCAATCCATGGATCAATGTCACAAGGGTACTGAGTTTAAAGAAATTGTTGCAACAAAACTAGCTTAGTTAGATGTCGTTAAACCAAGTGGTGCACAGCATGCTCTGGGATTACGAGAGCTCAGCACATGCAACAACGGGAAGATGCCCATCAGAGTTGGTGTTTCAAATAAAAGTGAAGACGACATGGCCCCACAGAGAAGAGCTCCGGGAAACCAATCTCACAACGCTACAGGCAGATGACGCGACTAGGAAATGCAAGATGAAAAGATATGCTGATGAAAAGCGGGGAGAAAAGCCGTCAACACTGCAAACTGGGGACAAAGTTCTCATGTGTCAAAAGCAGGAAAGGAAGTCAGAGACAAGATTTGATCAAGGTCATTTAGTTATCACACAGATCAAGGGATCTATGTGACAGCCCGATCCCCGGGCAGGGTGATCACACAAAATGATTCCCAATTCAGGCTCTACTGAGAGTGAGAGAAGGAGCTTGAAGATGAGGAGAGTGTCGAGGAAGAGCGTCAAGAAAGGTCAGAGCATGAGGACGTGGCGTTGACAGAGAATGGGCAGCCTGTGAAGATGTCAAAGAGACCAAAGCAATGCATTACAAGGCCTGTGAGACTGATTGAGGAAATGTGATGCCAACTGTGAGTAATAGTAATGGGATTCTGTTTTGCCCGAGAGGGGGTGATGTTGTGTCCGGCACGGACACGGTTAACACGGCGTGATGAAAAGCCTTGTTACGCCAGGCACAGGCAATGGAACTTGCGCACGCTCGCTCATGCACAAGGGGATTTGCCACGTTTGCGGCAGAAAGAGAAAATAAATTATTAAAAAGAAAGCATCACATTCTCTTGGCTCCGTGTCCCTCATTACGGCACTGCCAGATGAGGAGACGAAAGGACTGAAGGTATTGCAAGAAGCCCTTTGATTCAACTGGTGGTTTGCCGTAAATACATATTCTCTATTTAGAATATGCACTTGTCACTGTAACTGAAGATGGAAAATGTCCAAGAGGAAAGCAAGCATTTTGAAACTTCTCAATACTCCACCAAAGAAGTAATCACTTTCTGCCATGCTTCCAAAAGGAGTGCCACCAACTGTCTACGAGCCATGGATCTCATTGAGAAAATCAAGTCACTTTTAGTTGATATCGCTCAACCTCATCCAAAACCTACAACAAATCCTGTGGTCTACAATGACAAACTAGAGGTGAATCGTTCCTACACCTGGGGGCTTGCCACATATTCATTCTGCACAGGTCAATGAGCCGATCAAACTACCAATGCATATTTCACGTCAGATAATGGCCCCTGATATGACAAAAATAACTCATCCAGTGGGGCCTAGTCCACCCAGATAGCCCTTGGTCCAATAGATACATCCTCTTGCAAGACTCAAATCATCTACAGAGAAATTGATGGAACATATAATGGAAAATGTCTGTAACATGTTTCCAATCACTGGCTTTTACTGGTCCTATCATGGAGTGCGGTATTGATTCTCCGGCATATACGAGATCAAACTATGCGTTACTAGGAACAGAACAAGAAGGTTGCACTTGGTGCAATTCATTGATTGTAATTATTGGAGTCTTAAAATATGAAATGACTGCTGCATAAACCCAACTAAATACTGTGATGGACATTGGGAATGTACCTGTTATAGTAAATGGGGGTAACCAACCAGTTAACCAGCCTAAAGCCTATGATAAATCCAGTAATTAGAAACACTCCTCCCACACACGATCAAGACGTAAATGGTGGGGCTACTGGGCTGGGCTTGATAATGGGGGCAAATGTGCTTTAAGTACATCTTCAATAAAAACCCGTGGGAAAGGAAATAAGCACCCGAAAGAAAATCTTGATTTCAAAACTGGCCAACTCATTGTGCCCACGATTCCATCTCCTAATCACCAAATGTGCTCTAAAGTTGTGCAAAGTAGGAGGAAAACATGTCAATCAAGCAGGTTACGCACGCAAGAGAGGAGTGTTCACCGAAAGTGGGCCAAAATGCACAAACAACCCGATTAACAAAAGATGGCGACCTGATTTGCTCCAAAAACATGCAGGAGGCGTTCACCAAAGAATTATTCTCAGAAAGCCCACATCAGATCATTAGAGCACTTGTGTCTTTGGCTGCAAGAATTTTGAGCTACCTCTGGAAATACACTAAGAAGAAACTTTTCAAAGGGCTGCGGAAGGAGACCTCACTAGAGGGTGAGAATTTCTTTTTATTATCATTTGAACGATAAATAACAGGTCAGGGTGCAATGGTTTTTTAATGTGTCCCAGTGTTTTAAAAAATAGCACAAACTTTGCCGTAGTGCTAATACTGTGCAAACTTTGCACTTTCACTTGGTCAAACTTTCTGTAATCTGGCCCCAGGTCTCTTCTCAAAGGTGACTTATTGGCCTCAAGGTTTTTTATCACCCACAACAACCACAACAGGGCCCATCAATTTAGCTGATTTTAGAGCAATCACTAATCTGCCCATTGGATCTAAATGTATGGAAAACATGGACAGCACTTTTAGATTTTGGACACAATGCCTGGCGATGTTTGACAAGAGGAATGGGTTCCTGCGGGCACATTTTCACTTATTTGCACCGTTTGACACCACTATGGATTACAATGAATACAAAAAATAGTAAATGAAATAATAACGAAAAACATTTTTTAACAAATTCGTTCCCCAAACACCCTGTTTCCACCTGCCCTTCCAATCCCCCTGTTTCCCCATGCTTTTAACCCCACCACGAACCACCCCCAAACCTTATACCCCTTACCCCTACCCCCATTGCTTCCTTCATCAAATACTGGGATTTCTTTCCTTCCCCCAAAGAGTGGCTTTGAACAGCGCATATATAACCACACTTATCCCATGAACTATCAACCTGTTTAGATAGATTGATAGATGAATAAATATTAAGAGGTATTTATTTAATTTGTTTTAAAATATATTACAGCCCCTAATCCCAACACACAAGGTTTTGCACCAATATTTTGAAGCAGAAGTTCGAGAGGGACTTGGAATCTTAAACGTCCAGACAGTTCAAGTTGATAGACAAAGTTTGGTTACTTTTTTTTTTAACCAGACTGGTTTTAGAGTAGGGATGAAACAAACAGTCCCAGAATGGGAGCATAAATAGGATGAATAGGATGAGCAACAGGGGAGCAACAGAGGAGTGTGTGAGATGCTACTTGCCTAGGATTCCCTCTTCAGAGCAGGAGTCTGCAGCCAGCGGCTTGCAAGATATTTTGGACTGCAAGTCCCATGATCCCTCATCATTGACTAGGTTGCAGACCACGGATGGGATGGGTTTACCTACAGGGATGAGTGAACTCATGGATTTTGGGGAGTGGCAACGACTTATGTTCGACACAATGGGCCTCATTACAAGTTTGGCGGTAGGCTTGGCGGTAAAACAGGCAGGCTGCTGCCAAACTTGCACATTTTTCCGGCACCCACGAATGGGCAATTACCGGGACATTACGGCCCTGCCGGACCCGGTAATTGCCTGTTCGCGGGCGCTGGAATGAAACGCTCCCCATTCCCATTTGAGCCGCATAGGGCTCAATGGGAATGGGGAGGTTGGATGCACCGGCAGCATTCAGAGTGGTGCCAGTGCATCCGACATGCTCTGCCCGTATGCCCGCCAGGCCAGTCCTGGCGGGTGGGAAGGCACCCGCAAGCAGAACTTGTAGTTTGCCAGTCCGGCAAGCCTACTGGTACTGTTCTTACTGGACCAGCAAACTCATAATGTGGCCCAATAATAGTAAGAAGAATGAGTGTGTGAAAGTGGTGGCAGGGTGGTGAGCTGATACTGGTCTGGTGCTGTGTTTGGGAAATATAAGGGTAGCTGTGCATGTGGCCATGGGTCAGTGTTCTGGAATGCGTTCACGGTCAGAGATCTTGTAGTGTGGTAAACCAGAAAGGAGTGTGTGGCAGGAAACATAGTCCACCTTACTGAGAGTTCACGTGAGCATTTGTTCACTATTTGCCATACATGCTGCAGTAGTGTTGGCTCTATAGCTGGTCTGAATGTCAGTTGACACATGGTGACCCTCGTCAAAGACTTCCCAATTATAATTGGCAGCAGGTTGATAGCTTGACTTAGGCCCAGCATTCCGATACTGTATGTGGAAACAGTAATAAAAAAAACTACTCAATATAATGCACAATGCAACAACGCCCCAAATACTGCAGGCAGTGAAAGGGTTAATAAAGTCAAAAAGTTATGGGTCCGAATAATAGCTGGTGTTGTCATCCAGGGTATCAGACGCATGCACTCATGAGCTAAACATGATGACATAGCCTTTCATTAAAACTCTCTGTAAATTAGGTTTATTGAGGTTTCGAATGTGAGGAAATACAGAGGAAAACTCCATAGAGATTGATTCGTTTCTCTTCACTTCTGAATGCATTGGCATGCCAGCCCTGCTGAAGGATTGTGAATGCCAGACTCCTGTACTTTATTTCTTTGTGTAATTAAAAATCTCGGACACTATGAAAGCAATCACCTACTTTGGTTGCCAGATGAGAAGAAATGCCCGAACAATGTCTCTATGTGTTTGCATTTGTCCCATTTATTTTGTTTATAATGTTAATAGGAAAAGGCATGCATACGATATATCACACGGATCATAAAATCAAAGGCAGTAGCAGGCCACACACACCAGATGGTGAGTGCACCAAGGGCTGCATACCAAACAGCCACATGACAGCAGGCAAAGTAGAGTGCTCCGTTGTGTGTCTGTATTTTTGTATAGCTCTGTAAAGTGCTGTGTTGCTTCTCGAAGCTAGGTCTGCGCTCAATAAATGCAATAATAATAATAATAATAATAATAATAATAATAATAATAATAATAATAATAATAATAATAATAATAATAAAGTTGTTCAGGGAGTTGGGTGTTCTTTTTTATGCTTAAAGATTTTCGTGGTATAACTTCTGGTATACAAGGCAGATAATGCACACATTGTATGTCGAAATTAGCATCAGATATAAAGTTAGGTAAACCGTATATAGTGAGGATCAATACAAAGTAGGACAAGTATTCTTATATCATATTGTATTAACTTGTGCTAGGGATTTTTGAGTATTGGGGGGGAACATACGATGACAGACATCAAGACAAAACACCAAACAGACCAAACACACACAAGAGGGGGAAGAAAGAAAGGGGACGAGAGGTGGGGTGCAAATAAATCATGCCTTCATGCAGGTTATTAATACACAGGTTACTAATACTGATTTACACAGATAAAAAGTCATTAAATGAATGCCATTTTAACTGAAAGTTGTTTTGTGAGTCAGGGGTCGAAGCATTACATCCTTCCAATCTATGAATGTTACATATAGAATTCCACCAAAATTTATAATTCATTTTACTTAGATTGTTCCAATTAGTCGCAATATTTTGAATTGCCACTATTAAGCACAAATCGAACAGATATCTAGCATGTTTGTTAATGGGGTTATGATATAGCACTGAGCTACCTAAGATAAGAAAATCAAAACAGAAATCCATGATAAGGTTAAAAATGCATTTGATGGTCTTCCACACAGAGTTCCAGAATGACTTAACATATTGGCATTCCACAAACATATGTTTAAAAGAACCTTGTTCTTTAAAACAGCTCCAACAATGATCATTAGGTGATAGACCACATTAGATACAGGGGTGATAAAGGCTCTATGATGAAAAAAGAATAAGGTTTGGATAAGACTTGCAGAGGTGGTGATTTTAGAGATATTTTGCCATTGTGGGGTCCATAACAACTGATGATCCAATTGTACGCAGTCTCTTCTCCAGTCATTGTGAAGAGATTCAATCCTCGGAGAAGGTGAAGAATTTAATAAGATATTGTAGTAGATAGAGGCTGTTGTAGTTGGGTTGAATATGTGAAGTAGTCACGCATCAGGATCATTAGAATTATATATTAGTGTCTCTAAATCTTCTACTATTGCAGCAATAATTGCAAGAAATTGCACCGGGGAAGAGCCAGGCACATAAAATTTGACAATAAATTCATCAAATGTAATGGGAATACCACAGTTAAATAACTGGTTACAGAATCTGATGCCCTTAGAGAGTCATCGCTTCCAGAAAATGAATTTACCTTTGATTTTAATCAAGGGGTTGTGCCAAATGAAGGGGGAAATGAGTGAGGATTTCATGGCTATGGATGGGAACATAAACATCTTGAGGGAGAGGATGGATGGCGAAGACAGGACTATTTAGTACATTTATTTTTCCCTTTAATTAGGTAGAGGTCTGCAAGGGACATTGGGGAAGCCACAGCTCTCTCTAGGCGAACCCAGTTAGGCACTTGAAATGATATATCATGCACAAACCACCACTGTGTTTGCTTAATGGTAAATGCTAGATGATGTTTTTTAAAGTCAGGGAAGGCAACCCCTCCTTGGGATCTGAATCTTTTGAGTTTACTCAGCGAGATTCTATGTTTCTTCTTCCCCCATAAGAATATTATGAGACATGAATCTATAAATTTGAAGAAAGAGGAAGAAAGGGGAACAGGTAGCATGTAGAGGAGATATAGTATTATGGCGGAGATCATCATCTTGATTGCTTCCAATCTACCCTACCAGGAGAGATATAGGGGGGACCAAGAAGATACCAATTCCTTGACTATGGCTACTATGCTGTCTGATTTGTGTTTGCGAATACTATTGATGGAAGCAGAAATGTGGATACCTAAATATTTGAATCCTAAGGGACACCATTTCATACCAAGAGTGCTAGTGCCTCCTGTGACCTCGGCGAGTGACGCTGCAGCCTGCTCCAGGCCCTCCCAGGGACTCCGCCACCTGCCTCCATTCTACTGCCGGCTGCTTTTCAGTTCCAGCCATGGGACTTCCCGCCTGCCTTCTTCACTCCCGCGCCTCCGGTGGCCTCGGTAAGTGACGCTGCAGCCTGCTCCAGGCCCTCTCTGGGTCTCTGCCACCTGCCTCCATTCTGTTGCCAGCTGCTCTGCAATTCCAGCCGTGGGACTTCCCGCCTGCCATCTTCGCGTCCGCTCTTCCTGTCATCTTGGTGAGTGGTGCAGCAACCTGCTCCGGGCCCTCTTTGGGTCTCCGCCGCCTCCCTCCATTCGATTGCCGGCTGATTCTCTTCATTACCCAGCTTGGCTCGAGCCTCCAGTGGCGGTTGCGTGGGGCGCTGCAGATTGCCCCGGGCCCTCTATGCCCCATCGCCGGCTGCCTCCATTCTAGTGCAGGCTTCTCTCCGGCAGTCACCAGCCTGGCGCGCGCCTCCTGTGGCTTTACGCGAAGTGCTGCAGTTTGACCCAGGCCCTCCCCGCAACTCACCCGCCTGCCTCCATCTTTTGCGGGCTCCTCCTCTGCTGCCCCCGACTTGGACTGCGCTTCTTGTGCCTATGAAGTGTAGCGCTGCTGCTTGCCCTGAACCCTCTTCTCTTTACAGCCGCCTGCCTCCGTTCTAAGTGGGCTCCTCTCCCGCAGTCATTGGCTTGCCCGCGCCTCCTGTGGCTTGACGTGAAGCCCTGCAGCTTGACCCAGGCCCTCTCTACAGCACGGCCGCCTATCACCTTTATCAGCAGGCTTCAGCACCTTTTATCAGACATCTCCTCTTCCTCATTCCCCCTGCCTACAGTGGTTCCGGAGCGTCCTTCACCCTGAACTGTGACTCTCTCCTTACTGCTACAGATGCTGTGTCGTCCCCAGGCCTGAACCCCAAGTTTTTGCACCATCTCAGCCCTGTTGGATTTGAGCGCTCCCGCCCTGTTCTCCAGCCTTCAACATCTCTCAGAGCCTCTCCATACACAGTTCCAGCACTCTCTCTGTGAACTCTTGGACCCATCGGATCCTCTTTCTACACTGCTCCAGTGCTTCACTCTGGTCTTCTGTGCCCATCGGACCCTCATTCTGCGCTATTCCTGAGCTGGCACTCTGAACTTTTGAGCCCTCTGAGCCTCCTCCAGCGCTCCTCACGCCATGACTCTCTGGTCTCCAGTCACCAACGGAGCCCCTCCCCAACCTACTCCTGTGCTGGCTCCCTGTTCTTCTATACCCAGTGGTCCCTCTCCCTGCGCTGCATCTGGGCTGACACCCTGCTCTCTTGAACCCCTTCTAAGCCTCTTCCTATGCACCTCCCGCGCCTGTTCTCTGGTATCCAAGGAACCTCCCCCTCCCCTGTTCCAAGGTTGACTCCCTAACCTCATTGCCTTTCTGAACCTCTTCCTGCACACTTCCTGTGCTTCCACTCTGGTCTTCAGTGCCCTCCTACTCTCCTCATATACTGTCCCCCTCCCTCAGTCTCTCAACCACTCCCCACCTAGATCTGTGGCCTCCTTTTCACTATGAGCCCTAGTTACCCTCTATACTACCCTCTCACTAGTCCTCTCCGCCTAGTGACCTACCTCTGCTGCCTCCTCTGAGTGCCCCACTTCATCCAACCCACCTATACTTCACAGTATGCCCCCCTGACCCCTCACCCTTTGCCCTCATCTACCAGCTCTCTGGTCCTCACTACTCTTCTCCTTCCTTTCCCCTACCCCCTCTCTCGCATCTCCCTCCACTCCTCCCTGCTCTCCTTACCACCTCCTGATCCCTCTGCTTCCTCTCGCCCCCCCTGTTATGCATTGGATCAAATCCCTTCCCCACCCTCTCCTTTCCCCCCTCCCCATCCCTCCTCCCTCTCTCTCCCCTCTATCTTCTACAACTCTGCTTCTCCCTTCTCCTCATGTCCACCCCCCTCGCTAATCCCCCTCCTCATTCTCACCACCCTAACCTTCTCTACCCCCCCACTGTCCAAACCTCCTCTATTATCAACATCGCTCTCTGGAATGCTAGATCCCTCTGCAATAAGACCACTGCAGTTCTTGACATGTTCTTCCGTCTCAACCTTCATTTCTTCTGCCTCACTAAAACCTGGATCCCTTCTCACAACACATCTGTCCCTGCTTCCCTAACCACCTCCTCATCCTCCTTCTCTCATATATCTCGTGCTACTGGTCATGGCGGAGGTATTGGCCTCCTCTTCAACCCCAAATACCTCTCCTCTCCTTCTTCTCCTTCCCTTCCCTCTCTCACCTCGTTTGAATTTCTCTACAAATCCTTCTCCTCTCCTTACTCCATCTCCTTTCTTATCATATATCGGCCACCTGGCCCTCTTTCTACCTTCTATGATGACCTTGAATACCTCCTCTCTCTCATCTCTCCCTCTCCCTCCCCCTTACCGTTCTCGGCAACTTCAATCTTCACCTCCCTCCTTCCCCGCAATCCTCTCCCCTTTCGTCCATCCTTGACTCCTACCTTCTTTCCCCTCTTCTTTCATCTTCTACCCACTCCTCTGGCTCCACTCTTGACCTTATTTTTATTTCTTCCTACCCCTCGTCTACTGTCTCTACTCTTCCTCTACATCTCTCAGATCATGCTTTACTCTCCTTCTCCCTTACCCCCTTCCCCTTCATTCTTCCCCCTTGCCTTCCCCTTCTATTTTCTCCCGTCGTGATCTTCGTAACTTTTATCTCTCCCTCTTTCTTGAAACTTGCTCTTCTTCTCTCCCCTCTCTCCATGATTTCTCTTCACTATCGGCCAATGATGAACTTTCTACTCCCTCCTCTTCTATCTCCTCCTCTCTTGATCTACTCCACCCCATCTCCTTATCTCGTCCAACCCGCAAACCCGCTCAACCTTGGCTCTCCCCTCAACTCCTCTCCATGCGACGTCTCCTTCGACGTCTTGAGAGACTCTGGCTCAAATCTCCTTCAGTTTCCAACAAATCCTCCGTCTTCTCTTATCATTCCCTCTATGTCTCCTGCCTCTCCTCAGCTAAATGCTCCTACTTCTCTAACCTTCTTCATTCCCAAGCTTCCCACCCCCGCCGCATCTTCCAAACACTCTCTCGTCTTCTCTCTCCCCCAATCCCTGATCCCTCTACCTCCTCCACCCTCTCTCCTCTGACTTTGCAAACTTCTTCTCCTCCAAGATTCTTGCTCTTTAGCAAAAAATAATGTCCTCATCCTTCTCCCCTCCCCCCTCTCCCTCCTTACCCTCCACTTGCATGACTGTATTCTCCCCAGTTTCCCCTTCTGAAGTTTCTATCCTCCTCTCCAAGGCCCACCCCACCTCTGCTCCATCTGACCCTGTCCCCTCCCTTCTTAGTCCTAAGATCTACCCTCTTCTTATTCCCTACCTAACCTCCTTCTTCAACACCTGCCTTTCCTCTGCCACTTTCCTCTCTGCTTTCAAGCATGCCACTATCATTCCGATTCTGAAGAAACCTTCCGCTGATCCCCTGCTCACCTCCAACTTCCATCCTATCTCCCTTCTCCCATTCCTCTCTAAACTTCTTGAGCACCTTGCCTACTCTCAGCTCTCAACCTTTGTCAATAACCTCGCTCTCCTTCCCCCTTCTCAATCTGGCTTTCGCCCCAAACACTCCCCTGAAACTGCCCTCACTTACATCCTTAATTCCCTCCTCTCTGCCCGTCATGCTAAGCAATCCTCTGTCCTTATTCTTCTTGATCTCTCTGCTGCCTTCGACACTGTTGATCACCCCCTTCTTCTCAACACTCTCTCCTCCTTTGGTTTCAAAGGTTCTGTACTCAACTGGCTGTCCTCTTTCCTCTCCTCCTGCTCTTTTACTGTTTCCTGGGGAGGCCGCTCTTCACCCACCCACCCTCAAGAATACAGAGCTCCCCAAGGCTCAGTGCTTGGTCCTTTCCTATTATCTCTTTATACCTCCCTTCTTGCACCTGTTATCTCCTCATTTGGCATTTCTCACCATTTCTATGCCGATGGCACGCAGCTCTTTCTTTCCTTTTCTTCCTTCTCTCCTGATCTCCACCTCAACCTGTCCTCTTGTCTTACTGCTATTAAGAACTGGATGTCCTCTCGCTTTCTTTCCCTTAACTCAGACAAAACTGAAATAGATTTCTTCCCTTCCAACTCCCTTCCCCCTGCCCCCCTACTCCTTTCATCCATTTTCCTCCCTCTAATCTTACTTTCTCCCCCCATGCCCGCAACTTAGGCTTTCACTTCGACTCTTCTCTCACTTTTTCCCATCGCATCTCCCTTACCTCTCGTGCCTGTCGCTTCCACCTCTACAATATTCGCAAAATTCGCTCCTCCCTTACATTCCATGCTACTAAACTCTTAATCTCCTCCCTTATCTTCTCTTGTCTCTTCTACTGCTCCTCCTTACTTTTTGGTCTACATGCATCACATCTTGCCCCCCTCAAATCTATCTATCACTCTGCCATCCGTACCCTCTGTCTCCTCTCCCCTCGTGACTCTATCTCTGCTTCCCTATCCTCCAGTGGCTGGCTCCCATTTCACTCTCAACTTAAATTTCATTTTCTCTGTCTAGTCGTTAAATCTCTCCACGATCTTGCTCCCCCTTATCTCTCTTCCCTTCTCTCTTTCTACGCTCCCCCTTGTTCCCTTTGTTCCGCTGACCACTTCCTCCTCACTGTTCCTCCCTCCCCTTGTGCCTCCTCCCGGTTGCGTTCCTTCCAACTCCTGGCCCCCCTCCACTGGAACTCCTTACCTCTCGCAATCTGCTCTATCCCCACCTTTTCCTCTTTCCGCGCGTCTCTTAAGTCTCTCCTTCTCCATTCCCCGCCATGATACCCCTCCCTCTTCTCTTCCTCCCCTTCTTCCACCCTTCCCTCTCCCCTCATCATGCCTCTCCCTCCATTCCCCCCTTCCCATCCCCTCCCCTTCCTTGCCTCCTTCTCCCACCTCCCTCCTCCCTCCTCCCTCTTTCTCATATTTCTACTCCACTTCTATCCCCTTCCCTTCATCTAATTGCTCTACATACTGTTTTGTTGACTGATTCATGTTAGTAATGCTTCTAATGTTACTGTTATTATTACGTTAATTGTATCCTGTTGTTGTTATATGTGCAGCGCTTTGGTCTAAAGCTCTATAAAAGCCTAATAAAATACAAAAATACAAATAGTGTGAAACGAGGTGCAGTGTACATTGAGTGGAAGAATCTCAGATTTGTCAGTATTAAGTTTATATCCTGATGCATCAGAGAATCTTGATATGATATTAAGTAAATATTGGGTGCCAAGCTGAGGGTTTTTTAAAATGATAAGTACATCATCAGCATAGGCCGCTGTTTTAATATTTAAATCATGAAATGGAATTCCCAAAATGAGATCATTAAGTCTAATGGCTTCAAGAAAGGGTTCTAACGCTAGAGTAAAGAGAATAGGGGATAATGAGCAGCCCTGACGTGTTCCTCTAGATAAGGGAAAGAAGGAGGATAAATTGCCATTTACAAAAATAGCAGTTTTACGATTGGAGTATAAGACCTTAATCATTGAAAGAAAAAGGGGACCAAAACCATGCCACTTGAGCGCTTGGAACATAAAGTCCCATTCAACTCTGTCGAAAGCTTTTTCAGCATCAAGGGCTATCACAGCAAAGGGATCATTTGATTTATTTAGAATATCAATGATATCCCAAAAAGGTTTAATACGGGACAATAACACTCTACCTTAAACGTAACCTACTTGATCTTGCTTAAGAAGATTGGGTAGGAAAGGGAGGATTCTATTGGCAAGGATTTTAGGGTAAATCTTACAGTCAGTATTAATAAGGGAGATTGGGCGGTAGTTTTGGGGGAGTTCAGGGTCTTTAGCAGGTTTAGGGAATACTATTAGCATAGCTTCTGAAAAAGAGCCTTGGGCCATGTTGTTTGAAATAAAGTGAGAAAAACGTTTGCTAATCTTTGGGACTAAAAGATTTGAGAAATGGGCAAAGAAATGTATAGGGAAGCCATCTGGTCCAGGGGCTTTACATTTATTAAGGTTTTTAATAGCTGAATATACTTCAGGGGCAGTAATTGGCACATTAAGTGAAGAGAGATCAATTTGAGGGTAGGAGTCGCGATGTGTGTTATTTAGAAAATCATTAATACCTGGATTGTTAGGAGGGGCTTCAGAAGTGTATAGTTTGGAATAAGATTCCTTAAAGACCTGCACAATTTCTTTATCAGACAATTTTCTGTTCCCTAACTGATCTTTAATTACAAAAATGTTGGATTTCTCCTTCTTGAGATTAAGATATGAAGCCAAAGTTTTGCTAGTTTTATTGGAGAATTGGTATATTTCTGCTTTATATTTAAGCAAATTGGAACAAGAGTATTGTGTGACAAGCATATTACATTGAAATCTTAATTTTAAAATGTCCCTAAGGACTGTGGAGGAATTAGTATGAATTTCTAAAGGTTTAAGCCGTTAAGAATAGATTCAGATTAAGCTTTAAGATTTTATTTTCTTATTTGCTACATAAGATATAATATGACCTCTAAGAACTGCTTTATAGCAATCCCAATTATTGAGGATGGAAGTTTCCTGATCTTTATTTTCAAGGAAATCGTTATTATGTTGTTCTGTGATAAATTGTGTAAATAATGCATCATTTAATAGGCTAGTGTTCAATCTCCATCTACCAGAGTTAAGAGAGGTTATTGGAGTAGCAATTTTAATGTGCACTAGAGTGTATTCAGATATTGTGATAGATTCTATATGGGCATCAAGTAGAAGACTAACCATAGAATTAGGGATACATATATAATCAAGCCATGAGCAAGAGTTATGGGGTGTAGAATAAAATGTAAATTCCAATTCAGTGGGTTGAAGGATACGCCAGGCATCACAAAGGCCATTTTCAGATATGAAGTTAATACTTTGTGAATGGGATGTAGTGTTAGTGTAGCACACATCAGATTTTCTGTCCATAAATGGGTCTATGACTTGATTACAATCTCCATAAACAATCAAATTGAGGGAGTTACTAAGAAGTATATGATTTCTGAGTTGTTTCCAAAACAAAGTATCTGCAGAGGTAGGTCCATAAACATTAAGAATTGAATAAGTTATGGAACCTACCAATATATTAAGAATAACCCATCTTCCCAACTGATCAGACTCCGTAGATAACACTTTACATTTGAGAGTTTTATTAATGAGTGTGATCACCCCATTTTTTCCATTGGTTGCGCTTGAAAAAATCTGGCCTACCCAATGTCGTTTGAGTTTTGCTGCTTCATCAAGTGAAAGATGTGATTCTTGTATACAGGCTATTGAGGGCCTTAGTCTATTGAGATGTGAAAGTACTTTTTGTCCCTTAATTTGATTATTTAAGCCTTTGACATTCCAGGATACAATATTGAGAGGCATCATTTACAAAAAAGAATACATATGTACAAGGATAAACAGTAATTTAAATAAAACAGTAACTTTCAAGCATAAAAACCTGTTAGCATGTGTAAATAAACGAATATCTAGCAGGGTAAGGGAAAACATGAAAGGAGTAAGACACAAGGAAGGGGGTAAGACAAACAAAAAAGACATGAATATTGGTGAAAAAAGTTGTGTACAAAAAAGATCAAAAGAACGGTGGCTAACAGGGACCATCCACACCAATCCATGTCCAAAAAAGAAGAAATGGGGGATGGAGAGCCGAAACAGAAAAAGTACGGGCCATCATTCTCCGCTCCGATGAGAAAAGTTAAATTTTAAGATGAAGAAATGCATATTTTTATTGAATTTGCTCATGTGATGGGGATAGAAGTATCCATATCGGACCTTTTGTGAGATTGAATATAGTGTCTTAGATCCGTTGTGTTATGGAAGGTTGATGTGTGCCCATTTAAAGTAACTCTCTGAATAGCAGGGTGGATAATACCTGGCATTTAATTGCCTTAAAGCAGGTCGGAAAGTTAGAAGATCTCTTCTTCTTGCAGCCGTTATTTTGGAAACATCTTGGGTAATAAAAACCCTATAACATTCCCATGTTAGCTGTTTAAGTTGTTTAACTTTCTGCATGATGAGGGTAACGTGCGTGAAGTCCAAAAGGGCTAATATCATAGTTCTGGAAGGACTGCGAGAGTTGGAGGTCACTGCGTTAAAGGGGCCAATTCGATGGGCTCTCTGGATGTTGAGTTACACAGAGGGCGGTAGGCTAAGTATTTGAGGAAGAAATATGTATAAAAAGGCTGTAGGATCATCTTCTTCAATTCCTTCCGGAAGGCCTAAAATGCGCAAGTTGTTTCTTCTGTTTCTGTTTCAAGGTTTTCAGTTTGTTGCTGTAGGGATGCAACCTGCACTTCTAAGTCACTGACTTTATTAGAGACGTCTTCTGCATTGATAACTCGCTTTTCGACTTCATTCATGCGAAATTCAAAAACAGACCATTTATTATGAAGAAGTTGTAGCTTAGCATTTGTATCCTCCATGAAGGGCTTCAAAGCTCCGAATTCTGCTAAAATAGTCTGCATGACTGGGTCTGTTATATCTTCTTTGGGTGTCGGAGATTCACTCTTCTGTCTCTTTAGGGTAGTGGGAGATGATACACAAGCTTCTTTGGTTTGTCCTTTTTTATTAGCCGTAGTAAATATATATGGGAATGTAAGAATAAAAAAGTTCAACACAATCAGATTTCTCCTCTGTAATATCAGAGTTCTCTTATCTTCTCCGTTCTCTGTTGCTTGATTATTTGTGGAAGCACTCAGTTTACCATAAAATGATAGGGATAGATAACCTCAACAACTTCGAGTACTATTATTAATAGTTGTATTCATAATCCTACAAGCGCAGAACAAGTTATCTATGAGAGGCATTTATGACACACCTTGCTTAAAAAATGTTGTATTTTATGAGGGGTCCTTATACAGGTCTTTGCTTTCAAATTGAAATTAATAAAAAGTAAGGAAACAGTCTAAATTTTTCTCGATAGAACATTCAAATATGCCCAAAAAATAGTTCTGTATGGTTAAACTGGGTTAATAATTTTGATAAAACAATATGTTTTATACCTTTCCTTCCCTCTTCTACAAAGTAGACTTAAAAATTGTTTGCTTTTCCACATAAATGTGCTCAGTATTAATGTTAGGGCAAGAAACGTAGAAACAATGCAAAAGAAAAAAGAAGAAAGAAAAAAGGCAGCTCTCGGCTCCGATAGCAGCTCTCGGTTACGATGGCAGCATGCCAACCCTTCTGTTGGGTGTTCTTTAATCCACCAATATGAAGTGGTTCTTGAGTGCCAGCTTGAATGTGCTTGCGATTGTGGACTTTAATTTAATTGTTAGGGTGTTCAAGCCAGACGTTCCCCTTCTATTATATAAGCCCAATTCCCTCTTAATATTGCAACGCTTTCTATAATATCAGGGAGCAGATATATCAACTTAAATCAAAACGTATCAATAAGGATCAACACTGCTCAACAGTGGCAACACTAACTGTGAAGGAGGAGAATGAAACTTTAAAAGTTAGAGTAACGTGCAAAGAGTTTGGTGGCATGTTAGTCCAGTTTTTATTGAACTTAATGAAAATATTACGCTAAAATGGTGTTTCCATTAGCTTTCAAAGACCAGAGACTTCTTCATTGGATTGAGGTCACACTGCAAATGAGCAAAGAAAATCACACACAGAGACAGACATTGCTTTAACATTGAAAGAAGAAAGAAAAAGATAAGGGACTGTCCCACTTTCAGTTCCATTGGCTGCAGGAAGAAAGTATGCAAGGAATTCAGTACTGTATGGCCCCTTTAACTAAAAGACAATAACGTTAGAAAGGAACAGACACAAATTCAAACACTGAGAAATCCGTCCCATTGCTCAGAAATTACATCTCAAGCAGAGCCACATTATTCCAATGTTTTGCATGTAATGTGTAATGCATCAAAACACTTAAGCACAAGTTTAATATGTAGAACCCAGAATAAACAAAACTGTGATGCTGTTGCAGAGAAATTCTAACATGTTAGATTCAAAGGCTCACACTTTGAGAAGCAAAGGATATGCTTTTTCGCACCTTATCTGCACAAATCCCCCTGTATGCATGCTTAATTCATGAACACTCCTTGGTTGCGCATAGAATAGAGATGTTTTCCTTGTTGGAGGATCACTGACCTGACCTTGTGTTTGTTACAGAAACTTGGTTTTCTGATTCCACAGGTCTGGATGCCATACAGGCTCTACCACCTGGCTATGCTCTACTCCAAGTTGACCACGGTGCTAAACATCCAGGTGGGGGGTGGCTCTGATTTATGCAAAACAAAGGGGGGTCTGGGAATCTCTCTACCAGCACGAACACAGCCCAATGACCTGTTCTTGGGTGAATAACCCCTGGGAGAGACTCGACCAAGTCTTTAGCTCACTGTCCCTTTCACAGAGAAGAAATTTCCCTGCATATCAGCCTTTGTCCTGCCCAGGGGCAGTCCAGCGCCGAAATGCTAGGCAATTCTCCTCTGAACAAGAGTACCATCAGTAACCCCATACACGTGTTTCAGCCTTGTTGGGCATCATCAGTGAGGTGAAATTGGTGCCTCTCTAAGAACAGTGAGCAAGGGGTCCACGTCTGGATCGCCCTGTTAACTTAGGGTGAAACCCAAAGTTAATTAATGCAAAACAAAGGGGGGTCTGGGAATCTCTCTACCAGCACAAACACAGCCCAATGACCTGTTCTTGGGTGAATAACCCCTGGGAGAGACTCGACCAAGTCTTTAGCTCACTGTCCCTTTCACAGAGAAGAAATTTCCCTGCATGTCAGCCTTTGTCCTGCCCAGGGGCAGTCCAGCGCCAAAATGCTAGGCAATTCTCCTCTGAACAAGAGTACCATCAGTAACCCCATACACGTGTTTCAGCCTTGTTGGGCATCATCAGTGAGGTGAAATTGGTGCCTCTCTAAGAACAGTGAGCAAGGGGTCCACGTCTGGATCGCCCTGTTAACTTAGGGTGAAACCCAAAGTTAATTAATGCAAAACAAAGGGGGGGTCTGGGAATCTCTCTACCAGCACGAACACAGCCCAATGACCTGTTCTCGGGTGAATAACCCCTGGGAGAGACTCGACCAAGTCTTTAGCTCACTGTCCCTTTCACAGAGAAGAAATTTCCCTGCATGTCAGCCTTTGTCCTGCCCAGGGGCAGTCCAGCGCCGAAATGCTAGGCAATTCTCCTCTGAACAAGAGTACCATCAGTAACCCCATATACGTGTTTCAGCCTTGTTGGGCATCATCAGTGAGGTGAAACTGGTGCCTCTCTAAGAACAGTGAGCAAGGGGTCCACGTCTGGATCGCCCTGTTAACTTAGGGTGAAACCCAAAGTTAATTAATGCAAAACAAAGGGGGGTCTGGGAATCTCTCTACCAGCACGAACACAGCCCAATGACCTGTTCTTGGGTGAATAACCCCTGGGAGAGACTCGACCAAGTCTTTAGCTCACTGTCCCTTTCACAGAGAAGAAATTTCCCTGCATATCAGCCTTTGTCCTGCCCAGGGGCAGTCCAGCGCCGAAATGCTAGGCAATTCTCCTCTGAACAAGAGTACCATCAGTAACCCCATACACGTGTTTCAGCCTTGTTGGGCATCATCAGTGAGGTGAAACTGGTGCCTCTCTAAGAACAGTGAGCAAGGGGTCCAAGGCTGAAACACGTGTATGGTGTTACTGATGGTACTCTTGTTCAGAGGAGAATTGCCTAGCATTTCGGCGCTGGACTGCCCCTGGGCAGGACAAAGGCTGATATGCGGGGAAATTTCTTCTCTGTGAAAAGGACAGTGAGCTAAAGACTTGGTAGAGTCTCTCCCAGGGGTTACTCACCAAAGAACAGGTCATTGGGCTGTGTTCATGCTGGTAGAGAGATTCCCAGACCCCCCTTTGTTTGGCTCTGATTTATAACTCGCAATATGAATGTGTACTGCTGCCCAGTTTATTGGAGGCAGAGATGAAACATCTAGTAGTGAGAATTGTAGTGACTACGGCTTGGGTATGTCACCTTGATTTAGGATACTGCCCGCCTTCGACAAACCCTGTCACGCTTACTCTTTTGAATGATGTATCAAACTTGGTACTGCAGTATAAGAACGTAATTGTTCTAGAAGACTTTAAGCTATGGGCCGAGGAGGGACCTATTCAAATGAATAGGGTCTTCCTTAGAGCCATGAAGCAATTGCAACTGCTTCAGCTAGTTATGGGCCCTACTCACATTAAAGGCCATGCCTTGGATTTCATATTTGACCCCTTTTCACTTGTGGAGGTCAATCCGAGCCGTCCTCTTATGTGGTCAGACCACTATGTTGTGACTTTTACGATTAAGACAACGGGACCACTGAAAAATGTTGGTGACCATAGTACTCCCACTTTGAGACGTAACTGTGCGAGAGTTGATCTTGCCCTGGTTTTCTCTAAATTTGTTCAGCATCAAGGCTGTGGATCGGCATGAGGTGGGCCCTATACTGCTGGATATAGCTAGGCTGACGAGCACTATGCAGGTAGTGGCAGATGAACTGGCACCATTGCAGTTGATGGCTAAGGCGCCCCGAGGTTGCGCTCTTTGGGATACACCAACGCTTCGCGTGCTACGCCTGGAGACTCGACAGACAGAGCGTAAATGGAGAAAACACTATTATGTGCAATTCTGTGAAGGCTACAGGCAGCAACGTGCAACCTATTGAAAGCAGCCACATCTCTTTACTTTGCTGACTCGATTCAAACAGCAGTGAATGCCCCAATAAACTATTTTAAATAATAAACAAGCTGACAAAGCCGAGTAGCAATACAGAGTTAGATAGCTCACAATCACTATGTGATGATCTCTCAGGTTTCTTCATTAGTAAAATTGAAGAGATCAGGAGAGGCATTGCAGAGAAGGGGAATATCAAAGATAGTAATCTTGTGATTTCAGAAAGTGAGACCCTGATACTGCTTAGAGAAGGAAAAACTGATTGCGCATTTTGCTGACTTTGCGTTAACGAATAAAGAGGAAATAACCAAGATGGTAGCAGGGCTAAAAACTGCGTCCCCTCTTGATGCCATCTCACTGCATCTGCTTAAACTGGCACCAGTGGATTTGTATGATATTCTGGCCACAGCAGTAAATACATCTTTGATCTAAGGCCAAGTTCCCCCTAAATTAAAAGAAGCCCTGGTCATACTGTTATTGAAAAAGCCTACTCTAGACAACTCAGTCCTGGCAAATTATCAGCCCATATGACTTTTACCCTTCCTTATGAAGGTGTTAGAAGTAGTGGTGACCCCCCAATTGAGGACGTATCTTGAAGGACAAAACATCTTAGATAACTGCCAAATGTTTTTTTTCCCCCTTGATGGGAAACAAATCGGTCCTATTATCGGTACTTGACGATCTCACCATGATCAGAGACGAGGGCGGTACAGCAAGCCTCATTTTGTTGAACCTGTCGGCCACCCACGATACGACTGATCATGGGATTCTGATAGCTATACTAGAGGTGGTAGGGTATTCCGGGCCAGTGCTGGATTGGTTCTGTGCCTTTTTGGCTTCACGTTCCCAAATAGTCTCCCTTTACCCGTATCACTCATTCCTGGCTGCGGTTAGTTGTGGTGTTCCACAGGCCTCAGCCTTACTTTTTAACTTATATATTCGCCCTTTGATGGTTCTCATTGACTTGTTTGGTTTCAGGGTCTTCTCTTATGCAGATGACACACAAATTCTGTTTAGATTGGACCTGAAACAGGCAGACTTGAGTGGTAGATAAAAAATGGTTTGGAATCTGTTCGGGCCTGGTTTGAGTCAAACTGGCTCAAGCTGAATGGCGGGAAGACGGAGATCTTGGTCTCTGGTTCGCCAGAGGCAGATAGGGAATGGACTGACGATGACTGCCCATCATCGCTGGGTCCACTGCCAGAACCAGCCAAAACAGTTCGTAATCTGGGCATTAAGATACCAGAATCCTTGTCTCTGGAGGCCCAGGACAATACAGTATGCAGATCAGGGTTTGTTAAACTCAAACAGTTGAAGAAAGTCCTCCCCTTTGTTCTAGATAAATTCCATGCCCAGATAGTGGCATAATGTGTAAATGGAAGCATTGATTATTGTAACGCCATACATCTGACACAAACATCCTTCCTCATTCAGCGCTGGCAAGTGCTACAAAATGCAGCAGTGCACCTGGCTGAACATATTTTCCAGCTGGAGCAAGAGTACTGAGGGCTCAGAAATCTCTCCACTGGCTGCCGATCGAAGCCAGGGTCAAATTTAAAGCTTTGTGCATTATGCACCGAGCGTTGAATGGCAAAGGATGCTTGGCCATTCAGGAGAAACTGCACAGATATACTCCAGCCTGTCTCCTGAAAACCTCAAATGCACCATTTCTGCAAGTACCTAAATATAGGAAGGAGCGACTGGGTAGTCGAGATTTTTCGGTGGCAGGGCCTAAGCTTTGGAATTCTCTGCCCCACCAACTAAGAACCATTGTGGACTTTTTTCTCTTTTAAACAAAGCCTCAAAACTTTTTTGCATCTGGTAAGCCTGGTTACTCGTTTTGATTCCCTCCACTTTTCGGTATCGTCTGCTTTAAGCGTCATGAACTTGGGGTTGAGCACCCTAAGTTACCTAGGGGAACCCAGACATGGACCCCTTGCTCACAGAACTCAGAGAGGTACAGCTGCACCTCATTGATGAGGCCCAACAAGGGTGAAACATGTGTATGGGGTTGCTGTTGGTACTCTTGTTCAAAGGAGGTTTGCCTGGCATTTCGGTGCTGGACTGCCCTTGTGGGTGGGACAAAGACTGATATGCAAATGGTTATTTCTCCTTTGTGAAAAGTACAGTGAGCTAAAAGCGATGGCTGCGGACTCTCACAGTTGGTAAAAACCACAGAATAGGTTATTAGGCCATGTTCTTTTGAGAGAGGGGCGCCTGCTACTTTTTTTCCTTTTTTGCATTTATGCGCCATGATGCCTTTGGTGAAAGTGCGCTATATAAGTAGTTGATTGATTGATTGATATAAGATTTTTAACATTGTTTTTAAGCTTTCAATGTTTCAACCAGCCTCACGTTTTTCCTACTACAATGTGTATTGGCATCTTCCCGCCCCCCACAGCCAAATATTTGATTTCAGTGTTTGTAATGTCCACCAAACTAATAAAAACACCCTGTTTCAGGGTTTTCGGACTAAAACATTGTCAGAGGTTAGTGCATGATTTTGCAGCCTCCATGCTGTGAATGGGTTGCATAGTAGGTAATCCGAGTTAGTTAGGTCTATATTTAAGCAATAAGCCCCGAGCAGGGGGGGCGTTACCACTTCAGGTAAGGCCCCGGGGAATTGCTTGTAGTGGTACTGCCCCCTCTGTGAGGGGCTTATTGCTTAAGTAGTACTTGGTCCGTAAAACCCAGCACTAAAAACATTTTTTTCTCTGTTGCAACAGAAAAAAAGTTACAAAAATGGCCACTGGGCAAGGGAAAACAACGTCCATTTTGCCTTTCCAATGGCAGCCATTGAACACAATAAGAAAATGTAAACATACAAAATGGCCACCATGGAAAGGGAGAAGGGACTACATGTAGTCCCGTCTCCGTATCCATGGCAGCCATTCAAAAAATAGGAAAAAATGTAAACAAAAAAATGGCCGCCATGTAAAGGAGAGAAGGGACTATGTGCAGTCCCTTCTTCCTTTCCATGGCAACCTGTTGCAGATCGGGAGCGGATGTGCTAGAGACAGAAGTGTTTCCAGCATGTCCGCTCCCGATGAGGTGCAAAAAGGCTGGTAAGTGGAGGTAAGGGGAGAAGGGAAATCTGTGAAGGGGGTGGGGCAGGGGAGCACTTACCTGAATCCCTGGTGGGGGAGATGGTGGCCTCCAGCCGTGAGGAGGCTCAGAGCATGGGGATTACCATGTGGTAATTCCCCCATTCCGAGCCTCCTCATTGGCTAGGAGGCTGCCAGCCCTTCACCCCCCGCCGGGTACTAATTATACATATGGTGGAAGCAATACATACATCTTCCATAAGCTTCTAAGGTGCCATATCCAAATGCATTCTAGGTGTGCCCATGTTTGATGGTGCTGTACTGACATGCATACAAAAACAAAGATAAGTTACCACTGTTAGAATGGTGACATTTCTACTGTTGGCTGTGCATACCTCCTATTGGATAATGGGTACCAATCATTTGTACCCAAGCATCCACAATTGGCATAAATCATGCCTTTGCCCTTACTCATTTGGGGGTCTGAGGCATTGTGGCTAACAATTGTATGTGAGAGGTGGTAGTGGTCCTCATTTGGTACTGTCATTGTGATTGCCTTGAGGGAATCTAGCTCAAAGTAAGACTAATTACTGAGATCCCAGGTTCTTCTCTTTGTGGTATTTGGCAGGCCAATTTTTAATAACATCACTGACAGCTCCTACAGTGTGTGTCCATGCTCTGTAAAGGGTTGGCCAATTAGAGTTTCTGTTTTGCGATTCAAGATGGTGTGTCTATGAAGCTTTATTCTTTCACATAGTTTCTTGCAAGTCTCGCCAACATGCTTTCCTTGCGGACATTTCTTGCAGAAGTATACCACGATTTGCAATTGTAGTAGATTAGAGTAAGTAAAACTGGCTCCATGAACAACCTTTGCAGTGCACTATTAGGGAGGAATCCAGCATTCAAAGAAAATCTGGGAGATTCACTGCAAAAAACCACGCTGAATAAACTGGGGCACAGCACTAAGCAACTAAATTGCAATCATTCATTTAGGCCATAAAGGCAAATTCATTAATTCAACCACGCAGTAATTAAATTAAAAGATATTATTAATCTACTTTTTCTTGTTAAATTGTACCAGTGTATTTTTACATCATCATTCACCTGTCTTTTCCAAAATCATAATATTACATTTTCTAACAAAGGTAATTTCTTCTCAGAGACAATCATATATGTTCTCAACACATTAATAGCATAAGTGACAAAACTTTGTATTTCCATTCACAGAAAGTCCCAATATTTGAGTAGGAATAAGTCATTGAATATTGATGACCCTTATTCTAACTATAGTCATCTCTCTAACCATGCGTTTCGGGCGGGTCCCGCCCTTCTTCAGGTTTAAATATTGGGTAATGTTCCTTTATGTTCTCCTGTAAAAAATATGATAAAAGACTAAATCTATACTCTTAAAAGTTGAAACATTCAACTGTGTACTGAATTGTAAGAACGGTGCCTGAAAATACTAACCTTCGTATTGGTCTTGGAGCCCGGTCAGGATGCCTCAATTAATGAAGGTCATACTGGTCACTGAAAGATATATATATACATTTCTTCAATGTAACTTCAGGTGTAAAGTACGTGGTGCAGGGGGATCCAGCGCTTAAAATAGCGCTGGGTCCCCCTGCCCCACACAAGATTCAGAATAGCTAAACATGCCATTATGATGGTGTAAATGATGCTTACCCCCGCTTAGTAGTGGTGAATTAGCTAGCAGGGCCGATCGTGAATTTCAGATGGATTCCAATCTTCCTTATGGGTTATGAGGACACTGTCCTGAAAACATACAATACGTGTATTTTACCATTGGACAGCTCTTGATTGGCTATGTACAATCTCCACATGACATTGTATAACGGAGTTCCTTCCTACCTGTATGTGGGTTCACTGCATCTAGCCACAGCGTTCTACCGGCTGGTGTGTTCCTGTAACCGGGCTCTGTGAGTTCCATAGTCACGAAAAATCCCCTGTAATAAACGATGAATGATGTGTCATTCACTGTTGCTATGTACAATGGCTCTAGTTTTTGTAATGTACTATATCGTAAAGACGGTTTACCTTCTTTTTGTCGCCAAAGCACTGTCGACACACAGCTCTCATTCTGGGTTCTGTTGCTAGGCAACTGAGGACAGAATAGATAAGTGAATGCCTTCTACTATTTTCATGGCGTTTCTGACACAAGCGCCATTTTGGAGTGGTGCCTATGTCACTAAACGCCATGTCAGATCCTTAAAGACCCCGCTTTAGAATATAGAATTCTAATGTTTTAGACTTCCAATCACGTGAGCAATTACTCCTCAAGTATTTGGCTTCAGTATATCTTGATGTTTTGTTGTGGGAGATCTTAGTCTCTATAAAAATCATTTTAGTTATCATGTACATATTCAAGTGAACGATAAACTCTGGATGTTTCATACACATATACATATCTAAGGGAACACGGTTGATACATTGATCTCTATATAACATTCTTTAAACAACACAAAAATGCACCCTCGGTGCATTCTTTTACACTGATGATGCTTGAGAAAAGAAGACTCTGGTGAATACTGGAGCCAATGAGTACCCATGTTCAATGTGTTGATCACCTTCCAAATAACTTCTGGACTCAGTCTGAATGTACTTACCCATATATAACTAATTTAGACAGTTCAGAATCCCATCATTACACATTGGTATGATATTTAAGCCTCATAAATAGCAGTTCAAGTCCCAGTCAATGTTCATACCACAGGGGTACATAGTGTCCAATTTCTCAATCCAGAATATCTCTCTTTGCTGTAGTAATTTCACCAGATTCCCTCCCCTCCTTTGAAGTTTCACTGATTCTAAGATCATAAATTTGATTTGTGCTATTGTGTGTCTTTCTGAAATAAAGTGTTGTGCTACTGGTGATTTAGTAGAGAGATTCTGTATGATAGACTTGTGTTCACCCCATCTTATTTTGGCTTTCCAGCATGTTAATCTGACATAATACATGCCACATGGGCATTTAATGCCATATATTAAATTTTTCGTATCGCACGTTGACGTGTGCGTTAATGCAATTCTCCGTCCATTGTGTGGATGGCAGATAGAATTGCCCTTCAATATGTTGTTACAGCAGTTACAATTATTGCACGGTATAGTGCCGTTGTGTTGTTTTTTTTAGGTAAAGTCAGATTTGATCAATTGGTCTTTCAGGGACCTGCTTTTGCTGTGCAAAGAGTGGTCGAGTGGGAAAAAGCTTCTCTAATGTGAGGTCGAGTGGCAACACACTCACATTTTTTCTGATGATGTTCTTCATTTTACTGCTCTGTTGTGAATAAGTCGTGACATATACCAAATCACTGTCGTTGGTTATTTCTTTGGGTTTGAGAGCTTCTGTTCTGGAAATATTGCTCACTATAGTATAGTGTTCAGATAGGACTTGTTCGCTGTAACCTCTGTGGGTAAATTTCTCCTTTAATTCAATAGATTTAACTACGAAGTCTTCTTCTTCTGATATTATCATTCTCTATCTTAGACATTCACTGAGTGGGATACTGGTTATGGTTTTCTTAGGATGGAAGCTTGTAGCAAGGAACAAGCTGTTCCTATCTGTGTCCTTTGTGTAAATTGTTGTAGCCAATTTGTCAGTCTTCCAATAGATCTTGACATCTAGGAATTCAATACTTGTTTTGCTTATTTTATGTGTAAATCTGATCCGTGGTGCCAATTTGTTCATGAACTCAAAGAATTCCTTCACTTCATCCTCAGTACCTTCCCAGATTCCAAACAGATCATATATGAATCTTGTGAAACACTTCAATTTGTTTTTCCACCTTGAGTCATGATTACACTCTACTCTTCTAAGTATGACATGTAGATATTGACATAACTGGGTGCCATGGCTGCAGCATTCACCTGAGTAGAGAAAGCAGAATACGGAGCTCCTTTTGAATAGTGCTATGATCAGACCAGGAAAACAGCATGAGTGCCAAACTGATAACATTGAGAAATAGCTAGGTAAGCATGTGGCCAATTCTATTAGAATTGCATAACAACATGCCACCAGAATGATGTTTTATGAGTGTATGCTATTTTCAATGTTCATGCATTTGAGGTAATTTTATCGTCACCTCTCCTTCCTTTTCCGCTCACCTGCCAAATCGCCCATTTGACTCCTCAATTGTACCCCCTCCTCACACCCACCACTCTTTATTCTTCTCCAGAACCTGTCTGTCTTTGCCACTCACCACTCTCCTCATTTGTCCTTTGCTCCTTCCTATCTCTCTTAATCCCTAGCTTTATATTGTCTTCCTTCCCTCCATTCCTCTGTCAGTTTTGCAGCCTCCCTTAACCTAACCTCTGCTCCACTCCCCCTGTGTTCCGATTTCTACTTCTGTCTCCCTCTCCATGCTTATATTCCTGTATGTCTCACTCCTGTGTGCCTCTCTGGAGGCTTTTGTTATTGTTTCCCTCCCACTATCCCTGCCTCACTGTTGCTCATTTCTGCCCAGAAGAAGTGGACAAGACCAAACATGGCACCAGAATTAAAAAGGGCCTAGTAGAAGTTCCCCTTTTATAACTGGCCAACTCGATGCCTTGTCCTATCTCTTCTCCATCTCAATTGACCAATTGACTAATCACTTTTCCCTCTACCTTCCGCCACATATTGTATCCCATAAAGTGCGAAGTGCATTTTGAAATACTAAAGCGTCTTGTAGCCATGTGGTTGATATCATTATTTACACCCACAGCCTGGGCCCTTATGCCCTACCCACATTTAATTTGACCTTCCTTTATGTTGCCTTCTCCCCCTGCCCACATCAAGAAAAAACATAATAGGCTGGAGAATGTCAGTGGGCAGGGATGTGGAATGCATTAAAATGCCTGCTGTTAAATTCAATAATTTGTAAACAAATGAGTCGACCATATGTAATGAATGGCCTCTATCAGAATACAATCGGATCAGTTATGGAGGAAGGTAGATGAGGTCGCAGTTGGAGTCTAAGGAAAGAAAATAAGTTGTAATTTAGCACATAATGAGTAATGAACAGTCAAGAATGGTATAGGCAAGGGAAAAGCGGACACTGCTTCGAATTTAAGAAACCTGTCCAGTAAGAGAGAGAGAGAGAGCCAAGATGGAAGGAAGAAGAGGGAAGTGAGGTAGGAAGACTTAATGTGAGAGTGCGGCATGGGAATGTGGAAAGGGTGACAATGGGGCAAGCATGAACTGAAGCAGCAGGATCTTCAGCTCTGTAAATAGGGTTGAACATAGTAATGAAAAGTGGAATGCGTTGTTACCTGTGGCAACTGTTGCACACAGATGTGCTCAGAAGAGAATCGGGAATGCAGTGTAGATGATTTGAATGTAAACGAGACGTGGGGCTGGCTCTAGTTCAGGCCTGCATAAGCATCTCACGGGCTGGAGGATCGTTGGGAAGTGACAACAGGGCTTAAATACATTCTGGGGACATGGGTGTAGAGAAGAACGAAAAGGAGCTTCAAGAACTGCCTAAGAAGGTTAGGTGAGGAGAATACGCCAGGAAAACCCTAAATAAATTGCACAAAATCTCTGTTACGTTTGACATGGATATTCCAGTTTTATTACAATGTGAGTCCCTTTGTAAAATGAGTTGCTGTTTAGATGCCCGTGCCTTCTGTGCAGATGTTTATACTAAAAAGCCCCCTCCTGCTTTTGCTCCCTGCAAAAAAGAGGGGGCAAAACGGTTCCTACAAAACACTGCTGAGGCAACACATTGACCCACATTGGTTGGCAAGCTGCCAGCATCAGTTAACTGTGCAACTAGCCTATGACCTTGCTGAAGCGCTAACATTTTGCCATGCATTGGGTAGAATGCATGGTCAAAGTATGAAGATAGAAGTAGTGGAACTATGTTCCCTTTCTTCTGCACCCCCCTCACCCGCCCAGGTCTCCACCGGCCCCATAATTAATCCTCTCTCCCTACCACACTGTGAGCCCGATTCATGGAATATTTTGCACGGTTCAAAGTGACTTTGCACTGCTGAAAAGTGACTTTGCACTGCCGACACAAACCCTGATTCATGGAACCGTACAAAGCAGAGGCGTTGCTAGGGGGGGCCTAAGGGGGCTATAGCCCCTGATCTTTTGGTTGTAGCCCCGGATAGAATCTCAGGAGCTACAACCAAAAGGCTAGCTAGCCCCCAGTCCCGACAATACCGACATTAGCTTAGCCCCTGGTCTTTTCCAGACCTAGCAACACCCCTGGTACAAAGTGTATTTTTGCCGTGCAAAGTCCGGGCAAAGTCAACGCACAGTCATTGTTGCAGTACAAAATGACTTTGCCTGCACATAGCACGACAAAAATACACTTTGCACGGTTCCATGAATCACTTTGAGCTGGGAAAATATTCCATGAATCAGGTCCTGTGTCTGCAGCAATCCATGATTATTTGCAGAAGACAAAGATCACTGTCAGGTGGCGCTTTGCGGCGACTCAGCAATGAGCAATATGTCTCATCAAGTCTATACAGAAAAACAAAAGCAGTCCAGCATCTGCAAGGTAGGAACGCGTGGTGGCACACTGGAGTGTTACCAGCGGGGCCCAAGTTCCAATGTGCAAGAGGACAGATGTGCGCTCTTCCCTGATGTCCTGGGTCGCATAAAATAAAGGAATGACGCATGATTTTCCTGAAAATTAAGGAAACGTCGTACCCTTTAGTTCCCGCCAACTTTGACCTCTGCTAGAATGCGTATGCACGTTACAGGGGAGAGGTGATTGCCGGCACTGCTTGGAAACTCACAGGTGCTCGTTTCTGATTGTATTTGATGTCGCAGTAATAATTGTTCCACGTTCATTCTAGCGCCGTTTCACCTCGCCTTTTTTAGATTCAGTGTCGTTGATTTTACAGTGGAATGTCTCACTTCTTTTAGACTCGAGGCTTCCTGGAAAGCTCCACTGCAACGAAAGCCTCATGTTGGAAAGGCTGCCAGTCTGTGGCAAGAGATTCGAAGACATGATGAGGACGCTGGGCGCGCAGAAGTGGTGCAACCTGACAGAGTTCATCGTGTGAGCATAACGATTTTACTAACATTTAAGCACACAGGTTTCATTCATGTTAGAACGGTAGCTTCTGACACAGTTTGTTCCAACTACCGAGAACACAAAAATCACATACAAGGTCATAGGAAGACAAAGCATCAAAAAAAGTTAAAAATAGAAACTTCTTATGCCATGAATTTCTTTTATACGGCACCTGTCTACGTTTATAAGATTGACATTTTTAAACGAATGTTTTTAATTGTTTGTATTGACTATGTAAGACATGAAATGCTTTAAACTTGTTTAACATCTGTATAATTATGATGATGAAAGGAAAGTTTCAATCCTGCATATACCCCGGAAAAAACAATGCCACCAGGCTTTATTTTTATCATAGCAGCAATGCAGAACACATTAATTATGAGTTGTGATTGTATACGATCGGCAGGACACGAGGCACATGGAAATTACTGCATGTGGTATATGCAAGCTCTTTACCCCATGCATTACTTTTCTTGTAAAGCTTGCAGTAAAGATCCCATGCAAGCCCCAGTGAAAATTAGGTTAAGAACAAAAAATGTGATTTTTAAAATGCCACATGTTTATACTGTTACAACCAAACTGATGTGCTTCGGAGATGAAAATACAACGGTGTTCTGCTCAGCCGTGACGTAAGCATCCACAATGTTGTCCAAAATTGTTTAGTAGCTTTGCATGATATTGGTACTCTGGATGCAATTTTCTGTCTGGGATGAACAATGAGGTAAGAGGGGGTGAAGGAGCAATGTCTGCATGCGGATAGAGGTGATGTATATTAAACTAATGTAGTTTTCAGATCCCCCTTTCCACATGCCGTACCAGCTGTTGTGATTGCAGTAAAAAAGGCTCATGTTGGGTGGTTGTAACAATTTCTCACAATATCCTAGTTTACTATTTCTTATGTTCTGGAATAAATTCCAAATAAAAACACAGCATATCTATTCCTACAATCTAAAAACAATCAGCACCACTCAACTTATGATCAGCACCACTCAACTTACGATCAGCATCACTGAACTTGCATGCCCTCTGTAAATTAGGATCAACAACACTCAACTTGTGAGTGAACCCAAGTTACGAGGTGCTGATCGTAACTTACAGAGGGCCTGCAAGTTGAGTGATGCCAATCAAAAGTTGAGTTGTGCTGATCGTAACTTACAGAGGGCATGCGAGTTGAGTGGTGCTGATCGTACATTGAGTGATGCTGATCGTACGTGGAGTGGTGCTCATCATGAGTTGAGTGATGTTGATCATAAGTTGAATGGTGCTGATCGTAAGTTGAGTGATGATGTTGATAAGTTGAGTGATGCTGATTGTAAATTGAGTGATGCTGACTGTAAGTTGAATGGTGCTGATTGTAAGTTGCGTGATGCTGATTGTAACGAGTGGTGCTGATCATACTTACAGAGGGCATGCAAGTTATGTGTGCTTGTAACTTGCGTGCACCCCTTCAGTTGTACGTACTGTCAAATGTATGATCAGTGTTTTGCGCATTCGTTCTTTCCTATGGGGCTTTGGACTTTGCACATGCTATCCTGTGGCATATGGGTCCTGGGGTTAGCCTTTGCGATTTTTCACGACACAGGGCCTCATCACGAGTTGGGCGGTAACGCCGGCGCTAATAGCGCTTGCGTTATTAGCCCTACTGCCAAACCCACCGGCGCTATTAGCGCCGGATCACAGGTTTGGTGGAACAGGAAATCCCCATTCCCTATTGAGCCCATTCGGGAATGCTCCATTCCCCATTGGGCTCAATGGGGAAAAATGTCGCGCTTTTACCACTGGCGGATTTCCCACCGGCGGTAAGCACGCCGAAAATCGGCAAAATCTCGGCAGATTTCCCCCCAGCTCAGAGCTGGGGGGAAATCAGCCGAAGCCGTGATTTGGCAGACCCTTAAATCCGGTGGTAACAGCGCCACTGCTAGATTTAAGGGCTAACGCCAAACTCGTGATGAGGCCCACAGTGTTCAAGTTCAAAATCCATGATTGCGGTTGTATTTGCAGTGATATGGGTGTGCGATTGCTTGGCCGTGGCAACAAGGCCATATTTTCGCCTTGTTCTTCCTCATTCTGCATGTTTGGCCCCTATTTGGGTCACTGCGTAGGCCCGGCCCACACTCTGCTTGGAGTCTCGCGCAAGTCACTCGTTCACTCGCAGCGATGTCCTGGAAAAGTCAGATGCATCCGGTTCCATGAATCACCAAACGTGAGTTTGCAAGCAGATTGGCACACAAATCCCTGATTTTCCACACAAATAATTCCATGAATCGGCCCCTAAATGTGGTTGACATCATTAACATCAATGTAGGGATGATACCAGCTCTCCATCCATTAGTATGAACGTAACTAATTAGTAATGAATGTGTGGAGAAATCCAATCTGTCTGTGTGTGCAAACCCAAGCTTTGTTAAATTTGTAACATGTAAAATAATGCTAGTTTTTCTCTGTTAGAAAGTGATCTCTGCTAACTTTCTAAATGCTCCATTTTAAAAAAGTATACTACACATGTGTTCTCTTCGCTGGACTCTGTCTGCTGACATCTCAGCAATTTAAATGTGCCATGGCTGCTGGAATCCATACTATTACTACAGTGATGGACTGCCCATAGCGATGGGCACCCATGATTGAAATTATGTATAACTGTACCTTCAAGGCCTGGCTGCAGGTGAATTATGTATACATATAAAACGATATTCGGTTTGAAATATTGGCCCACAAGGAAATGCAGTTATAAATTGCCAAAACCACCTAATGTTATATTATTTTCAACTGGTTTCCTGTGCATCCTACAGTTGTCAGAGCTTTTATGTATCGTTGTCGGGGCTGGCGTTAAACCACAAAAGGCTGCAGAGCCCTGCCCTTAAGGCTCATTTTGTTCTGTGTTAGGAATGCTTGATACTTTCTCAGAGGAAAAGGCAATACCACCAGGGAGTAGTTTGGGAGCCAGTTCTTCGTCAGAATCTCGCCCAGCACAATGGGTAGAAAAAGCCGGCTATCTTGGAAATATTTAGGCACCTCTGTTTCCTGTTCACCATCCCAACTTCAAACTGCAGACAAAGCACTCTGGAAATTTACTTCAGGAGCCAAAAACTCTGTTACAACAGCTAGGATTAGACTCTTACAGAAGGCTTGAATTGGACCAATCTGCTGTGGCAAAATGACTATACAAAACGGTGAGACCACCTCCCCGCTCCTTAGTTGAATCATCTTTGGACTCAAGAATGCTTTAACTGGAGTATCAGTCTGCTCAAAGTCTCCTGTCATTGGGGTGAAGTTAAGGATTTCAGAGGAAGTAACCAGACCTCCCTCTAACACCCCCCCCCACGCTACCCACTTCAGGAGACCATTTGTAATGACCTTTGCTGGAAATGCCTACTTGCTGCTGAAACACTGGAACCCAAGACCCTGCCCACTGGGAGTGGGACAGTTGCAAGTGCTTACTGGCAACCTTCCATGCTGGGAGTGGCCTACAAAGGACTAATATTTCCTCTAAAACCCTGGACAGACTCCCTCTGCAATCCAGAATCAAAAGAAGCAGCATTTGTCTTGGTTAGCCACTTTGAGTGGCTTTGAGCAGATTCTACCTCTCCCAAGCCCTTATTTGTTCCCTTCTGAATGTGTTTTTGATGATACAGATTGGAGAAAATTATGGTTGCTCCATTTCCTATTACACAAGCAGCAAAATTGATGCTATAATTATCTGCTCCATTGTTTTAATGAAGGGAAAAGTTTAAATAAACAAATAAATACATACATATAATCTGGCCCTTGTTAAGATGATCGCAGCTTTTACATAATGAATTGCCCAGATGTAAAATGAGAATAGATAACCAAGACCGGGAATAAAAGATCAACCCAAACAACGCTGTAAATAATGGTATGGCTACATACTGATGAGGTCTGAACAGTGAATACTATATGAAGTCATACTTGTAAGTAATGTACAGGGAGTAACTCAATACAAATGATTCTGTGACACATGGATGAAGACTACAAGCCAGAATTTCATTGGCCCTCATTACAACCCTGGCGTTAAGGGGTTAACGGCGCCGTAAAAGGTGGCGGCGCCGTTAACCCCTTAACGCCTGATTACGAGGTCCCTTTGCGGGTTGGAGGTTTTAACGCCTGCTTTTTGCCTTGGTGCTAAGCAAAATTGCGGCACCGTACTTAGCGCCTTCCCCATTCCCATTGAGCCCTATGGGGCAAAAATGGGAATGGGGAAGGGCCATGGCGGCATGGGGAATTACCGCCCCGCCAATCTCGGAATGGGGCGGTAATTCCCCATTCCGCCATGGCGGAGTCGGTAAGTTACCGGCATGGACCATGGTGCTATTAGCACCATGGTCCAACGCCAGGGTCGTAATGAGGGCCATTGTAGGATCCTCTTTCTTCACAACATGCTAGTGCCCATAAGAATGATCACTTCTGATAATAAAAATATCTGTACATTGGGACCATTCTATTAACTAATAAGAAGATTGCACAAATGAATGGAATAAAGGCATTGTAGCTTAGAACACTTATTTAATGCAATGAGTCTTATTCAATTGTGGTGTGGTTTGAAAACAGTTGAACACATTGTTGGGGTAGTTTTCCCAGGTATACCAGAGGATGGCTCGGGTCCACCTGACTCTCAAGGGTCCAACTCCCTTCCCCAGAATAAACGGAGGACTCCTCCAATGGCAAGTTAGAACTGCGGTTTATTGCAAAAACCCACAGGGATTATACAACACGATCAAGATTCTCCAGTACCTCTCAGCTTTCCATGGTGTGCACTCCAGTTTTGTCCAAGTATTGCGTCATCACCTGGGCCCTTTCCTGGAAAATCTATCACCACAGAGGTTTGGGTATTGCAAGTAATAATACCTATGGCGGTACCCTATAGAGGTTATACTACTGCCCCTTGCATGTCAGGTGACTGGCCTGTTCTGTCCCCAATAAACAATCTATTACATTGTTGCAGAGTACTGGGCTTACCATTGGTTCATTCCCCTTGCCATCTACCGCTGATTTTCCATGCTGTGATTGGTTTGAGCTGATCTCTCCAGGCCTAGAACTCGATTTGTTTCTCAGCCTCTGTGCACCTCTACAATGTGATGTGAAAGATGATGTGTCTGCATTGTAATTTGTAGTGTACCATCTTTTCACATGAGAGTGCGTTCCGATGTTGCAACACTTGTTGCTTCCTTCATCTGGCTTTACTGGGACCGGCTCTGCTTTCCCACCACAGGTGAATGCCCATTGTCTTGTTCGGCTGCATCACGTGCTTAGAGACCACAACATTGGGTTCTTGGGTCTGCATTTAGGAGGATGTATTCCCTTTCTCTGCAGCTTCATCTGAAGATTGGAATATGACCGTGTATCTCTGACCTTGGCTGTGAGCCTGCTTTGCTCTCTGGGCAGCCTGAATCAGCTGTTCTCACATCAGGCTCAGTGGCTTGAGGCCTTATGTAATTTTCCTTCAACCTCATAATATGATTTCTACATGCTCATGTTATGGTAGGTAACTTATAAGTTAGTCACAAATGTTCCTACCAGGATCCATATATACTTCTGTAGTCCCACAGGGTTAATTTCTTTGAGCATCTGCAAGCCTGCTCAGAGTCTCTTGTCACCTTGCGTTTCTGCGTTACTGCATTTGGCTAATGAGAAACATAATAAAAGCTTTGACAGTATGTATACGTATCTGTCCTCTGGCTATAGAACTGTGTAAGCAGGTTCATCATGTATGCAAGTGTGTGTCTGTGTAATGCGCTGTAGGACAGCGAGTGTGCTTTGTGACTGACGCTGCTACGTCGTGGTGTCACTAATGACATCAGCATTGTGGCTTCTTGGTGCCTAATCGAGACTGTGCATCAAGATATTTCCATCCACGATCTCCATTTCTTCCCCTATACCTATGAAGACATGTACTGGATTCGGTCTGTATGGCTGGCTGAGAGGATATGATATGATGTGATATGGCATTTATAATGTGTCTGTACACAAGTGTTTCTAGGTTCAAGATACCTTTCTGTGTATTTGTCAGCCATTCGTGCACTTGGGACTCATCTGAAATAAGATGGGTGGCTGCAAGCTTTTCTGGCTGTTCGTCCTGTAATGAATCTGGGAGTGAGGTGGACATTCTGGTACATGGACAGTTATTGCACGCCTTCACATTTCAAAATGTGATACTTGAGAACAAATCATTTCTGAGAATAAGGTTAACCAGTACTGATAAACTGCACACACCACAGAGCTTACTCATATGAAAGTAGAGTCAATGTGGACTATTGGCTAAATGATTGGCTGAGGAAATAAGGGCCCGATTCATGGAATTTTCAGCATGCTGCAAAGTGACTTTGGAGTGGTGCAAAATCACTTTGCACCGCCAGCAAACACCCTGATTCACAGAGCGATGCAAAGTGTATTTTTGCACAAGTGCAAGGTCAGTGCAAAGTCACTTTTCACTGCAAAAATACACCTTGCACCGCTCTGTGAATCAGGTTGTTTGTTGGCAGTGCAAAGTCACTTTGCACCAGTACAAAGTCACTTTGCTAAAAATTCATGAAGCAGCCCCTAAGAGACCTAAGTTTTAACTATATATCTTTATTTGACCAAATTGTGTGAATGATTTATGTATGCATGTTGGTGTTTTTTTTTTAAAGCGCAACACCTACACCCGTAGGTATCGCAGTGCTATCAAACAGTAAAGAATGAACAGCAAATAGGCTATGGTTGGCAATAGCTCAGCCTGCCAACCAACCAGGTCAATGTTATGCTCCGAAGAGAAGTGTTGAGTGTCTCCCAAAATAAAGGGCTTTTTTTATCTTGCAGTGATGCAGGCAACTTATTCCACATCATGGGGCCAATACAGCAAGAGATTTCTGCAGATATTTGACCCTCACGAAGATATGAAGGTACAGGTAGACTGCAAGTGAAGTTGTCTCGTAGGAGTGTAGCGACTGATTCTCCAAGATACAGGACTTTTTCTAGGTTAAAATAAAGCTTTATGGATGACGCATTCCCTTGAAGGTCAGACAATGGGCTTCATTACGAGGTCAGCAGTAACCCACTGGTGCTACTGGCGAGTTGCCGTCGACCTCATAACACTATTTCCGTCACCTGATATCCCGGTGCCACAGGCCGGGATGTCAGCTGGCGGAAACTTCACGGGAATGGTAACACGGTTGCTAACGGTGCCGGTGCTCCCGTGAAAACCATGCCTGCAGGGGCTGGTACTCCCGGCAAGTGAGACCTAACGGGAGATCCGGCCCCTGCAGGCAATCTCGTAGTCTGGCAGTCCGGAAAGGGTGCCGGTACATTGCTACAGGCACTCTTATTTCCAGCCTGCCAGACTTGGGATGAGGCCCAATGTCTATTGGAATCCTACGAAATGAGGCTAGCACAGGCGAGATGCAAGGGGACCTGCTCATCTTGGGCACGTGCCTTGCCAATGCATTGCAAACTCTTTGCATTGTCAGCAGCTTGGCGAAAAGACCCAGGTAAATACTATTCGCAAAATCTAACTGCGAGGAGGGAAAAGCATCAACGACCAAGACTCTGCGTGGGCAAGACAGGAAAAGGAATATGTGTTTTTCTTATTTTAGATGACAAAATACATCTCTTTCCGTCACCATGGAAACCTGTTGTTTAAGTGCCAAATCTGCATCTGTTATAATGTCTGAGTTTTTTTATTTTATATGCAGGGTCTGGCTAAAGGCTAAACATTGATGGCCAGAAGACAGTGTGCCAAGGCTCTGACTTCAGCTGATCATCAGCTTTTCAGCTTCATTAGGATCAATATTTAGAAAATATGTTGTCCATTAAGCTTTTAATTGATGGCAATTTCACACAGTGCAGTATATAATGTCTCTGCTTTCTGGAAGCAATACCACTCTGAGTGCCGCAGGGAACATTAAAGGATTTCTCCCTTCCTATTCAAGATGTTCATGTGTAAACTAGCCTGTTGCGTCCCATTGTAATCTATTGTTGTCAACACGTTTAAGATATATGAACGTTGCAGGACGGAAAAAAGCCCCGCTCTCTGCCACAGTAAATCTAAACGTGCATGCGGGTAATGCCTTCACAAGTGCCAGTTGCCAGCAACTGTTATTTATTTTTATTGTTAATGAAACTGCTAGCTTTTTGTGTCCATGAGGACTGTGAAATGCCTTTGGATTATGAGTTGTTTCATTGTGTTGAATCACTGAATGCAATGTCGGTTATGCACCACGGAAACAATCAGTGTTCTTTAGAATCTGTGCCTGAGTTGTGGAAGGAGACGCTTGTGGTTCTACAGCAAAAAGAGAAGAAAGAAATTACATAAAGCTGGAGAATCATGCAACATTTTTAGCGTGCTAAAAGTATTTCTTTGTTCTGCATATTTTCTAATTGTAAAATGCAGAAAATGTTCTCTCTGTCAATTGCATGCTTTAAATCAAAGAGCCCTTAGATTAAGCAGCATGAGGACCTGCTTATCGTTCGTTATTGATCGTTTTTGTGAAGGTGTTAAAGGCTCAGATGTTACATTCACCTGCCTTTCATCATTACATTTGAAGTGATAGACTGGTATAGTTAACGTTTGGTATTCATTTCTGGATTGGGAAGTAAAGAATGGGAAGATCCAGTGGGAATATTTATTCATGGTCAAACATTGAGCCATAATATGTATGGGAGCAACATGGACGACCTGGCACTAGTCTGGGTTACTGCTCAACAATACATACTTCCCTTTATGTTAAACGTGTGGTGCTTGGGCAGATTGTCAGGCTGGAAGGCAAGTCTCCACTGTCAGTACTTTCTGCCTGATATGGCTGCTGTATGGCGAGCGGCTGGGGCATAGTCACTTGTGGGAGTTCCCATGTCAATTCCCTATGCTTAATGTTGCCCCATGTCTCGTTTTGCCAGCTCTGTATGCTGATTTATTATGAGGAGGTGGGTGGGTGTTAGGGGAGAAAACACTGAGCTTTGGACCAGCTTTTAGCTCCTGTCTAACTGTTTTTTTTTACATAGGGCACAGGATGTATCAGAGGCCCCCTCCTTGGGTTATGAAACCACAATGCCCCCTCTATCAGACAGAGGCTTTACCCTTTGCTGAATCTGTGGACTGCCAAGTGGACATGGCTGGGCATGTGTAGTGGGATTACTTATTAGAATCCACCCCTCTGGGCTTTCCATCCATTCTATATATTTACCATTGGCTAATGTTATGTAGTTAGGGCTTTAATCTTCACACTTTGGTAAAACCAACAGATCGGTGTCCTCTTTCTCTAAGTTTAGATCAAGCTACTCATCAGGAAACAAACTCCAACTTTGGTAATGAGGCCCATATGTTAAGTAGCAGGACTTATGTTGCAGGTATCAGTTTCTTTTTCATGTGATGCAGTTCTTTTTAGTTTAAATTCAAAGGAAAGCTGCAGAGGTTAGCAAATATGGCTGACAATGGGCCTCATTACAGCATTGCCGGTCCGGATACAAGGGTGCCGGTAAGGTCACCGGCACCATTGTTTCCAGACCAGCAAATTACAAGTTTGCCTGCCGGACCGCTGCGCCGGAAAGGACTGACCCTACCGGGAGCAGGGGCCATGGTAGGCAGACTCTTCATGGAAGTGCCTGCACTGTTATCAACAGTGCCAGCGTTTCCATGAACCCATTCCCGTGGAGTCCTATGGGACTCCACGGGAATGGGGAACACCATTTACCGGCACATAGCTTGCCGGTCCGACAGGACTTGTAATGTCCTGGTGGCACCAGCAAGCTAGACACTAGTCTGGCGGCAACCCGCTGGTAGCACCGGCAGGGTTAACACCGGACTCGTAATGAGGCCCAATGTCTCATAGGAGGGGATGCGGCATATCATTTTATGGGCGTTCAAATCGACTTACTACGGAATTTGACCAGACTACGAGAATCAAAAGAATAAGAAAATTGTAAACTGAATATCTGAGAAAATGTCCTTAGTACTAAATGAAAGGTACATCCTTTGACTGCATTGTGTGAATTAGTTTGTTCAATGCTTCAATAAATAATAACTGGGAGGTGAGGGATGAGATGTCGCAACCCCCATAAGATCTCTATATCTCTCTATATATATGTATATGCTAGTGCATTTCATTTTTAGCACATATATAACATGTGCCATTTATGTGAATGTTGGATATCAATGTCTGATTTTATATTTAGATATGTAGTCTAATAGAAAATCTTTGGCTGAATGGCCATACATAAATGTAGTGGAAATGAAATTGTAAAATGTTAAAAGACGGCTGACAGGTTTTGCAACAATATATCCCCGGATGTTCACATCATTGAAAGCAAGAACAGATTTACAGACTTGTATTGCTGTTTGTAGAGTCTATATATGCTGCCCAACTGGAGATGGCTGTAACACTTGTGAGAAAGCTCCCAGTGGGCAGCAAAACATAGCAGGTTTATCCTTTGTCATGTTTAATAAAAGAACTTTGAGCTAATCCAAACTGCTTTTGGGGGTCCTTTATGCGGTTTCTTCAGCAAGCAATATGGCATTGCTTGAAATTGGAGGTGATATATATATATATAGTCACTGAAAAAACATGTTATGGTTAAGTTGCACTAATAAAAACCTATCAAATTCAATTAAACACTTTGTTAAAGGGACGTTTTGATTACAAGTAAAGCTGAAAACTCCCAGAAATTCAACAGTTATGGTAAGCTAAGCAACCATAACTCACACCACGACCCTACACTGCTAAGACAAACACCCAGTACATGAAATATGACATCACAAATGTTATTGATAACATCACTGATGGCATCACATATTAAAATTATTTTGATGAACAGTCCCTACAAGGGATAGTATTTATAATGTTGGTTAGAAGATGTCAAGGGTGATTGGAAGATCTATCATAAACTGCATAATGTATTAAAGATTGTTCTCAGCTAAAGAAAACATTATATTCAAGTGTTGTTGTTAATACAGGAACCTAATCATACATACACATAGGCAATGGCTGCAGCATGTACCAAAGAAGTACAATATTTTAGCTGCCTCCAAATCCTTACCCACTCTGCCCTGGTGAATGGAGTTATTACCGCCCCATTCCAAGGTTGTCGGGGGCAGTAATTCCCCATTCACCAGGGCCCTTCCCCATTCCCATTTGAGCCCCCGTAGGGCTCAATGGGAATGGGGAAGGCGCTAATAACGGTACCGTAAATTGCGGTACCATTATTAGCACAAAAGTCCCTTTGCGGGTCCTGTCCCTAACACCTGGTAAAACCAGGCATTAAGGGAGGACCCGCAAAGGGAACTTGTAATAGAGCGGTAAGGGATTACCGGTACCGGTGCCCTTACTGGTACCGGTAATCCCTTACCGCCCGCCTCGTAATGAGGCCCATTGTGTATCAAAAATATTATTTATTTAGCTTGATACCAAAATTTACAAAAATGAATCAATCATGTTTGAATCAACACTCTAAATTACATTAAAGTTGCAGGAAGAACAACATTTAAAACAATGCAGATAACCAACCACATTACTGCAATGATCAATTCAACCATTCACCGACCTACATTCTCATACATACAAAAATTACATACATACAAAATTTGTTTTAAACGTCAAAAGACGTTCAAATGGCGACATGGAAAAATTGAGAATTTCATAATATTTCTGAATTTTAGGAACATGTGAAGTATTGGAATGGATCTGGATATATAATTGTTACAGTTCATTCGATCACATCTCCAGCAATCTTCGGTAACCGACCGGTTTCGACGTGTTGGAATTATTTAATCCAAGCCTTCATCAGGGAAAAATAGTGTACTAAAACAAAATGTACACACATTGACATTAATACTCAAAACCAATAAACAATACAACAAGAAAAAAAGAGAATTCATTGTTAAAAAACACCTGCAACAACCAAATTTAACTGACCTTGAAAATGCGTGTGATGAAACAAGAAATAAAGTGCAAATCTCACATACCTCGGAACACTCAATAGTATTAAAACACTGCCCCACATATAGAAGTGCCAATAGGTGAGTAAGACCAGGCAAATCCGTGCCCTGACGTCGAAGTTGGCTGACACCATGGGGGACCGTCTAACACTGCACCGCTGGTGGGGAAGCAAGACGTTGCTTGTGCAGTGCTTAATGAGGAGAAAGAGCAAGGCTAAATACTGACCCGACATTTAGCCACTGGTGTCATGAACACAAAGGAGTGTGCCTGCAATGGAGTGTCTGTGAAAGTGGCACAGGGGTCTGTGATGGGCAAAAAAGGAACAGTCACTATTGTGAAGTGTCAATGATCACACTAGTGCATAAATAAACAATATTAATCCAATCTCTGCTCACCTCACACATAGGAAGAAATCATTTTATGTTCCCACTTGATAGTGCTGCAATTGGAATTTTCATCAATATGCAGCAGAGGAAAAATAGCCTGAAGTGACACTTGTAGACAAAAGTGCATATTCCAATTTAGCAGCCCTTAGGCAAGGTCTGCAGAAGTGAATGGGTCAAAAATGAAGCCAGTGAAAATGCATCCAATTAAGAGCAACAAACACCTGCAGGGCATCACTCACGTGCCTTATATCTACGTTTCAAAGTGGCCATCAGAACCATTTGTTCTGCTCATGGCTTAACTATCAGTTGACATTGCCAAGCCCAATTTACTCAAATAACCTGCAGAAGCAATGGTAAGCATCCAATATGATAGTAATTAATTGATTTGCATGGTCCATTTACTGAAACCACTTCGGATAAATATTAAGTGCCAGAACAGGCGTAAATTCTTGTGCGCATATGTTGGAGAAGGACAGGTGTTAATGAAATGTGGGCTACTGCTAAAAAGCTAAGCTGCAGCGCAAACTATAAAGATCCTGTATGTAAATGTAACACCACCTACATTACTACGTCGCAAGGGAAATAATGGACAGTATTCCTAAACGTGCCAGCGAAAAGACCTGCCTGCTAGGAGGTTCAAACGCTGTGACATAATTCATGTCTAATTGTCCAATCTATTTCACGAGGCAAATCAAGCATGCTCAATCACGTTGGTCTGGCTGCTGTTAACATGGCATAAAGTTGGAAAGGTGCCCACTGAATATCTAACAAGTTGAAACAGTGACAGTCCACCTTTGTGGTTAAGCAAAATGGCAATTATAGAAGTCACTATTAATACTGAAGCCACAATTGCACTTGCCTTGTTAAGCTTACACGACTGCCCGAAAAATGCACGTCCTGGCAGTAACAGCGCCGTCCACAGATATGCTAAATGATGGCCGTCTATAAATCCAGCTGACAGGACACCTGACACATCACGTGATTTAGATCGTACAACGTGAATGGAGTGAGTTCCAATCTGATTAAAGGAGCACGGACAACCCAATTGTGGTGTGGGGCGTGAAATGATATGATCAGGAAGCCCAAAGATTGCTGGATATCCCAGGCCACTACACAAAACTCTTGAGAGATCCATCAGTAATGATCAAGATGAAAATATTGTTGTTGAGTGAAAGAGCTGTAGAAGAAGGGTATCTATCCACTAAAGAATTTGAATTCATTAATCCTTCTGAAGAACATATCCCGCTCTTTTATATCATCCCTAAAGTGCATAAGGATACCTCTAACCCACCGTGATGCCCCATTGTTTTGGGCTGTGGGTCAATTCTAGAACCCTTATCTAAATATGTAGATTTTTTTTTATCAAACTGATTGCCATGGCTACCCCCACATTTATATTAGATACCAGGGACGTTATTAATTTAGTGGAAGGTCTGGAAATCGATCCAAGTAAGCAAATTCTATTGACACTTGATATTGAAGCCCTTTATACTAACTAATCCCAAGATAAAGTGGTACGAACCCTTCAAACTATGCTAGACAGGCGCACTTTACCACATGATGTCCATACAGAATTTTTGAGTATGTGTACCGAACTAGTACTTATAAATAGTTTTTTTAAGTTTAACAAGACCTTTTTCCTGCAAAGTAAAGGCACCACTATGGGCTGCACTTAATTTTGCCATTATTTTTATGGCTCTGATAGAAAAAAACAGTGTACTTAGCAACACCAACCCGTGTTTTCAGCAGATGAAACCAAATCGTCGATATATCAACGACATACTGCTTATTTGGGAGGGCAATGTTGAAACACTGACATTATTTGTGGACTGGCTTAACCAGGTGGACTCCAACATAGACTTTACATTTGACTATTGTACTTCTAGAATTTCTTTTTTGGACTTGTTGATTTTTAATGAGTCGGGTATCCCGCAGATTGAACTGTATAGGAAACCCACTGAAAGAAATGCTACCTTACAATTAAATAGTCAACATCCTAAAAGTCTACTGCAAAATCTCCCTTATGGGATGTTCTTGCATCTGCAACGCAATTGTACTGACATCACACAATTTAACAAGCACACTGATGTCTTGTAAACTAGGTTTCGCAAATACAGATACCCATGAAATTGATCAAACATTGTACAAAAAGAGTATGTTTTACAAATCGAGAGTCCCTGCTCAGTCCCAAAACCAAATGTACTCATCAAGACCAGTTGGTGTGCGCATCCACTTTTTGCCAGCACAGCGTGGCTAAAAAGGGAATTATTTTGAAAAAACTGGAAAATTCTTAATACCACGGAAGTAAAACCGCAAACACCATTATTTGCATTGAAGAAAAGTAAAAATCTAAGACAGAAACTTACTTGAGCTAGTAGAACATCTATTAAATGTAATACAGTTAGAGATACCAACTTTAATTCAGTGATAGAGGCCATTATCCTTGTACATCTCGCGTGGCCTGCAAATATTCAAAGAAAACAACATCTTTTTGTTGTGAGGGCATGACATAGGACTTATGCACTTTCACCACCTGTAAGAGTAGAAATGTCATTTATGCTGTTCACTGTCTTTTGGTAAATGTTGTATATTGGTAAAACCTCAAGGGAGGTACACTTACGCATCAATGAACACGGATCTAAAATCAGAACACGCAATCTCAGTGCGCCATTGGTTCTCCATTATATGGAGACAGGTCACAGCGTAGAACAGTTCACATGGTTCTGTATGGAAAAAATGAGAGTTAGCAATACTGCACAGGCCGAAAATAGACTAACATACAAAGAACAACTGTGGATTTTCCAACTTAAAACGGTTGAAAAAGGTCTCAATGCCTTGGAACAGTTGGAATTCAATACCTGAGTGGACTGTAAGTATATTAGACAATGCAGGATTGTATTAGCTATTATTTCAGAACAGACATATAGATAATTGCATCTTTCATTACGCCTAATTTAGCATTCCCCACTTACATTGTAACATAAGATTAATTTAGGATGATTGTGTTTCGGGTCCACAACATTTCACCCCTCCATCTGCTGAAGGCCTTATATATATCTTTTAGAGGTGTTAGATGGGACCCTCCAGTCTATCCTCAGTCAGTGGCTTCACCCCCACGTGGTATTTTAGATGGGCCTGTCATTTCCTTCTGTAAATTTTTTGCATCTTTTTGCACTAATGCAGATAATGGACTGTGTGGTCTTCTTGTCAGTACTTATTTGCATTTTGGTAATTCTAATCAGAATGGGACAGATCTGTACATTTAACATCAGGTTTGAAATATTCACCATCACCGCGTTATTTTTCTTTCTCTTCAACAACTCTGCGGACATCTCCCCTTTAAGGGTTGTCCGTGCTCCTTTAAACAGATTGGAACTCACTTCCATTCACGTTTTATGATCTAAATCACGTCATGTGTCAGGTGTCCTCCCGTCAGCCGGATTTATAGATGGCTGTCATGAAGGTGACAACGGAAAGACAGAACAAGTTGGAGGAGACACCCCGATAACTGGGTTAGGGGGAGGGATAAGCCCAAATGCGCCAAAAGCACTGGGAAAGCCCTCGAAAGGGCAACAAAAGAAAGGGGTGGGCCATGCCCCATATAAGCGGCGGCCGCTGGCTGCACAGACTACAGCCTGCAGCAGAAGGACGCCTGCCGACGCCAAGAAGGATTTTTCGTTTTGTTCGTGTTGCTGGTTCGTCATGAAATTCGTGTTTCCGTTCCAGTAGAAGAAGGCTTCCAGTTCAGACAGAATGGTTCCAGCGAATGTGAGATTTCGTACGGCAACAAGGCGGCATTGGGTAAGGGACAGGGTAATTGTAGAAACGCGAACGGGGCTCTGCTTGGGTCACACCAGCAACAAAGGGGTGCACCGGGAGCGTGGTAGGGGCATATAATGCTGTTTAGCCATTTCTGTGAGATAGGCGCCATTGGGCAGAACATGTTTTTAATGGGGTTTACAGCATTTTCGGCAACCACGTCGCCTGTGAAGGAGGGATGATGTTTTTAAGCGCCAGCAGTCGGAAAGGGGACGGCAGCTAGGGGTGACGATTATCTGCTGGGCTTGCAGATGGTCACGCACACAAGGCTGCTATGGGCCTCGTGGCGCAATGGTAGCGTGTCTGACCCATGATCAGAAAGTTGCGCGTTCAGTCACGTTGGGGTCAGATTTGTTGTGCACACGCTGAAAGATGAGATTGTCTTCAGTTTTTCGTTAGTTCAAACTGACGGCATCTTGCGCTTGGGGCTTAATTGTTCTGGTGTTTCGTATGTAAGATGGGCAGCAGGGAAGTAACATATTGACAGACACCCATAAAGGACATGTTCAACGTTTAAAGCAGGCAAACCTATATGTTTCAGGGTTGAGAATACGCATTTGTGTGATGGTGAGGCGGGCAGGTTTTTTTTATGTGGATACCCCATTTCATTCACCTGCGGGGGGGGTTTGGGGGGGATTGGCGGGTTAGCCACGTTAAAGTAAATCCACGCACAGATTACCATGACCATGGCGGTTTAAGGGTTAGTGAGGTCGGAGGCCAGCGGGTAAGAGATGACTGTGAGGCACGTCATTAGATCAAATTAATGTAGAGCTGCAGCGCTGGGGAGGCCAAGTGCCAGCAGCGATCGAGCGGCGTGTGGGTCACCGGGGGCGAATGAGATGGGCTTGTTTCATTACAAGGCTGTGACGCAGAAGCAGCATGTTGAGGATAGGTGGTGCAACCGCAAGGCGAGGCGATTCAAATGTGAAAGTGAGCCGGGTTAGCGCTGTATATGAAATAGGTCCAGCGAAACAGGCATTGTAATGTGTGTTCAGTCAGATGCGAGGTGGTTCTTCTGGGTATCAGCCTTGGTGAGCCGGGTTTGTGCAGCAGGGGAGGAATTCTGTATGTGCAATATGCTCTAGGAAACAGGCAGTTCAGTTGGATATGCCATTTCACATGCAATGGTCGGCGAGTTGAAGAAGGTGGAGTTAAGGCAGGGCAACAAATTGGCAGATACCATTTGAAGTGTGACTCTTCATAATGGCATGCGGAATAAAAGATGCAAATTAACTTGTGCATGGTCATTCTGAATCTATACGTGGTATTTGCAGGTTCCAGACCTAGCATGCATTTACTGGCACCAAGATGGAAAAAAACATGCACATGCGATAACATGGAAGTGCTGCATGCAGTACAAATAGTCTCTCATGCAGTTCCAGTAAAGTATAAAGGTCGAACGGCGGAAGCGCAGTGCATGCGTACAAATAGCATTCTACTGCTGTGGTCCAGCGCAAATCCAAATGCACAAAACATCAGTAATTATAATGACCCCATTGTAGATATTCTGAAAGCGAGATTGAACTTGTGAATTTGCAGTGTGCATGGGAATGCTCGGAAATGCCCCAATGCGGCACGTAATGTTGTGCACTAATGGTGCAACCAGGGCAACTGAATGTAGGCCTCTATGACGTACACAACATGTTGCCCTTTGTGCATAGGACATTTTATTATTTCATTCCAAGTGCGGTCGTGGGGCTAAACTGTCGGCTATATGGCGCAATACTGTGCATTAGGTATTCAGGGGAAAGGGAGTTCCTTGAGGTCGCGCATCGCGTGGTGGATGGCCTTTTTGGTTTAACTAACACACGGTATCTAGGGCACTGGTGTGCTTAAGAAATGTCGTAGTGATAAGGGTAAAGTGTGCGCGCTAAAAGCGATTGTTATTGATGATGACTTTTGGAGGTGAAACAGACGGGTGGGATGGTACACCCGGATTACATAGGAGATAGGAAGGTCAAAATACATTTGGTCCAATCTGTCAATTGTTTCATGAGGATATTCACACACGGGTGATGTTACCATTCAGCAAAGGCGAGTTTATTAGAGGAACAGTTTTAGTGCACAGTAGCGAGTAGAGGTATGGGCAAAATGAAGCATGGTGAAGCATGGTGAAGCATGGTGAAGCATGGTGAAGGTGCAGTCAATAATTTTTGTGCATGTGGCTTGCAAACACTGTAGTCCGGTTTCAGGGTTGTAGGGGGCTCCGGGTTGGTTTAAAGGTACATTAGGGATGCCCGGGTTGATGCGCGCACACGTGGAATATTTGGTGCAGCAACAGACAGACACGGCAGCCTGGTCGCAGACAGTTAAAGGGGATATGGTGTATCTTGAGGCCCGATTGAAGCAACCTGGTAGAGGAGTCCTGAGGGTACGGTGTTGGGCTGCAAGGTAAAATCGAGATGGCCTATTGATCACGAAAAATATTATACTCAGCGATTTCCCTGCTGTTATAGTGCAGCGGGGTTACCACGGGTATATCTTCCCATTTCTGCAACAGGGCCCGGGTAAGGGATACAGCTGATGCAGACAAGGGACTTTGTTAAACGTGCTAAAAGGGCTCAAGAGCAGCGCAGTCTGTTGGTTATAGGACGGCAGTATTTCTGTTTGAGGGCTACTTTCAGCTGGGAACAGGGGGTGTAGTAAGGGCCGTAGGACTGCAGCGCCACTTGCGCATTCCCTATGGGCACGGTTTCGGTTATAAGCACTGGATGTTTCCCAATAGTTCCATATTTACATCGCATGGTAGCATGGCCTAGTCTGCTGCCTTCAATTTATCTGGGTAAAGACAACCCTACTACACCACGGGCAGGCGTCAAAACGGGAGGCATCAGAGCAACGGTGTTTCTTTTTGTCATTTTGGCCCATATTAGGCGCCGGGGACAAGTTGTGGGAATACTGTTGTATAGGCAAGAAAGGTGAGCAGCAAGATGGGGAAACGTGGGCTTGGCAAGGGTGGAAGGAGCATTGTTATTATCTGTACCTAAAACAGCATTAGGCCTACTGGAAACACTACTTGGTTCAGAGGAACAAGGTACGGTGGACATAGCACACTCATCGGTAAGGTGTCCACTGTGGGAAAAAATACACTCCACTTAAACAAACAGAAACATGTCAAGGAAACATGATGAACTACAAGATCTTTCTCAGTAAGCAACAATATTAAAGGGGAGCAAGGGTCCGGATCGAAACAGGATAAGGGGCTCGGTTGGGTACATAATGTTGGAATAGCACTGTGGAACAAGAGGGGCCAGGGGCCACGACCCCTGGTGAAGGGTACCTCTCAAATAACACCCCAGGGGCGCCAGGCGTAACAACATAGCGCATGGATATAAATAATAGGCAGGATACGTTTAGAGCTTGATTGGGGCTAGGTTTTGAGCAACTTAACAGGAAAGGAAGTAAAGACAGAGCTGGAGGGGTGCGGAAGCACACAAGACTCTGGGAAAAGTTGACTCCCTCGAAGGCCAGATCTCAATTTAGTGGGGAATAACTCAGCGGACTAGTGATGGGGCGCAGGGGGTAAATTGGTTAAGCTAGTTTGGTTAAGTGGGGAGCAAAGGAGCATGAGCAGTAATGAAGTCATAAGGCGGATGACACAGGGGTTAGCGAGATTGCTAAAGTTATGATTGGGGGGTCATGTGTCAAGCATTGCCAAAGCTGCAAGGTACATTGGGAAAGGCATCATTCTCTAAAATAAGGTGTTAGGCAATGCATTGGGGACATCATTAGCATTGGAACTGGGGTTGTGGGTGAACAGGTCGGCAAGGCCAACTCAGCCGTTCAATCCTTCTGGGGTAAATAAACAAGTAGCATTGGCTGGGGGACGTCTGGTAGGTAGTAGTCTGGGTTTTGGTAAGACGCTACTTAAGTGCCAGAAAGATGGTCACGGGAGAAGTAAAGGAAACAAGGAAGAGCTTGGATTATCCGGGTCTTGAACGGCACGCCCCCAGCCTGGGAGCGTCGGCAGGTACGCAGTCTAGTGGGACTATGGCTGGGGAGCTTTGGCCTACATAATGAATAGAAGAGAGGAAAGGGGTCTGTTGTAAGGGTAAGAGGTTGGCCCAGCACTTCTCGGTCATGAATGGCATTCCCCCAGGCCGTTAATAGTCCTGCAAGGGCAGGCAATCCACAGAGGATCAGGGTAGGGGAGTTTGGGTCTGCATGACAAGTAGAAATGGAATTGGTGAGCCCCCCTTTGAAAGTCGGGCAGCAAAGGGGGCTTTTACTAAAGGAATTAAAAGGTCAGCTTCTCCCATCAGAAACGCCACAAGACCGGGGATTCTTGTGGGGCTAGTTTAGCCTGATAAAAAAAGGAGAGGACTGAGGCAAAGGGGAAGGAAGGCAAAGTTGGTGTCTGAAATACTAAGTAAGGAATAAAAGCTCTACTTTACCCGTCAAGAACAGCGCTCCCCCAGTATGGTAACTCCTGCAAGGGCAGGCAGAGCAAGGATAAGTTGGTTGGGGAGCTTCAGCCTAAAAAGATATGGACAGGACCTTACTGCAGGTGAAGTATGATGAACGAGTTGACCGGACAGCCGGGTTAAAAGCAGGAGCCGGTGGATGAGCCATTACAAGCAGCGGGGGCGTCTGGTGGTAGCAATAAGGGCTCAGCTTCCCCCCCAACAAGCAGTGCTCTCTCAGCCCAGGAGCACCTGCAGTGGCAGGTGGGTCTCAGACAGAAAGGGCTGGAGGAGTTGTACCTATTATGGACTTTGGAAAAAAGGCGGAAGCAGGTTTTGGATGGGGCATGGAGGATTTACGGAAATTGTGCACAAAGTGCACTAAGCTCCTGGAACTATGAAAGAGGAAAGGGGGGAGCTGCTGTGGGTGGTAACCCACCTTTGGCATGGCGGTGTTGTGACAACCAGTGACAAGAGACAGACTCCAAATGAGCCATTGCACAGCCGGAAGGGTCTTCGCTCATCTCGGACTAGCGCCTCTTGGGAGCCTAAGCGACGGGGCCGTCTGGTGGTAGCAATGAGGACTAAGCTTCCTCCAATCAAACGGTGCTCTCCCAGCCCAGGAACACCTGCAGGGGCAGGCTGGTCTCAGGCATGAAGGGTTGGGAGAGTTGTACCTACTGTGGACTTTGTTGGGAAAAGGGGGAAGCAGGTTGTGGACACGGAGAAGTGGCCACACCTTTGGAACTATTTTCACAATTGTTTGCTTTGTTTTCTATTATGTGTGAAAATAAATCTGCGGCCTTTTCCTGCCAAAAAGAAGACATGTCTCATTCTGCATCTTAAAGGTGGGGAGAAGAAAGGGGCTGAGATGAATGAGCAAGAGTAATGTATATTGGTATAATAATGGACAAATGCCCAGGTTAATTAGCATGTCTGGAGACGGCGCTGTTACTGCCGGGTCGAAGAACACGCATTTTCGGGCGGACGTGTGAGCTTAACACGGCAAGTGCAATTGTGGCTTCAGTGTTAAAAGTGACTTACATAATTGCCGTTTTGCGTAACCACAAAGGTGGACTGTCGCTGTCTCAACTTGTTAGATATTGAGTGGGCACCTTTCCAACTTTATGCCATGTTAACAGCAGCCAGTCCGACATGATAGAGCATGCTTGATTCGCCTCGTGAAATAGATTGGACAATTAGACATGATTTATGTCACAGCGTTTGAACCTCCTAGCAGGCAGGTCTTTTCGCTGGCACATTTAGGAACACTGTCCAATCTCTCCCTTGCCACGTAGTAATGTATGTGGTGTTGCTTTTAGATACAGGCTCTTTATAGTGTACGCTGCAGCTAAGCTTTATAGCAGTAGCCAATATTCCATTAAAACCTGTCCTTCTCCAACATATGCGCACAAGAATTTACGCCTGTTCTGGTACTTAACATTTATCCAAAGTGGTTTCAGTAAATGGACCATGCAAATCAATTATTTACTATCATATTGGCCGCTTACCCTTGCTTGTGCAGGTTGTTTGGGTGACTTGGGCTTGGCAATGTCAACTGATAGTTAAGCCATGAGCAGAACAAATGGTTCTGATGGCCACTTTGAAACATAGATATAATGTGCGTGAGTGATGCCCTGCAGGTGTTTGTGGCTCTTAATTGGATGCATTTTCACTGGCTTCCTTTTTTGACCGATTCACTTCTTCAGACCTTGACTAAGTGCAGAGAAATTAGAATATGCGTTTTTGTCTACAAGTGTCACTTGAGACAATTTTTCCTGTGTTGCATATTGATGAAAATTCCAGTTGCAGCACTATCAAGTGGGAACGTATAATGATGTCTTCCTATGTGTGAGGTGAGCAGAGACTGGAGTGATATTATTTATTTATGCACTAGTGTGATCATTGGCACTTCGTAATAGTGACTGTTTCTCTTTTGCCCATCACAGACCCCTGCGCCATTTCACAGACACTCCAATACAGGCACACCCCTTTGTGTCCATGACACCAGCGGCTAAAAGTCGGGTCAGTATTTAGCCTTGCTCTTTCTCTTCATTAAGCACTTCCCATGCAATGTCCTGCTTCCCCATCAGTGGTGCAGTTTTAGATGGACCCTCATGATGTCATCCAACTTCCACGACAGGGCACGGATTTGCATGGTCTCACTCACCTATTGGCACTTAGATATGTGTGCCACTGTTTTAATACTATTGAGTGTACCTAGGCATGTGAGATTTGCACTTTATTTCTTGTTTTATCACATGCATTTACAAGATCAGTTAACTTTGGTTGTTGCAGGTGTTTTTTTAACAAATAATCCTCTTTTATTCTTGCTGTATTGTTTATTGGTTTTGTGTATTAATGTCAATGTGTGTACATTTGGTTTTAGTGCACTATTTTTCCCTGATGAGGTCGTGGATTAAATAATTCCAACACGTCGAAACCGGTCGGATACTGAAGAGTGTTGGAGATGTGATCGAATGAACTTAACAATTATATATCCAGATTCATTCCAATACTTGCCGACATGTTCCTAAAATTCTGAAATATTATGAAATGCTCTTTTTAAAATGCTGTATCCACATCGCCATTTGAATGTCTTTTTACATTTAATTTTTTTTGTATGTATGTAATTTGTGTATGCATGAGAATGTATGTTGATGAATGATTGAATTGTTCATTGCAGTACTGTGGTTGGTTATCTGCAATGTTTTAAATGTTGTTCTTCCTGCAATTTATAGTGTTAAGTCATACATGATTGATTCATTTTTGTAAATTTTGTATCAAGCTAAATAAATAATATTTTTGACATGCAATATCATAGCAGAGTCCTCTGGACAATTTTCCAGTATACACTAATGTTCATATGTCACCTTTTCAATTTTAAAAATTGTCATTGTCAGTAAAAAGAAAAACTAGCTTAGTGTCAGTGAACAAAAAGATGTGGTCTTGATATGTGATGTGATCAGTGACGTCATCAATGGCATTTGGATGTCATCTTTCATGTACTCAATGTTTGTCTTAGCAGTCCACAGTGGTCCCCAGTGGTGGTGTGAGTTATGGTTGCTTAGTTTACCATGACTCTCACATTTCTGGGTGGTTTCGGTTTTACTTATAACCATAACGTCCCCTTAACAAAGTTTTTTCATTGAATTTCATGGGTTTTTATTAGTGGAACTTAACCATAATGTCCCTTTTAACAAATATTTTTAATTGATTCAATAGGTTTTTATTGGTGCAACTTAACCATTTCATCGCTTTAACATTTATTTTAAGTGAGTTTCATGGGTTTCTACCAGTGCAGCCCAATTTGCCACTACTTACTAATATCATACTTACCCCACTATGGCAACATTTCTGTCCGATTTAGAAAGTTTCACCTTAAAACTCTGGCATTCCCCACCTTCTAGCATCATTTTTAACACTTCTATACACTTTTTCCAACTTTTTCCACTGTTTTTGTGTTCGCCGATGTTCGCGAACGTCTGACGTCACAGCAGATCTTTCCGGACAGTGTCATGTGTCATTGCGTGCACGACTTGATCACATGTTCGTGAAAGCATCTGCACTTCACGAATGGGTCAGTTCTTGCAGAGGGCCAGGCCGACTGCCCACAGCAGAAAGGTTATATCAACATTTATTTACTTTTCAATACTTACAAAAAAGTAAAACACAGGACAGATTTACGAAAGCATCCTTTCAGGTCCTTGCTAATGCTCCTCGCGCAAGTTTGCTGCAGTCTCATCCAGCATTCCGGAAAGCAGCCACAAGCCGAATTTCTTTGCCCATTTAAACCTCGAGCTTTGGTCATGCTGCGTGCCCCAATAAGTAAATCAGAGTAGGCATTCGTGCTTGCCAAGGACCAGGCCTATTGTCCATGCACCAAACTTATATCGCTACTTTTTGTACTACTTCCCATGTCAGAAAAGTTATATCACTATTTTCTGTGCTTACATTTGGACACTTAAAAAAAATAAAAGACAAAACGAATTTTCAAAAGCATGTTTTCATGTCCTTACTGATGCTGCTTGCGCAGGTTTGCTGTAATTCAGTAAAACATTTCAGGCTGCAGCCGGAAGCAAAATATATTTTCCCATTCAAACCTAGGGCTTCCGCCATGCTGCATGCCCATATAATCAAATCAGAGTACACGATTATCAAGTAATTGCAAGACAGTACAATGGGTAGATCACTGAGCTTGATATAGTACTTTAAACAGATTACCCAGCTGCAAGTGATGGGGTTCTTTTGTGAGGGTGCCTTTCCTTCTTCAAGTGTTCGGTTTCGAATGGGAGAGTGAGCACTGTTCACCTCTGCACTGGGTTATTCAATAAATAACTATTGTCATAATAAAGCAGTCATGAAAACCGTTGTTGGTGCTATATCTATTGTAAGAAGTCAGCTGACACGTGTTTCGACTCTCTAGGGTCTTTCTCAGTGCATGTGGATTGTGGGTAGTCATTGCTCAGAGGTTGTGGAAAAGAGTCTGGCATGCAATCCCAATATCTTTTCAAGGTATGTTGGCAAATAAAGGTGGTTAATGATTTCAAAGGGTGGCCTGGTGACCACGTGGGGACCTGGTACAGCATCCTCTGTAATTGTCTGCTTATTAGCATTGTCTGTGTGTGTATGCAGCAGTAGTCAGGACAATCTGTTGATGCAATCCTGTGCAGCACTTTGAGTTGTAGCCACAGGCAGAATTTTTGCCACAAGAAAAAAAAGAAATCCCATTCAAACCTATCCCGATTTTGAAAAACTTTACCATATAGCCATTCCCTGGTGGCCATGTCCCCTTTAACCTGATTTCCAGTCCCTCGTGAACATGGCCAGTGCCCATGGCCACAGGCAATACTTCAGTCACCAAAAGTCTATCACAATATCTTTGTACCTATATTATGAAACTTTAATAAATAAATAAACACTGACACATTTGCAAAACCATGCTTTCAGGTCCTTGCAAATGCTCCTTGCATGACTTTGCTGAAAATCTGTCCATGTGTTATTTTTGGAAAACTGTCAAAATGTACATACATAAAATAGTCATATAACTTAGCACCTACTTGACAAAATCCATTCAGACTTTTCAGATACATTCAAAGTTGGGTCTATAATCTTTCTAAAATATGTTGTACACATTGGTAAAATGGCAACAAATGTATAAGCCATCTAGAAATGTTCAACCCCCCTCTAATTTTACCCCTCTTCACAAAATCCCACAAACTTTGCAAAAACATTCAAATCTGTTTTTTAAATCATTTTGCAAACCTTTATGCAGATTTGTGAAACGGCACATTTATAAGCCTTTGAAATATGTTGGCACCCCTCTCTAATTTTGTTCCCTCTTGCTAACACAGCACCAAACTTGGTAGAACCATTGAAACTCAGATCTAGAATGACATTTCAAAACTTCATGCAGTTTCATTCAGTGGCACCAAAGCTATAAGCCGTTCAAAAACTGCTTTTCACCAATCCTGTAATGCAAAAATATGTAAGGATGTCCCCAAACATCTGAGATGTTCGCAAACATTACAGAGCTGCCCCAAGCTGTTTGCGAACTTCAAAGGTGGAAATCCACATCTTTTTTGGCTTTTTATGGCTATATCCCATCCCATCATCATCACCCTTCACCTCCCCAGAGATAATTCCACTCGTTTGACATGCAAAATGTTGTGTTTTTTAATATGTTTTTACCGCAATCGCCGTGGACTATGGGTGCAGTTTGCGAATCCAACATGGTGACTGTTTCAAAATATTTGACGCAGCTCAAGCTTTTCACCATCCAAACAGCAGGCGTGTCCGATGTCCGCGGACTTCACGATGGGCCCCGATTGGTCCAGAGGGGTGTCCGCGGACTAAATAGGGAAGTGAGTCAGCAGACCGGACCCAGATATCACTAGTTTGTTTCACCTACTTTTTTGCTATTTTAAAAAAAACAACTGTATGGATTTACACCAAGCCACCCCTCCGGCCGCAAATATGGTGAAAATCCATCCAGCGGTGTGGGCTGTAGGAGTGAGCACATTTTTTTTTTACATTGCGTCTATGAGGAAAAGCACATACTTTTTGGGACATCCCCTGTAACTTTACCCCCACCAAACTTTGCAACATGAATCTTAGGGGGCCTCCCAATAAGTTCTCTTCCTATGGGTTGAGCAACTTAACCATAACTACATGGCCGTTACTGCAGTCTGTGTAATATATACATACATGACATGTGAAATACCAAACATTTTGCATTAAAATAAATTATGCAGCTTAGTACAACATGTATATGTTGATCTCTGTGGCACCACGTGGAGGTATGTCCATTACTATAGTCAATGAATTCCCCCACAATCACCTCAAAATCACATTCGAAAGTGCACAGAAATGCATGGAATCTTAACATCTCACACCAAAGACCACATAATAATGGAGCCCAGAGACAGCAAATGGTGTCTGGGGTTGGGTTTTAGAAAGGGGCCCAGGGGGTGGGTACAAAGGAGTAGAGGGAGTGGGGGCCGTCATGGGGGCAGGGAAAGAATTGAATTGAGTTATCAGGCACTCACATCTCTCTTTCAAATGTCTTGAATTATCTGTGTGAATGAATATCTGTTTTTTATTGAAGAAAGGAAAACATAACTTCAATGATACAAATATAAGATTTAATTAAGCAGGCAACTAAGCAGTTTGGTGGAAAATTTGAGATTTAATTTAAATATGTACTTTGATTTTATTGAGTTCATAACAATTGACATGTTTATTAAGTATTACAAATTGGAGAGACCTGCCTTCTAATCCAGGCTTCAACATTTGACCCAAAAACATTGAGGAATTCTTGGCCAAACCTAATATTCCCCTGCACATTGAACAACTGTAAAATTGAAAGTGAGTATTTTGTAAAGTAAAAAAATTGAAACAATGAACCTTTTAGCATTGTCCTGTCCCTCTCTCTCCTTTCCCTACAGAGCTGTGAAGTGATCCGAACAGTGTCATTAAGCGCTATATAAAAAACGCACATAAATACATACACACAAGTTCTATACCCCTACCCACCCACCACAACCCCACAATCATATCTGGGTTCTGTGGTCTGTTCTGAATTTGTCTCTAAGCATTACTGTTTTATGGGCAGCATTCCATTTTTGATGTGCTCCTTGTATTAATATATTTTGCCTGCACAGTGCCCTGTTACTGCTTGGAGCTGTAACTGTAAAACAAAAAAGTGGTTGAAAAATATTGGTTTAACATTCCAAATAAACAATTTTGAAAGCCAGTCAATTTTCATGCATGTCAAAATACTTCCATTCATAATGTTTTGGGGGTGACGGAATCTATGACAGAAACAATGGAGGCCAATACTCATATGAGAAGACAGCTAGCATTCTCCTGCCTTTTGTGTTATAAAGTCAGAAGCCAAAAGACAGCGTACTGTGGCACATCGGTGTTTAAAAGTCCCGATCACAGCAGTGAAGGGAGGGTCTATGGGGACAATTAAAGATAGCACCTTCGTGTTTACAAATATTTTGACATTGCAAAAGTAGACGATTCGTTTTAAACACAATTCAATCTATGGAAGCCTTTGACTTCTGGGCTCCTATTTTCCTAGTTATTTTTTTTATATATACTTATTCTGGACTAACAAATCACTGAGTGAAATATTGTAAAATGAGTATTAAACCGTAGTTCCTATGGTTTCCACCAGAGAACTGATTGTCTGTTTAAGGAAAGCTGATTGGGGGATAGTCTCTCAGGTTGTTGCCAAGTGATCAATGACCAGACACACACACACCAGCTAAAAATGTAAGATTCTTTACTAGGAAAAGTGAACGAAGTTTGGCCAATATTAAAAGTGGGAATGCAATTTGATGTGCACTCCCCTTAGAATCCAAGGGGCCAAAGTAAATATACAAAGTTTGCTACAGGACTCTCCCCTTGATTGCACTGCTGTTAGGGTGTGGGTAGCCTGGATACACCATCTTGCTAGAACTGCCTGTCACTGAAAATCTTAGATACACCATGCTCCTGCTTGTCTGCAGTTCTGGGCAAGTGGCAGGCGGGCAGAGAAAGGGGGAAATATCTAGCTAATCCAATCTGTTTCTGTCGGTTCTCCCTTTTGGGTACCTCCTTCACCCTCTGGGTCCCTCCTAACCTTTTCTCTCCTTTCCTTTTGACCTCGCCCTGCTGTTTAAGGATCACTTGCTCACTTCACACCTTCCACCACCAACTTCAGTTTCACACAGGGATACAGTCCCAGATGGCCTCCCAGTGATATGGTGCCCTGCTCACCTCTTAGGGATAAAGTGCACTGTTGATATCGCAAGGATATGGTGCCCTGATCACCCAAGTTATTCTTCTCTGTAACAATATGCATGGTCCGAACACCACACCTCTGTCACATCCTCCTTCTGACTTCCTATACCACCTTCCTCTAACCCCAGATAATTCAAACCTTACTCCCACTCTTAATAATAAAATTAGCCTCTTCCTCAGTTGTATCCCCTCTGTCCTCTTCATCTGATGTTTCTATCTACTTCCCTCTTACTTTTTCCATCCTCCAATGAACATTCTTCCACAATGTCATCTCCCTTTCCCTCCTCTGATCATACCGCTCCCTCCTTTACTTCCTTCTCCCCTCCTGGCCTTATCTCTCCTCTGCTCGACTTCTCCACCACCTCTGCTCTGCTCCACTCTCCATCCACCTCCTTTCTCCAAATTCCCACCTCCTTGTAAGAACACTTCATCCTTCCACCACTCCAGCAGCCCTCAATGAGCTGTGTGGTTTGGCTTTTTATATTGCCCCTGCTCCTCCCCTAGGCTCGCTTCCAGGTTGATGGTTTGCGCCTGTGGCCTGTGGAGAGGGGTAGTCTATGATTGGTTGAAACTACGTCCTTCCAGAGGCTCTCCTGACCTCAATTTAAACACACAGGGGCTATAATAGGTGGGACAGCCCTTTAGTTCTCTTGTGGCTGCCCTGTCTCTCCCTTTCTGTTTGTTTGTTGTCTGCGGTCATCACTCTCACTAAGTCTAAGAGGCAAGTCCCTTCCTTTGCAGGGACAGACTGGAACCAAAAGAGGCAATGGAAATAATTTTGAAAGTTGGCCAATATTAAACATTTTAAGCAAGCCCAAACCTGTTTCCCATAAGGAAATTTGGATATTAAACAGATAACCACACAAAGAAGCCCATGATTCAGAGGCCCACCAGGACATCTCCAGATGGATGCCAGTCCATTCCTGCCCCTTTGTTTTCTGGTTGGTTCCTCCCGCTCTAATGTTTCCCTATGCTTCTGTGCAGTGATGGCTGTCTTGACCAGGTCAGCCATGCAAGTTTCAGTTTCTTTGGAGAGGTTTTGGTTTCCCTTTTGTCCCCTTCTCCTCTCTTATGGATAGTGGAAATGGGTTCTCCTGCCTTCAGGTGAGGCTTAAGGACAACCTCTGTAGATTTTCCAAGTCTCCCCTCCAGCTCTCCTGTCCCTGTGGTAGTGATCATAGTATCACAGTCAAGTCCGAATATTTTCCTTTGGCCCACCAAGAGTGCTGTCGGAGATGCAGTCCTGCTGCTCCTGTTCTGTAGACAAAACTGAGTGGCCTTGGTTGGGGGCTATATTCTGTGGTATTCAATTAACCCTCTTGTACTTGACCGAGCATTCACCACGAGGGTCTCCCTGCCAAACTCCAAGACATCCTTTCTTGATCAGGCCCAGGTCTTGCCTTTGACCGAGTGGCGAATTCTCGTAGTGGTTGTGTTATTGCACCATTTGCCCCACAGTGGCCTGGCTAATAAGGAATAGGCATTGCTCATGTGGAGTGGTTACATCCAGGTAAGCCATGTTTCCTGTTATGAGGAGGGAATGCTGCAGAGGAGAGCCTCAGGGTTTTATAGCCACCAAGTTAGGCACCTCTGAATCTCAGCAGGGAACCTCGGCACAGGACACATCAAACACAATTGAAAATAATGTGCAAGAACACAGGTACAATAAGACTCCTGAAAATATATTAAGAATTTCCTATATGATTGACCTGCAGGAGGAAAATAGGAGATCCTTCCCAAGCTCTATTCACACTAGGGGAATTTGCTGCAGACTCAAGATAGCTCTTTGATGTATGTTTTAAATAATTGTCATTTAAGTCACCATTGAGGATGAAAGCTGCTTCTTCCATTCAAATGACCATCACATATTGTGAAATTTCATTCGATTGAATCAGCAGACAATACATTTATCTTACAATACACGTTTGTTAAGCATTGTGCTTTCTGCTCCTTTATACACAGTAAATACCAACAAAATAGAAAACTGTTTGAAAGAATGAAACATTTTAGTGGGTTTAGCTCTATTTGCAGGAATTTCACTGATGCCCCACCCACAAGTATGTATTCTCATGTTTTTTCAGCTGTTATATAGCGTTGTATTATGATTACTCTTTTATTAATACAGCAATGTTTAGATACGCATTACAATATCTTGGGTGTTGGGTCTTTGCCAAACTTTCAAAAATGACACAATTGTAAACATATTTGCTAGAATCCTTCGAGGCTTGTTAAACAAATAGGCATTTAAATGTGGTGTGCGCATCTATGATGTGTGTGTTTCATTTGTCTGGTTAGACTTCTTGGCAGATGCGTGTTCAAAATGTTTTTGATCGTAATCTGCAATTCTACACGTATGTGTGTATTTTTCACATGCTGTGTGCATGATGACTTTGTGAGATGCCCGTCATGGCAAGCCATGTGTGTTATCAGTTTCAGTTCAGTTTTCATATTTTCAGCTTTTGTTTCCACCATGATGTGTGTTTTCCAAGTGTTGTACATCTGAAAAACGTGTTGTATGCCCACCATGGCAAGACAACAGTGTTTCCTATTCCCATGCAGCTTCTGCTTCCACATGTGTTCACATTGTTCTGTGTGTTATGTGGATGCCTGCATGGCTGCAGGGCGTGCACCAGGTGTATCATGCACACGTGGCAAGCATGGTTCTCAGACTGAGGATCAAGGACATTTCATGGATCATCATTACAAATCCCATGATCTTTGATGTAAAATGTTAGTTGAGGAGATGTTAATGCCACTTGGCTTCCAACCAAGAATAAGGGTTGTTCACTGTCAAACAAGTACAAATTCCATGAAATAGCTTCAGGTCAAGCAACATTAGGTTTAGAACAAAAGAAAAACTAAAAGGCCGTAAACAAACTTTACGTCCCAGTGCACTGTTCCTGACATTATGATTTCATAAAATATATCCTCAATGACATCACAGGAGGCTAATACATATAACATCACAGATCCCTTCAGACCTTTTAAT